>NC_089857.1:41286227-41599005 GCF_036373705.1 Amia ocellicauda | reverse complement strand
ACAAGGTCTGTAAAACACAAGGTTAATAAAGCAATGTAAGAACTAAACATTACATATTTCCTAATTAACTCTGATTTAGGAAATTATTAATTAAGAATTCAATTAATTGTAATTGAGAGCTTGGATGGAACAAAAACCAGCAGGGTAGGGGCTCCTCCAGGACCATGGTTGGGAAGCACTCCACTAAGGATATCTATAAAGTCTAGTACAATCTCTTATTTAAAAAAAGTAATGTGAAACACTGATAAATCCACACGATTTATCATTTCAAAACACTCCAGTATCATGGACGTGATGAAGCTCATTTATTCACTAATTGTTTAATCACTTGTTTTACACTTTTCTTCTTTTTCTTTTACAATTATTGTGTGGTGTGCTATTTTCATTATTATTATTATTATTATGGTCTTTATTAGGGGTGTATTCACTTGAATATGGGGGATATTGTGGTTTGTTTGGTTTATTTAATTATTATTCACGTGTGTATTTTTCCCTTTTGAGCTGACTCATTGGTCAGAGATGCCCTGCACCTATTAGGACATTGCCCGCTCCCCACGCTTAGTTAATGAGCTCACCTGTTCTCTGAAGTCCAAGATTAGCAGACTAGCCCTATAAGAAGGGGGCAAAGACACAGCATGGGAGATCAGAACCAGAGTTCCACAGCCCAGAGGAGAATGAAGGCAAGCAGCACAGGCGAGAGGAGCTGGACCAAGACAGACACAGCAGCAGCCTCCAGGACCTTTCTGGGAGAGCGCATTGACTTTCTGGTGTGCAAGTGTTAAACCTGCCTGGGGAAACCAAACGTAGAGAGTGGTTGAGGTCTCCCTCATCAATACAATTAGCAGGGTGGCATAGTCAGTCATTTTGGGGTACCACATCATGACAACCCATGAGGCTGGTGACACTGCCCGGGTCACAAACATTTATGTGTACAGAGAAGATGGAGAATGCATCGAACAGGGGGCCCACATCTGTGTCCACACCGTGGAGGGAGCCACTGATGGCAAGACGATGACAGAGTATGAGGCGAGGAGGTCACTGTGGTCAGGAGGTCACTGTGTGAGTCCTGAGCAGCAGCGGCACCGCGGGGTTCGGCACATCTCATCTCATGGATGAACGGATGCTTTTATTTTTGTGTGCCATTTATTCTGTAGTAAGTTTCAAAATACCACTGGAAGACAACTGTATAGGCTTTCTTTCTTTCAAAATTGTGTCTGGTTCTGTAGTGTTACATTATGTTCTATTCATGGGTAATGTGATTGTGTTGTAATGGGACATACAAAGTTTTTCACTGTTTTAGCTTTGATCACTGTACTATTATACTAAAGGGAAATCAGCAGAGGGGAGTTATTTTGCATACATAAAACAAAAAATACAATATAATTCTTGTCTTATAAAGTGGGATTCTCTAATTACATGAAATCTACTAATGCTCCCTATTTGGATTTATTGTGACTAGTTTGGTCAGATAATCAAAGTGTTTTTGTAGTTTACATGAATGTGTAGCTTACATTGGTAGCTACATGTATATCTTTGTAGCTTACATTGGCTGTGTTCTGTTTGGGAAATGTTGTGGTTACAAAACAGTTGTTTTTCCTTGATCTATTAAGACACCATTATTAAGCGTGCTGCTGATTAACATACACTAAGCTTGATATCCCTGTTCAAAGGGCTTTGATTAATGGCACACTCTTTGTCTCTCAACTGGACAGTGTCAATGCAGTGTGATTGAATGCTCTTTGTGCATGTCTAAGTGGATCTGATTAATGGAGTGTCCAACGTGTGTATAAAGATGTTGCACTTTGACTCGATGCAAGGCAAGTACTGCAGCTCCAGACATGCATCACACTGATTTAAATTTGAAAAAGTAATCTCACCTTTATTCAATTCGGCTGAATACATTGTTGCAAAACAAGGAAACGATAACAGAGCAAGTGTGAGTGATCACAAACGTACGCATTGGGCAATGAGGTGAAGGTGGGTTATGAATCTGTAGTGTACAAATAACAGTCAATGATCCTCGACAAGAAATAGGTGCTGTTCTGAAACAGATCAGAAAACAACAGAGAAGGCAGTGGTAATGAAATGAATGAAGTTACAAATATAAATTCTTGACAATACACACCAAACAGGTGCCGTGTTGCATAGAGTTCCTCAGACTGACAGTGTTTGTCACCTTCTCACAAGAGCAAAACTTTACATTGTTCTAGGCCTTTACAGATCAGCAGAATCACACTGCTTTGCTACTGAGTACATTTTCCTTACTCCAGAGGTTGATATTGGTTGTGAAGTGTAGGATAGTTACAACATTGGCATTTTGTGTTTAATTTTTGCTTCTTCTCTATATTTAGCACTGGCCCTCATGCAGAACACTCATTTGCAATGTGGCACATTTCATCGCACCCAAAACACAGAGGTTTACAGTCCTTCGGGATTTCGTTTTCACCATTTCCACACAGAAAACATGTTTCCCATGCTTGGAGCATGTGTATGGGAGCTGGCACTCACATATTGACCCTGGAGAAGAAAGAAAGAAAGATTTGTTGTATATATACACACACGCACACACACAAATACAGTGGCTCACAAAAGCATTCACCCCCCTTGGACTTTTCCACATTTCAATGTGTTACAACATAAAATCAAGAGTTTTTGCCACTGATCAACACAGAAAATGTCCATAATGTCAAAGTGAAAAATATAATCTGCAAATTGTTCTAAATCAATTACAAATACAAAACAGAAAATAATTCAGAATGCATAAGTAATCACCCCCTACCCAATATTTGGTAGAGGCACCTTTGGTAGCAATTACAGCCATGAGTCTATGTGGATAAGTCTCTACCAACTTTGTACATCTGGACACAGCAATTTTTGCCCATTCTTCTTTGCAAAATAAATAAAATTGCTCAAGCTCCATGAAGTTGGATAGGCGCCTTTGGTCAACAGCAATTTTCAACTCTTTCCACATATTCTCAATTGGATTGAGGTCCGGGCTTTGACTGGGCCACTCCAGGACATTAACCTTTTTGTTTATAAGCCATTGGATTTGGCTGTATGTTTGGGGTCATTGTCCTGCTGGAAGATTAATCTTCTCCCAAGTCCCAGGTCTCTTGCGGACTTCAGCAGGTTTTCTTCCAGGATTTCTCTGTACTTTGCTGCATCCTTTTTGCCCTCTATCTTTACAAGGTTTCCAGAGAAGCATCCCCATAGCATGATGCTGCCACCACCATGCTTCACGGTAGGGATGGTGTTCTCAGGATGATGTGCGGTGTTAGGCTTGTGCCAAACGTAGCATTTAGCTTTGAGGCCGAAAAGCTCTATTTTGGTCTCATAAGACCATAGAATCTTCCTCCTGAGTCTCCCACATGCCTTCTGGCAAACTCTAGCTAAGATTTGATTTGAGTTTATTTCAACAATGGCTTTCGTTTTGCCACTCCCCCATAAAGGACACTTTCGTGAAGCACCAGGGCTGTTGTCGCAGTCTGCACAGTGTCTCCCAGCTCAGCCATGGAAGACTGTAACACCTTTAGATTTGCCGTAGGTCTCTTGGTGGCCTCCCTGACTAGTGCCCTTCTCGTCTGGATACTCAGTTTTTGAGGACGGCCTGATCTAGGCAGATTCACAGTTGTGCCATATTCACTCACTTTCTTAATAATGGACTTTACTGTGCTCCAGGGGATATTCAGTGCCTTGGACATGTTCTTATATCTGACCCCTGATTGGTGCCTTTGAAGAACCTTATTCTGGATTTGCATTGAATGTTCCTTTGTCTTCATGATGTAGTTTTTGTTAGGAATTGTACTAACCAACTGTGGCACCTCCCAGAGACAGGTGTATTTAACCTGAAATCATGTGACACACCTTTATTTATATTATGCATCCATCCATCCATTTTCGAAACCGTTTATCCTGGTAAGGGTCATGGGGACGCCGAAGCCGATGACTCCAATCAACTAATTACGTGACTTCTAAAGACAATTGGTTTCACCACAGCTCAATCATGTGTGTCATAACAAAGCGGTTGATTACTTATGTATTCAATTATTTTCTGTTTTGTATTTGTAATTAATTTAGAACAATTTTCAGATTATATTTTTTACTTTGACATTATGCACATTTTCTGTGTTGATCAGTGGCAAAAACTGCTGATTAAATCCATTCTGATTTCATGTCATAACACAATGAAATGTGGAAAAGTCCAATGGCGGTGAATACTTTTGAGAGCCACTGTATATACTTCAGGAAATATCCACACTGATCTCACATATATGTGGACGTAGAGGGAGGGAAAAGGCTACATATTTTGTTTGTTTAGACATCACAAACCAGTATTTGTACCTGGATCTTGATAGTACCTTGAACGGTGCCACAGGGCATCCAGCAAAGATCAATGCCTCTCTACATGAAACAAAGAGATATTACCGGTGCATGTTTCCCATTCATAGCAGGTGTCAGATCCACACGGCTCTTTCTTCTCGCTCCTATCGGACAGGCCAGCTCTGAACTTCGCCCATTCAAGGCTAGTCTCATCAGTATTACAGGGGCCAACGCTAAGGAAATGCAGCTTCTGTCCTTCACACCTCTTCGAGTGAAAGGCACAGGTGGATGTCATCAAAGAAATACCTGCTTCTGCATCCAAGACACAAAGATCTTCTCTGGAAGATCTAGCAGATAAACAACACATGACACGGTTTAGGTATTATCAGTTGTCAATGCCCTGTAGAGCTTATATTTTTATCCTGTTTTTGCCCAACCCACCTATTTATGAAAAATAATTCAACTGAACCTGCCAACACTATGCAAAGATATGTAAATTCATGTTTTTGTGCATCCATACTGATTCACAACTTCACACTGAGGGGACTGCTGGAATATACAGAAAAGTTCATTGTACCATGTCTCTACTTTAGTTCAATTACCGAGGATCAGTTGAGCACACAGGAGGCTTAACTAGAGGCAAGACAGAATAAAATAAGGGCAGTAAACAAACAAGAAAACCCTTCAGTAGAAAGTGTTCATGTGATTTGTATTGATATATATATATATACTTTACTATGAGGACAAGAAGCATTTACAGTACTCTGGGCCCCCTAGAGGCTTTTAATGACAAATTCAAAATCTATTTTTGGAATTGTTTCAAAGTCAAAGTTGTTTAATAAAATCGGTCGTGCATGTCAAGAAACAAAAAAAACGTACTTAGAGCAAGCCAGCAGCATTCTTGGCATATACACATACACAACGTAATTAAATCTGTACCAATTGTGTGTGTGTGATTTGCTCAGCTCGACCAATGTGCAGCTGTATCAACATCAGTGTATATAGTTTATACTTCCACTGCAGTTGATCGATATTGAGGCCTCTGGAGATCTGAAGGAATGTGAGAGAGAGAAATGTCCTTACCGGCAATCCGTTTCTGGTGACAAGCAGATACACCCAGAGTCGGTCTGTTTTTCTCCCAGTTTGCAACTGCCATCAGAAACAAAGGGCCTCTCTGTGTTGTTTAAGGGATATCATATTTTAAAAATCCTCCAATTCAAATATCAGATTATATAATGTACAATACAAACAATAGCAGATGAATGTAGCTCTTTCAGGCGAAGCTTAACACCTTTCAGAATGCTTTGGTTATGTTCAGATTGCTGAAGAGAAAGTCAAGAGGTTAAACATGTACTTGACAGGAGTCTGTTGCCAGATGTCTGGAGACAGACACCTGAAGGAGACAATGAGGAAGCGACTCCAGCAGGATTGTAGACACTGAGGGGATTGATTGAGTTTCACCGAGAGGCAAAACAAACCTGGGCAATAGTCATCAGACACCCATACCACCATTTAACTGTGGGTATTCTAATCCCAGTTAGGGGGATCGCTTTGAAGAATAAGAAAGAAAAGTTTGGCTTTAGAAAACTGAAAAAAAAATGTTTTACTTATTTGTATTGAATTCAAAGTAAACTAATCTCACCATTTTCACAAGTGATGTCTCTAGGGAAGGCAGGCTCCCAGCGAAGGTGTGTCCCACAGGTGTAATACTGAGGTCCAGTAAGAACCAGACCTGAACCACAGCGGAGGGTAATGACATTCCCAACACTGTAGTCCTCTTTAAATGGAGATACAGAGACATCAGTAGGTACAGCAGGTCTTTCGCAAGACTCCTCTAGACAGAATAAATCAACACAGAGATTAATATAGGCACTTGCCATACAAACCCACATGCAAACACACATCTCCAGATAAACGCAGTGGATACAATATTCCAGTCACTCAGAGGATTCTACAGAAACAGCCATAGGCAGTATGCACTGAGAAATAAAAGTGAATTGAATGCCAGACATAATTACTTTTTACCTGCATAATTTAATTAAAATGTAATTAAAACTATTTTAATTTTGCTTGAATATGCTGAATAATAATAATAACAATAATGATAATCATCGTCATCATCAAAAATGTATCTTCAGACCGAGTAGATAGACACACTGACACTGTGGCTTTAAAGTCTGCTGAGGACATATTTAATTGTCCTTGTTTTCAATTATTTTCTGTGTTGTGCACACTGCACAAATCTCCACCCCAGAAATGACATGTAAACCCCGTAATTATCTCTCTTCAATGACTTACTTATGCACTGAACTTTCTGCACTTTCCACGTGCCGTCGGGTAGACAGCTAACATACGGGTATCCTTCCATTTCAAAGCCAGTAAAACAGACCAATTCCTCCATTTCGCCAAAGTGATATCGCTTCTTATTTATCTGAAAGGCAAAAGATGAATAAAGAACAGTCTGGAGGGCACAGTAGCTCACGTTACTATGGAGCCCTGTCACTTTTCGCATTTCAAGATTTTATGTTGTTTTTAAGTTGACTTGGATAAATGTGTATGACAAGTTGTGATGAGTTCAATCAATGCAGATCAAGTATGCTATATGTATCTGTCTGCTACCACTACTACTACTAATAATAATAGTAATAATAACACGCATGTTCTTTTTAGGGTTTATCTTAATAGGTATAGCCCCGCAAATTATACATTTAGGGTATATGCAGAAAATCTTCCCCTTAAGTTTGATGATAATCAAGAAGCAATTTTTTTTTTAATGATTTCCATTTGTGTTGTGGGTGAGTTTGATGATCTACATTTGATTCGAAGCGGGTTCTCCTTGAAGTACTGAGATCAGTCCTCTGTCTTCATGTGATTTTTAAAAGGTGTGTCTGGGAAATAAATAGCATTCAATATTTTGGATGTAGGGGTTACATACATGCATATATGACTTGACATCTCTGTACACTTGTGATATTTTGACATCACATTCAATCAGAGGGTAGTTTGATATTGTGGCACAGCAAATATGATTAATTTACTTTATTTACTGAACATACATGAACTTTAGACTAGAGCCAAAGTGACTGGGATGCAATCCATGTTTTAAAAGTTCCCTTACTTTACTGGAATTGTTTTCATTGCACAATCCAAACTAGAAACAAAGAAACAAATCGCTCCTGAGTGCCTGTGATGTTCCTGTCTGACCCTGGAGCTCTCGGGCCCTCAGCCACACAGCCCAGTTATTTCTTGTTTGTTCTTTGGCAACCTTTAGTACTTCAGATGGTTTATTGATTTTTTCTATACCAGGGCTGAAACAAATCCTACAAGAACTTTCTAAAAATAAACAGCCAAGACAACGAACGAACAAGTAGCCCATTTCAGAAGACAATGAGCTGGAGAAATTACACAAAACAAGAACCAAAAAACCCCACAGTAATCAGATATAATAATACAAATAAAACTGCAGCTGTAGATCAGGTGAAAGCATATGATATGATATCCTTAGATTTTCAGAAAGCTTTAGATGAGGTTCCACACCAAAGACTGATCCTCAAATTGGAAGCTGCAGGCATTCAGTGTAATGTAAGTAGATGGATTATGAACTGGTTGATGTCTAGGAAACAGAGGGTGTCGATTAGAGGAGTTGCTTCTAACTTCTAACAAAGAATGTGGGAAGCAATAAAAAGGCAAACAAAATGATATGGTATATTTTCAAAAGTATAGAATTTAAAACAAGGGAAGTAATGTTAAGATGTTAAAATGCAATAGTTAAGAACATAAGAAAGTATGTAAGAAAGTTTTAAAACGAGAGGAGGCCATTTGCCCCATCGTGCTCGTTTGGTGTCCATTAATAACTAAGTGATCAAGGATCCTATCCAGTCTGTTTTTGAATGTTCCCAAATTGTCTCTTCAGCCACATTGCTGGGGAGTTTGTTCAGATTGTGATGCCTCTCTGTGTGAAGAAGTGTCTTGAATGCCTTGAAGCCCAATTTCCATTTGTGTCCCCGGGTGCGTGTGTCCCTGCTGATCTGGAAAAGCTCCTCTGGTTTGATGCGGTCGATGCCTTTCATGATTTTGAAGACTTGAATCAAGTCCCCACGTAGTCTCCTCTGTTCCAGGGTGAAAAGGTTCAGTTCCTCAGTCTCTCAGTAGGACGTTCCCTTCATACCTGGAATAAGTCTTGCTCTCCTCTGAACTGCCTCTAGAGCAGCGATATCTTTCTTGAAGTGAGGAGCCCAGAACTGTCCACAGTATCCAGATGAGCTCTAACTAGTGCATTGTACAGTCTGAACATCACTGCCCTTGTTCTCAATTCTACACTTTTGACAATATACCCTGACATCCTGTTTGCCTTTTTTATTGCTTCCCCACATTGTTTGGATGGAGAAAGTGAGGAGTCCACTTAGACTCCTAGGTCTTTCTCATGCGTTACTTCATCTAGTTCTATTCCTCCCATAGTGTAATTATAGTGGACATTTTTGTTACCTGCGTGTAATACCTTGCACTTGTCCTCATTGAATTTCATCTGCCAGGTGTCGGCCCACAACTGAATATTATCTAAGTCCCTTTGAATAGCCTGTGCTGCCAAGATTGTATCTGCTGAGACACCTATTTTAGTATCATCTGCAAATTTGACAAGTTTGCTAACTATCCCAGAATCCAGATTATTAATATAGATTAGAAAAAGCAAATGCCCTAATACTGATCCCTGTGGAACTCCACTCACAACCTCACTCCATTTGGAAGCAACTCCTCTAATTGACACCCTCTGTTTCCTAGACATCAACCAGTTCATAATCCATCTACTTACATTACCCTGAATGCCTACAGCTTCCAATTTGAGGATCAGTCTTTGGTGTGGAACCTTATCAAAAGCTTTCAGAAAATCTAAGTATATTATATCATATGCTTTCACGTGATCTACAGCTGCAGTTGCGTGTTCAAAAATATATAATGAATTAGTAAGACATGATCTAAACCCATGTTGACTATCTCCAAGAATATGGTTTTCATTAAGAAGCTCCTCTATTTTCTGTCTAATAATATTCTCCAACATTTTACAGGTGATGCAGGTGAGACTGATTGGCCTGTAATTTCCTGGCTCAGTTTTGTCCCCTTTCTTGTGGATTGGTATGACATTTGGTGTCTTCCAGTCAGTTGGCACATCCCCTGTTCTAAGTGTCATTTGGAATATTTGAGTTAGCGGCCTATAAATAATTTCCCTAATTTCTTTAAGTACTGTTAGAGCTAATCTAGATACTGTGGACAGTTCTGGGCTCCACACTTCAAGAAAGATATCGCTGCTTTAGAGGCAATTCAGAGGAGAGCAACCAGACTTATTCCAGGTCTGAAGGGAATGTCCTACTGAGAGACTGAGGACCTGAACCTTTTCACCCTGGAACAGAGGAGACTACGTGGGGACTTGATTCAAGTCTTCAAAATCATGAAAGGCATCGACCACATCAAACCAGAGGAGCTTTTCCAGATCAGCAGGAAAACACGCACCCGGGACACAAATGGAAATTGGGCTTCAAGGCATTCAAGACAGAAAACAGGAGACACTTCTTCAGACAGAGAGGCGTCACAATCTGAACAAACTCCCCAGCGATGTGGCTGAAGTGACATTTTGGGAACATTCAAAAATAGACTGGATAGGATCCTTGGATCACTTCGTTATTAATGGACACCAAACGAGCACGATGGGGCGAATGTTATCTGGAACAAACTCTAGCGATGTGGTTGAAGCTGAAGATGAAGTGTGACAAATACAACATCTGAAAGCCTGTAACGAGAGAGAGGACCAGTTTAGAGCTTGTAAGAAATCTACTCGGTAACCACCTTCGGAAATAAAACAAGAAGATTTTAAAATGTCTAAGCTTAGCTATTTAAAAAAAGTTAGGTTTTAAAATTTCTAAGATTACCTATTTCAAAACAACATGCAAATGTTTGGATCAATCCTTGTCATCATGATTCAATTGTAATTAAGAGGTTATCTGCATTAATTGTTATAAATAATCTATATAAATCTATTATTTTAATTGTCATTAAATTATGTTATTTAATCTCTTTGTGTAGATTAATCCTACGATTTTTTTTTACGAGTATTAAAATAGCTATAGTAGTTTCTTAATTATTTGTAATGTATTTAAACCTAGTAATCGGGTAGATTGACACTACGTGAAGATGAGTTCAGTTAACTCCTCCCCCTGGCCTAAAACTGGTTCAGGGTCAACTCAAAAAAATTGCCCAGTGGGTCACGTGCTGCACCGCAGAAGCCTCCAGGTTGGGTTGGGTCGGAAATGCTAGTGGAAATGGGATAAGAGAGCACTAACAGACTCACCCTCAAATAGCCGTTGTCTGGAATTGGGGGTTTTGAACAACCAGGTCCATCTGTCCCTGTAGGGATCTGTTCATCTTCTTTTTCTACTTCATTATCATGGATACATAGAGTTTCCCTATAAATAAATGAAAAACAAGTACATGTCAATTGGGAAAAAAAATATTTAGAAGAATATATCAAAAGCATAAGAAGAAGGGGGAGCTAAGCCACAGTTTCAAAGCCCTGTAGTTGGATTCCACTGATGTTGGATATCTGGCATCCATTCAGTTATACTAAAACCATCAGTCTAGGTAAACCTGGCAGACAACAAGAACAGTTTCTTCCTAAGATTGAGAACAAGCTATTACAGGTTATTTCAAATTCAACCGAAGATTCATTCATTCAACTCAGTATCTCTGCATAAGCAATAGACTCAGACTGTTCCCTACACGCAAATATGAGATATCCTGCAAAGACAAAAAGTGAGGTTCACTTTTACCCTTGGAAGATGGAAATGAAGCATTCTTCGTCTTCTTGGCTGTCACCGGCACATGGTTTCCCACCACGCAATGGGGAAGGGTTATTGCACTCTCTGGTCCTCCTCCTCTTCATCGATGAGTCACATGCACTCCATGAACCCCAGCAGCTCCAGTACCCATCCACGGCATCTGAGGAGAGCAGCCCATCAGCTTTGAATCAACTCCACCAACTGGAGAAAACTCATGAACAGACAATAGAGTTCTGAAGCCAGAGGACGAGACCCAGAGTTCCTGATAGTGAATCTGTGTCCTACTAAATCCCAGAGAAGAAAACAACTAACTCTGAAGTCTTGCACTGAGAAGGTGATTTTAGAGACAAAGTTAAAGCTTCAGATTGAGGGAATGAAACTGTAATACACATGCACTGTTACATGTCTGGGACATAGTCTCTTCAATTTAAGTTTACACTTCCATAATAAAATCCAGAATGTTTTTAAGGTTTGAGGATAAAATGGATTTAACATTTTACTTGAATGTTTTCAGAGTTCAGCATTCATAATAGACCTAATAATAATAATGTAGTTTTCTCAATGTAGAAGTAGGGCTGAGGTGCAGTACCGGAGGTGTAGTCTGGCGCCCGTTGGACACAGTTCTCTCCATAGGTTCCTGTCTGACACACGCACAGACACTCAGTGCCCGACAGCACTGGCTTGGCGTTGTTGGGGCAGGGGGCGCACTTGCACGAGTCGAATGCTTCCAAGTATTCCACGATGGCCCTCTCCAGGTTTCTCCTCTTGGTCACTGCGCAGGGGAAGCCCCTCACCAGATTGAGAATGGGCCGCAGCTAAGCCACCAGAGATACAGCACAGGTCAGCAGTGGACAGAGCTTAA
Source organism: Amia ocellicauda (assembly GCF_036373705.1). Lineage (NCBI taxonomy): Eukaryota > Metazoa > Chordata > Actinopteri > Amiiformes > Amiidae > Amia > Amia ocellicauda. The sequence continues at coordinate 41,586,996 of NC_089857.1, read as the reverse complement.
GAATCCCTCTGATGCAGTAACGTACCCAGCAGGCCACAGGCAGGTAAGTGACCAGTTTCAGACCCACCCGAGGAATGCATTCATTTTAAAAGCCCAGGAGTTATTAGAATAATACCTCTTTACAGGATTGAATGAGTATGATTGAAGTTATTCTGGGTTGCAGTGTATTTTTCACCCCTTGTCCTGTTTTGCCCTGTGAGCTTAGGCGCCTGTGTAGGCCTGAACTTAACCATTTATGACAAAGGTCAATGTACAGCTGCACTTGGTTTACCCTTAGCATGATCCTAGACAGATGCCAGAGAGGCCCATGATTAGGAATATTCTTGCAGACTCATCAAATATGATTTGTCTGTGGAACCATAGTTCACTGTTCACTGTCACGTACACAGCTCATGGTATTGAGGTGTCGTGATATGATTGTTTGGAAGAACATTATAAAAGTTGCAAACCAAACAAAAGGAGAACAAGACGAACAAAGAAGAAGGTGGAGGAAGACCAAGTGGAAGAAGACAGGGCGAGACACAGCAGCTGCTGACCAGACTGACCACAGCTGCTCTATAAGAGCCGTTCTTTCCTGTAACTCACCAGAAGCTTTATATTGTGTTTCAGGAGTATAATTTAATGATATTAGTTTTACATGACTAAATGATTATTGCACACCTGTGACTTGACCGTATCTTCCCTCTGAAAATAATCGTATTGAGGTGATAACATGAATTTCAGTTAAATGTCACAAGCTATGGGTCACAAATTAGCAAGTTTACACCAATGACTATGCCAACACCGGTTTAAAGAGAGCGAGAAGCTTGAAACCACCCAACTTCACCTCACACAGGCACGGATCAGGATCCCAGGACACCTAAACAGATACAGGTAAAAGTATAACAGTTTATTTTCTGCTATCACAACAAGCACAGTTTCCAGGTGCAGTTTTCTTCTTCCACCTGTATTTCTTCTTCTTCTACTTCTTCTTCTTCTTCTTATAATTCTTCTCCTTTTTCTTCTTTTTCAGTTTTGCAAACTTTAAAGTTTTCCTCTCAACCAGACAAGGGCGTCTGCTAAGAAATAAATTATATCGGAACACCTCTAAACCATGAGCTCCATACGTGATGAGATCATGTGTTACAATGAGCCCCTCTCCTGTGCCCATGCCTACGGTCATAAGGTGAACACAAAAATGCTCTGGATCCTGTATGTTTGAATGAGTTCTTCCAGCTGTACATAGGCCTATATAAAAATGATTAAGAATAAAGATTAGTGCTCCTAAGCTAATGGGGAGAAATAGTACAGAGAGCAGAACTAATACGGCAACCCAGAATATCTTAAAACAGGAAAATTCCCCTGAAAAGCTTATGTCGAGGAGGACGGAGATATCAAAGTGTATTGATAACACAGCCCTTGAAAGGAGCTGGGATATTTTCAAATTGCTTGGATAATAAATAAATGTACCTCATACTCCACAATATCTGGGTTGTCTTTTGTTGACTCCATCCAGTTCTTAAATATGTTGCTGTCTGGAAGGACTCCCTTTTTCTGGAACCCCAACTCAGCCGCATACTCCGTCTTGCCACCCTTCACCAATGAAAAGAACTTCTCAGATGCCTTCAGGAAAGATCCTCAGAGTAGACAAGAGCACAATCACTGATCACAGTCAATGGCACCTCTTGCAATTTAAAGTACATCTTGTTTTTTGTTTGTTTGTTTTTTCATTACAATACCCAGAGTACAGCGATTTCCTGGCCTTTCTAATTTTATCTGGACCTTTAAAAGTGTACGTGGAAAATATGAAAATATAAAGTAAAAACACTGTAATGTTAGCCAGTTTATCATCTGGAATTTTGTAGAATTACATTTCAGATGTGTTGTATGTGTTACAATGCGTGTTCTGTGCCCTTCCCTGATGCCATTTCTCGCAAGACTGTTTTCCATTCTAATGGATTTCAGCTCATTTAAAAAGACATCTCACAGCAGACTGGCAGGCATTGAGCAGAGGGAACAATGGAGAATCATATTGTCCCCGCAGTGCCATACCAATATACTTCCTGATATAACTTCCTGTATATCAGCTTTGAGAAAGTATTTTTGCCATCAGGATGGTAAATAAGGCAATTATAAAATTTCAGCATGAAATTCTGCATTTAAAACAACAACTGCATTGTACATTTTAACACCTAAATACAAAGTTATTAATTTGACTAAATATAAATACAATGTATAGTCTACTACTACTACTACTAATAATAATATATACCTTCATATTTTTCTGACAACTTATTTGTAACACATTTCTCTCTCACTATTTTCTTCTTAAAAAATATTGCAATTCTTTTGGTTGTCTCTGTCCTGATGCAAGAGCTGGTCACAGAGTCTGTTAAACCTGCAAATTAAAAATAATAATTAAAAACAAAAAGGGATTTTCAAGTTCAAAATCAATACAGACTTTTTGGATATGGTACATTATTGCCAAACACTCACTCTTTGTCAGGGCCAAACAGCAAATATATGCTTGAATGTATCTTCATTTACAGAATTTGAATGATGCTCAAACTTGCTACACTGCTCAAAAAAATTAAGGGAACACTTAAATCACACATCGGATCTCAATGAATGAAATATATTAACTAGCAAATCTTTACTGTACATTGTGTAATTCGTTGAGAACAAAATTACGTAACAACAGTCAATGGAAACCAAAATCACCAACTGATTGAGGGCTGGATTCAAACTCACACCGAAAATCAAAGTAAACAATTAAAATCACAGGCTGTTCAAACTTGCTTGAATTTCATCACGGCATCTCATAATGTGACTCAGTAGTGTGTATGGCCCCCACGTGCCTGTATGCACTCCTGACAATGTCTGGGCATGCTCCCCACGAAATGGCAGATGGTGTCCTGGGGGATCTCAGCCTCAGTCTGTGGCACTACTTGGTGGCGTTGGATGCACTGATACATAACATCCCAAAGGTTCTCAATTGGATTCAGGTCTGGGGAACGTGAGGGCCAGTCAATGGCATCAATGCCTTCGTCATCCAGGAACTGCCTACACACTCTGGCCACATGAGGCCGGGCATTGTCCTCCACCAGGAGGAACCCAGGGCCCACTGCACCAGTGTAAGGTCTGACGATGGTCTCCCCAGACCATCACTGACCCACCGGATGTTCTCAGTGTGAACCTGCTCTCATCTGTAAAGAGAACTGGGCGCCAAAGGCGGACCTGCCAATTCGAGCTGCACAGTGCTGGGCTGTGAGCACAGGTCCCACTAGAGGACGTCGGGCCCTCATGCTACCCCAATGGAGTCTGTTTCTGACAGTTTGGTCAGAAACATGCACACCAGTAGCCCACTGGAGGTCATTTTGTAGGGATCTGGCAGTGCTCCTCCTGTTCCTCCTCGTACAAAGGAGCAGATACCGGTCCTGCTGCTGGGTTGATGCCCTTCTAAGGCCCTGTCCAGCTCTCCTTGTGTAACGGCCCCTCTCTTGGTATCTCCACCATGCTCTTGAGACTGTACTGGGAGACACAGCAAACCATTAGAACATAAGAAAGTTTACAAAGGAGAGGAGGCCATTCGACCCATCGTGCTCGTTTGGTGTCCATTCATAACTGAGTGATCCAAGGATCCTATCCAGTCTGTTTTTAAATGTTCCCAAACTTTCAGCATCTGCCACATCTCTGGGGAGTTTGTTCAGATTGTGATGCCTCTCTGTGTGAAGAAGTGTCTCCTGTTATCCGTTTTGAATGCGTTGAACCCCAATTTCCATTTGTGTCCCCGAGTGCGTGTGTCCCTGCTGATCTGGAAAAGCTCCTCTGGTTTGATGTGGTCGACATCTTTCATGATTTTGAAGACTTGGATCAAGTCCCCACGTAGTCTCCTCTGTTCCAGGGTGAAAAGGTTCAGGTCCTCAGTCTCTCAGTAGGACATTCCCTTCAGACCTGGAATAAGTCTGGTTGCTCTCCTCTGAACTGCCTCTAGAGCAGCAATATCTTTCTTGAAGTGTGGAGCCCAGAACTGTCCCCAGTATCCAGATGAGCTCTAACTAGTGCATTGTACAGTCTGAACATCACTGCCCTTGTTCTCAATTCTACACTTTTGACAATATACCCTGACATCCTGTTTGCCTTTTTTATTGCTTCCCCACATTGTTTGGATGGAGAAAGTGAGGAGTCCACTTAGACTCCTAGGTCTTTCTCATGCGTTACTTCATCTAGTTCTATTCCTCCCATAGTGTAATTATAGTGGACATTTTTGTTACCTGCGTGTAATACCTTGCACTTGTCCTCATTGAATTTCATCTGCCAGGTGTCGGCCCACAACTGAATATTATCTAAGTCCCTTTGAATAGCCTGTGCTGCCAAGATTGTATCTGCTGAGACACCTATTTTAGTATCATCTGCAAATTTGACAAGTTTGCTAACTATCCCAGAATCCAGATTATTAATATAGATTAGAAAAAGCAAAGGCCCTAGTACTGATCCCTGTGGAACTCCACTCACAACCTCACTCCATTTGGAAGCAACTCCTCTAATTGACACCCTCTGTTTCCTAGACATCAACCAGTTCATAATCCATCTACTTACATTACCCTGAATGCCTACAGCTTCCAATTTGAGGATCAGTCTTTGGTGTGGAACCTTATCAAAAGCTTTCAGAAAATCTAAGTATATTATATCATATGCTTTCACGTGATCTACAGCTGCAGTTGCGTGTTCAAAAAACTCCAATAAATTAGTAAGACATGATCTGCCTCATCTAAACCCATGTTGATTATCTCCAAGAATATGGTTTTCATTAAGATGCTACTCTATTTTCTGTTTATTCATTTTTTCCAACATTTTACAAGTGATGCAGGTGAGACTGATTGGTCTGTAATTTCCTGGCTCAGTTTTGTCCCCTTTCTTGTGGATTGGTTTGACATTTGCTGTCTTCCAGTCAGTTGGCACATCCCCTGTTCTAAGTGTCATTTGGAATATTTGAGTTAGCGGCCTAAAAATAATTTCCCTCATTTCTTTAAGTACTGTTGGAAATATGTCATCTGGCCCAGGTGATGGAATGTATGGATGTGCCATCTTGGAGGAGCTGGACTACCTGTGCAACCTGAATGGGCTGCAGGTACCACCTCATGCTACCAGTAGTGACAAAGATACTAGCAAAATGCAGAACTAGAGAAGAATCAGTCAGGAAGGATATGGGGAGAGCAATTGTCTGTGACCACCACCTGCAAAACCATTCCCTTTTTGGGGGTTGTCTTGCTGTTGTCTCTCCAGTGCACCTGTTGTCACTTTCATTTGCACCAAAACAGGTGACATTGACTCACAATCACTTAGGCTTCCTAACTGGACAGATTGATATCCCTCAAGTGTAATTGACTTGGTGTTATACTGTGATGATTACGTGTTCCCTTAATTATTTTGAGCAGTGTATTTGACTCTCTCAGAACCATGGTGTATTTCCATTAGAGAACTCTCCAAGGGCACATGAATGGACCCTCAGATTTCATTTGGGTCCTATACTCCACAGATATATCATAATGATACAGTACAGGAACTCTGCAATACCATTTATTGTGTAAAATTATTGGGTCATATTCATTGTAGAAATCTATAGTGTTCTGACGTTCACTTACCACTGTTTTTTAGTTCCTCCCGGTCATACTGGTAAAGGATTTCATATTGCCCCCCCAAGGTTCCTGAGGCAAAATAATGCGTCCCAAAGAGCTGAAATATCCTACTGTACAAAGCATAGTTGTACTCCAGAGGGAGACTGTTCAGGGCTTTGAGGAAGGGATCGGACAAATAAAGGTCGGACTGCTTCATCTTAAATGTTGACACCCCCAGCACTTGATGGACTCGGAAGAATTTGGAATCCTTGTGAAAAAAAAAATGAATTTGAAAAGAAATTAACATGCAGAGCAATCATACTGTTTCTGTGCTAAACATTGTTATTTCTGTGAGAAAAATTGACCATCCCGTGAATCACAGTTTGCTTCACAAGTGGCTTCTGTCAAAAAATGAAACTGCAATGGGGTACAGATTGGTCATTTGTGATTTCTGAGTAGGTCAATGTTCTGATTTGGTGAAAGTCAATTTAATTTAAATCCCCTTTTCACTTACTAACCTTCTGTTGCGATGCCTTCACGGCATTCCTAAAAGCAGAGGAACTTGAAGACCGCTGTTTGGTACGTCTGGAGAATAAGAGAGGGATCCCACTGAACCTTGAGCTCCCAGTGGAATGGCCGCTGCTGAAGGACTGTTCTGAACCCAGATTAATCGGCTCGGTATCTACTGGGTCTGATTCTGTCTCGTAATCTTCAAGTGTCTCTATCTGCACAAGAACAAAAAACATATATATAGTGTAATATATATATATATAGTTTACAAATATATGAAAACATATCAAATATATTGTAAATCTATGAGTCTTCGGTTTGGGGATGAAAGATGTAATTCCATTTGTAGATTTTAAAAAAGTGAATTGGCTAGAATTATTTGTTTAATTTCCTTACCTTGAAATCTACACTATCTATATTAGCAGCCACGCGGTAATGTTTCCTGCTGTCCTTGCTTCTGGTTGTGTTGCACTTGCCCCCGTAGAACATGTTGTCGAGAATTTCTCCTCGGATCTCTTCTGCCATGACATCGAATCTAAGCAAGGGTCATGATCAAAACTATTCTTCTCGAAGGGCTACATTTATAACCACCACTGACAAAGGAAAATGTCTTGAACAAGGACCGGAAAAGTACTTAGTGTGTTAATACATTAATACATGGTGCTGAAAAAACACTAGCAAGTTACCTTCTTGGTATAGCAATTACACAATCATTGCTGTGTCAAACTCTTAGACTCAGGCTTAGGGGGTTTATTAACAGCAGTAGGTTACAGACAACAGAATTTCAATGCACAAGAGAAGAAATTACAGATGCATTTTCCGTGAGTGGGATCAAAGCAAAGGGGAGGAAAAGAACATATAAGCAACTCGTGGATCAATAACTAAAAACACCTTTTCACCTTATTTGTACATCTTGAAAGGTAACATGACTCACTGATCTCCTCCATGAAGCATATTGATTATGTTTTATTTTAATCAGTAAGATGTTGGCCAGCAAAAGAGCAGTTCTGTATGTCCTAATGCATTTACACTCACCCGTGGGACATCAGATGAGCACCAGGAATGCCCTCGTACACACGGTTGCATGCTTTCTTTGTCCGGACACAGTCCCTCTCATCAGAGTTATCTCCACAGTCATTGTCACCATTACACTCCAGGTTTGGTGCAATGCAGCGCCCTGGGGCAGTAAGGATAAGGCAAATAATGAGGGAGTAAATACATTGTTCTTGCCGTGTTAAATTCAGCTGCTGCAGTATTTGTCAATTAATGATCAAAGTCTGCAAGCTCCTCGCCATATAAATAACTTTGTGCTTGTTTATGAGAGGTATTGACAGACAGGATTTTGTTATTAGTAAAGTGTATAGTAAAAATACATTCATGCAGATGCTATATGCTACCAGTGCAATTGCTTTGATTCAGTAAATAACTAAACAAATACATATCCCCTTGTTTTGATCATTTGTGACACAGATGAAGTGTACCATTGGCACAGGTGAACTTGTTGCTGCAGTCCATCTCTCTGATGTTACACAGTGTTTTGGGGTAACACTCTCGCTCCTGTGTCAGCGTCTCACTGCAGGCCTGGCCCCCGAACTGGGAGGGCGTCACCACGGACCGTGTCCGAAACTGCAGGGAACACAGGGTTACAGAGAGCACTGTGCTGGCCCTTCACTGTGCGACCAGTTCCTCTCCTTTCCTAGCGACTACAAAGTGTGCTCTATAACAGCACTAGGGACTTCCAATCTTCAAGACCCCGGTTTAATAGATACCTTCATCAAGACCTGGGATAAACTGGTGATTTAAATTCTTATCCTAATAATGACTTCAATTAATTCATGAATTACCTGAGGTGGAATGGGAAACCAGAAAAGGAGAGTTGCAATCTCTAGGAATCAGGCAAATGCTTAGGACGGTTGGTCATGGTATTTCAGAGGTGTAATTTTAGATGCTAGCTTCTACCTCAAAGTGAGCTATTTTTACAGCACGTAGGTTGTGTTGAACTTGGCTGATACAGGATGCTGATTCTGCTTGAAAACTAGAGACACAGTGACATCATGTGGCCAAGGACACCCATCTTTTTAAGGTTTGATTTATTAAGAGTCATTAATTGTCTCCACACCCAGAAGTATTGAGGACCATTATGTACTGGGCAAATACCCTCTGCCAGTCTACCTGTTTCTTAGCACAAGGAGAACAGTCGGACCAGGACCCATAATTGCCCATGTGACAGTTGATGGGACAGGCTTCCAGATTGCAGGCCCTGAACTCGGAGAAGGTGCACAGCCGGTCGCAGAAGTTTTTGTGGTAATATTCATCATGCACAACGTCCCTACAAAGACAGAGAAGTCACAAAGAAAATCAGCCAACACACTTAACCAAACTGACATTTTTTTCAGTGTCACATTTTTTTAATTAAATGTAATATGAATAAAATAAAAACTTTTCAGCTGGAATCAGTGGTTTGCCTTACAAAAATGTAAATACAGTGTTCTTGGATCAAAGGTCACAGGCTCACTGGGCATAGCTTCATGAGTTTGCATGGCCATAACCTGGCGTACACAGACAAGTCAACAACACAACTTCTAAAGAGGAAAAGGACCTGGGTTCTGAATGGTCACTGTAATCACGTGACTCCAATCCTATTTAAATATTGCAGAAAGTGGCAAGCTTGGATTTGCTCTGATGGTCACAGTGAGGCAACAATTAATGGGACAGATAACAATTATTCAGAATGACGGCACAGTTCCTAACCAGTTCATTCGAGTACTTCACTGGTTCTAGAATTTGTGAATACTTCTGTGCGTGCATGATATCAGTTCTTCAGTGTATCTTGTCTAGATCCTGATATATGCTACATAGTGTATAAGATTTCAATGATCTCATACTCATTGTTTGAGTGGCATACAATAATTGGATATGAAAACATGATATAGTGTCTTGACTTTAATTGCACAGAGATGATAGGTAGCTGTTCCAGTTGAGGGGGTGATATACTGACCGGCGCCTGCTCTGGGTCCCGTGGTTACATGTTCTGGAGCATACGGACCACGTTGTCCATGGGTAACGGTCACACATGCAGCCTAGGCTTCCACCGATGTGCCAGCATAAAGCCAGCAGGGCAAGACAAGACCTCAGACTGCCCATGGCAAAATCACGCAGTGGGGACTCTGCAGCAGTAATGACTTTATAGATCATTGAATACTTTTAGATTGGTCACAGTACACAAATGAAAGTGAAGACTATCAAAAAAATGCTTTTCATAATACATACATACGTAAAGCTTTGGAAAAAATTGAGACAACTCCAAGTTCAGAAATCAATGTTAAGTGGTCTCTTAATTTTTTCCAGAGCTGTACATACATACATACATAGATACATACATAGATACATACATACATACATACATACATACATACATACATACATACATACATAGATTCACTGTGGACACGACTTAAACTGCATATAGGAAATGTGAAGTGAAGCACATAGAACGAAGCCAGGTTGTCTGTACAGAAACAAACAAATTAAACAAAAGCACAAAAAAAAAAGAAAATCTGTCAAAAGAAAATATATGTTGTCTTCTCTATTTATCTGTCCTACAGTTGTGTCACAACTTAACACACAATGTCAACTAATGTGGGAGTTCATGTCAGTTTTTAAATTAAGAATGATAATTGATTGTGGTTGACATAAAAATGCATTATGGTGGTTTAAATGAAATGAAAGTGTTTATGTGATGTAGTAGCCATGCATTTCCTCTACTTAGAGGGCAGGAAGAGGAATCAAGGAGTGTGGTCAGGATTCTAGCAGAACAGGCCGAGAGCAGTTCAATGGCTGTATTTGTTGTGTGTGTGTAATAAGTTGTTGTTTTTTCAATCATTAATCCGTAATTTTTTGCTTCTTAGATTTAAAGATAATTTTGAATATTCCCAGTAATATATTCCTCAGTCAAACTGGCTATGATATATTTTTGGGAAAAAAATAAAATGCACTATTGCAGTGGAAGTTGAGAATGGACTATAAACAAGCTTAATTAGTTCAGATCTGTAATCACAAAATGTAATATTTTCAATAGCAACTGCATTAACTATTTCCTTATACCACAATCTTATTTTTCAAAATTAAAATTTAGCTTTTTTTTTGTTTAAAATAGCAATTTAATAATATTTAATGATTAGTACTCTTAGTGGCTTAATTTCAAGCACTGTCAGTTGTGCATTGTTGTGCCATGAAGATTAACTTCACCAACATAGAAAAACAACTCAAGAAGAAGAGCAAGACAAAAATGCTGAACTCACCAGCTGATGTGAGGCTATAGTTGGTCTGTGAGCACTGCAGTGCTTTTAAAGCATATTGTCCTTTCTTCTCTCCTGCCTTATGGAGAGACACTCATTCAAAATCCCACCCCCTCCGGGCGGCTGATCAGTGCACTTTGTAAACATTTACAGACAAGGGAGCAATGTGCAAAAAATGCAATACAATCAGGATAGGCAAGCTTGGGGATTTGTTTCAATAGTGTGTCATATAACACCAGAATAAGTAGCCTAATTTATATTTAGTTACTATGTATATGATTCATATTGTGTTATGGTTATTCTGATGGGTCTGTTGTGTTTTATGTTTTATCTATTTGCTGTTTTGTTTTGTTTGCACCATACAGTCTTGCATAATTCCTGTTTTTCAGCAAAGCAACCCGTCAGATCTGTGTCACTCCTCCTGCGGTGCAGTTTCCACTGCGGGTGGGGGTTTGTTGGTCTCTTCAGCTCCTCCCCGGTTGCTAGTGGTGTCAGTTTGTTCGAGAAGTGTGCTGTGGGATTCAGTCAGGACAACAAAATGTTTTTTTTGCAGTTAATCTACCCTTAACACACCAACCTCTAGATAACATATGACCTCTGGTACAACCCATTGTTGGTGTGAAACATCTGCTTCCTATCAACATTTGAACTGTTCTGATTTAAGACGTTCATCCGTTTACTGGAAGAAGAGGTGGCTGATCCCTTGGGTGTTCCTGCAAATCATGCAGCTGGGATCTTTCATGACTTCTTCTCTTCCCTTTGCTGTGACTTTGTGTACAGTTTGTTTTTATTTTAACATTAAGGATTTAAAGCTGTATACACAGGTATTCAGGACACCGGGCAGTACAAATGTGACTTTTAAATACACTCAGCAAGGAGGGTATTGTTTTTTTTAACAAATTAAAGCCACACATTTCAGTTTCACATCCAAAGTTAACCATGATTAATATTACTAAATTAGAGTGTTGTTTTAAACGGCAACCATGCAACTTTCTATTAAAAATGCAAGAATGTAAAAATTAATGTATTGATCAATCTCATTGTCTTGCATTGCTTTGGCTTGATCAATCTCATTGGCATTGGAGTGCAAATTGGTGTATAAATATATAAATCTGCTGCAGTGGATAAGATGACATCTAGTGGCTTCTGTGTGCATCAGACTGCAGACTCACACAGTGAGGAGTCCCTGAAATGCAGTGAAGCTTGAATCAAGAGGCCACGTTGCTGTTTCATTATCATTCAAGTTTTAGATTAACTAAACTTTTTCTCAAATTACCAAGTTCTTAAAAAAGGAAAAGACACAATTAATTAATGATAATATCCATTGAGGAATAATGAGAAATGTCATATTTTTTTATATGAATATGAAATGAAATACCAATAAAAATGCTTGCTTAGTAGGGCCTTAAACCAATTAGATATGTAAGGACTACTGAACACTTTAAGGAGGTGATATAACAATTAAATTCAGCCTTCTACTTTCTTATCCCCTTAAAATTAGTATGTTATTCACACAGAATAGTATTATATTAAAAAAATCTCAACATTTAATATTAGCCTGCTGTTTAAAACAATATTGTATACATCAAGGTGAAATCCTGTAGGTGATGCACTTTTACCTCTGAATAGGAATCAGAAACAACAATGCCTTTTATTTAAATAAAAAAGGTTTATTAACAATGTAAAATGACCTATATTTTTCATTAGATTGAACTACCTCCAGCATGCCCTAAACATTTAATACTATATCAATAAGCAAGTGCCATGCTTTGCCCTTTCTGTTGGTTATAAAATGTCATTACAGAGAATTTTGCCTTGGGCATTGTTTAAACCACCAATTCAGAAAAGAAAGCCATCCTGGAAAAGAACCTAGAATATCATGTTGGTGTAATGGGTTCATTATATATACAAGTCTAACATTTTGATTTACATATATGTGCAAAAGTTCATTTAAATATCATATATTCCTTGAAATGTAAAAGAAAAGGTTGGATACAGGTTCCCGGTATATGGAAGACTAAATAATGATCAGTATATAGAAATAATAAAGAAACAGAAAAAAAGTAGTTTTTTCTTCCTATGCATGGCTTCTATATGCACTGTTTGATTGGTTCGGTTAATTAGTTAATTACTGTTGGTCAATCTGAGAGTAAGGTTTATATGACTCCTAGTAAGAGTTCCTGCAGTTGTCATAACATCTACGTGTTTGAAGAAGGGAGTTTCAATAGAGCATATATCAGATTGTGTCTTATTTCCTCAATATACAAATCAAATCAAATCTTGAGACTCCTAGAGTAATGGAAGAAAAGAAAATCCACATTTTGTTGTTGTTTTTGTTTCATCTGGTCACGTTGCCTAAAGGCAGCCATGCAATAATATCACTCCAGTTACAAAAATGGAAAAAATCTTTATAAAGCATCTTAATCAAAATTAGATTAAAATATATAAGTTAAAACTATTGATTTTCAGAACTTTTTAACAATTATTTTCTTGTATTACAAAATAAAAATAGAAAATGGGCAGCCTTTTCAACAAAAAGAAGAACATTTTAGAAATGGCAGTTATAGGTTGAAGGGAGATACAATATGTTACTAAATATCGTTTGTTCTAACGGGATCCTAATTGCAGTTTTTGCCGTTTGTTTTGGAGATCGACACTTTAGCTTGACACGAGGCAGCAAAGACCGAAGAACCGTCTCTTCCTTTGTCTCACTAGAGGGTAGGGGGTGAGGTTCAGGAGGCTGCTGTCATCTGCACAACAGAAGAATAGAAAGAAAGAGTGACAGAAAAACAGAAAATATCAACTCACCTTTCCAAAAAAATTTACACTCTTGTGGGTCACACATTTAGGGGTATGGTGTAAAAAATACAATCAAACTGACCATGAAACAAAAACATTCGGCGTACCTGTAGAATTTTAAATTGGCAAAAGTTGGCGTAGAAAGACAGAACTGCGTAAGGCTGCCCAGACAAACATCTGACCCAACTGGCACTTTTTATTGGGCTGAAGATTTTGACTCCTGCCCAATGCAAACCTTCACACTGTTCGAAGTTTCTGGTGGGACAAGGGGATGTTTTGATCCCTTCCCTAATTTAATAATGACTATCCTTTATCTCAATTAAAAGGGGCCCATTAAGGTAGTTAATTGACCAGGAAACAGCTCAGGTGATAACTCTGTAACATGAAAACAATCCCCCAAAGAATAGCCTTTAGTGTAACGAGACATGTAAGGTATTAGAAGCTTAGCAACCATTAGGGCGATGATAAACACATGGTATTTGTTTAAATATAAAATTCCCCAAGGCTGGATGCATGGTAAGTATTTCACTTTATACATTTCAAAGCAGCTACTTAAATGCCTCAGTACTTTGTCATGACCTAGTGGCTGAGGCCCTTCCCTGCGGTGTCTTCAATCTGCTTTGTATTTAATAAAGAAAAACATGACCTTATTTTCCATATCCCATTCTTTCCTTTGTGTTTTCCCTGAGGTCTTTTCTGTTCTGTTGCTATTGGGCAAAAAATAAAATCTATGCCGCAATGAAAGGCGGATTCAAACATTGAATAAGCAACAAAAGAAGAATGTCTTGAAAGGAAAGGAGATTCTAATGATTACGTACCTTGATTTTTTAATGGTAAAGGCATAGTCTCCCTGAGTTTTGTTAGCAGGTTTTTCATTTCCCGCATGTCTCTGTTGAGGGACACACATAATTGAGTGAGTCTCACACATTTGTTCAATGTGATGTATCTGCTATATAAGGAACCTAGAATAAGTATTTTAATTATAGGTCTGATTCAGGTTTCGCCACATTAGTGGGATGGGAATGTGCCCATCATAGTATCTGCTCAAGGTTCTCTCAAATGTGAAGAGATGTACATAATCTTGTCCTTCATTTTCTAAATCTGTACTCTTACATCTCAAAAGTTGTAAATTCAGGTCTGAAGTCATAATTACCTTTCAGTGTTTTCGATATCGGTGGAAACCTGCCAGGAGTACTGATGGTAATCTACAGGCGAGGATGAGGTGTCTTCTAATATCGGGATTTCAGAGCTCTCCTCTATTTTGGAGTCGAAGATTTTGGGAACGGGACAGGACTCCTTCCCTGCAAATACAACCATTTACACAAATTAATCCCCCCTCAATCACAGCGGGCATGGAAAGTTCATTTAGTAAGGAGTGTGTATCAGACTTCTGTATAAATGTATCAGTGGGGTAATGTAAGTTACACATTACACAAGTTTGAAAACCTGAGCGATTCTGTGGCTGGTTGGATGAGGTTTGCCGAGTCATGAGATAGAGATTGAGATGGATAGAGAAATGCCGAGTGGTGTTGGCAGAAAATGCAAACCTTATTAGAAAACATTTCAACCTGTTTACATTTGAATCAGCGGGCGTTCTGCGGTGTGAATGTGGCAAAGCACAGCTGACAGGGGGTATATTTGAGCTCAAAGAACAACAGATCGTGCTGGCAGTACCTTTTCTGTGAAGCTGAAGGGAGCCTAAAAGACACACAGACTTCAACATTTCCGTGATATACATTTCTAGACAGCACTGCAACTGTATAAAAAGTCTACAGATTTCTGGGTGAATCTCTCCATCTTCTGGGCTGAAATACACAAACAAACATAAACATCAAGATTACTTCTTATTTTCTTCTTACATAAATGAATGAATCAAGAAATACATAATTGAACAGTTGTTTGATGCAGTTAGAAGCTGATGGCTGTTCTGGTTGAGATTAAAGTGTCATATGAAGTATTTATGCCCAATTCTCAGAACTAAACACAATCCTTAAACTTAAGTATAAGGGGACCCACCCTAACTGTATTGAGAATGTGTTATTTCTGCCATTAATTAACTGAACTTCGTCACTTCATCTTTCCCTTCATCTTTTCTTTTTCCCATTACTTTTGTCACTAGCTGCCCAGCCTATAATTTCTGAGGATGCTTTTGATTATTAAAGATGCTAAAGCTATTAATTCATTTTGTAGAAATAATAGACAATAGAAAAAAACATGTCAAATGGAAAATGACAGGGAAAAATGCTAATTGTAAAAATAAAATCAATTTAAACTCAGTTTAATTTAATAACAATGTAGGTAAATTATAAATATAACACAGACCTGTATGTTACAAATATTCCAAATCAATTAATTCATATTTCAAAATACTAAATAGATAGCTAAATATATAAATAATTGTAAACCCATTAGATGGAGCTATTGCTCCAAATAAAACTGTCCTTCTGAATCACAAAACAACACAACTGTGCAATTCTGTACTTCACAATAGTGGGTTTACCTTCCAAAAGCTAGATCACGTTTAATTCTGTGTTAGGAACAAATTTGAGGTATAGGTTTCTGGTATAAATATATTTCATTTTTTTCGTTCAATTTCAGGAATATATTTGCAGTAAATACGTCTTAATCAAAATTATAGGGGCAACAGGTAAAAGAAAAATGTATAGTTATAAAATAAAACTCATAACAGCTGGAATGCCATTCAATACACAGCCTGCCCTTTCTTCTGAAAAATGGACTGAAGATGTTTGTTGTTTGTTTGTTTGTTTGTTTGTTTGTTTGTCTGTTTTGTCAGCAGAATCTACGCATTGTCAATTACCAAGATTTCTTCTCCCTGGAGGACCCAAAGCTCGACAGCTTTCTCTTTGTATGCTCTTGTCATGCCTTTTTCAAGTTGACTAGACACAAAGCTTGGGTTTCGTTTCTTGTTTTCCTTTCCAGTGTGTAACTGACAATGGGCTAAACTAAAGCCTCACAGTTTCCTATGAAGGTGCAGACAGACAGAGAGAGTGTAATACAGCAACTCTTTTCATGTGAATTCACATGACCTTGTGGGAATTTTCCTCTCTAGTGGCCGTGATTACAACGGAAAACGAATAGCAGCTAATTTCTGTCATAAAATTGATTGTTGAGACTGGGCCAGTAATTAGATTAATGTGTGCATATAAAGCCTGACTTCACCTCCACCATCCTCTTTGTGTTTCCACACACTGTGAGAATTCTGTGATTTTTTAAAGCAAATATTATGATAAAAAAAAAAATTGTAGAAAGCTACAATTGCCTGATTATCTGCAGGATACAAATATGAAAATAATAATAGTAATGATATAAATTATGTATTATTCATTTATGTTTAATGATTAATAATTTGACAAAACATCGGACAAAATAGGTAAAACAGGTCTACCTGAAATATGAGGTTGCAAGTCAGATACTATAAATCACTCCTGGCAAACTATTACATGTTATGAGATCAATGTATTTCTATACATAGATTGTACACTGTATTGCTTTACAAAATGGTTTAAGCAAATCATCTGGCCTAAATATTTTCTGTGTTTTTCCTGCCCAATGGAGGTTCGAGGTATTCCAGACATAGTAAACAGCCTTCATCAGATAACGTGTTCTTTCATTTAGACTGTGGGCTCTTTCCATGTGATGAAAAGGAAGCAGCACTGGCTACTAATAAAACCCTGTGTATAGTAACACAGACAAAGCCTTATTAGTGGGATTAGAAGAAGATAAAGGCAAATGTGTAATTGAAAAGGTCACAGTCATTGTGCATCCCTGTTTACTAGCTACAGGAATAGTAAGCAAAATCGGCATCAGAGAGTTCTGTCCATTAAAAGGACGGGCATAATCAAAGATACAGATATTAGCCTTGAGGAATAGACTACATGTGATGTAATAAAGCCCACCATAACGTTCTCACATTATCACTGCCTCTGCATCTAAAAGTGGCTTTATGAACTCTGGCTTAAGCCTCATCCATTGTGAATGAAATCATCTTGTTTTTACACAATATTCTGTTTTGTAATCAAGCTCTATGACCGTTTATAACAGTTTAAAGACCATGAATGAATTGTCATGGATTAATTTAACCATTATATTACAAATTGACTGTCAGGATAAACCACATTATATTACTTTCATCCCTGCTTGATGTGAATTTTTGCTGTAGAGTTCTCTTTAAAAATATTATGGCATTTTAGCGAACTGAGGGAAACATAAGAAGCTAACTGCAGGTAATTCAAACCAAAAGCAGACATCACTGAAAGCAAAGAGAAAGAAGACACCTCATCAGAAACCCATTATTAGACTGCTCGTGCAACTTGCAAGTAAGGTTTATTACTGCAGAACTCTTAAAATAATTATTTTAATACAAACAATGGTAGCAACACAAAACACCAATCAAATCAAGTTCAGCCATTACATCAGACTTTCAATCCAATCAACAGGGTAGACCAGTCCTCATATTTAATGTGCAATTCTCTAAAACATGCCACATTAGGGTCAGACCAACGTTCTGCACTGTTACAGAAGCCAAATGTCTCTTGAGAATCTCTATTCATTTCCTGAAAGAAGGCAACAAATACGGCAGGAACAAGATACAACAAATACTGGATTAAACTGATGTCAGGAAATGTAATTTGTATTCAGCTAAATATGTGCAGAAAGCTGGTTTAGTCTTTCCAGTGTTCTTCTTTACTGGAACCTATGTCTGTTTTATCTGGATGAAGAAGGCAATAAAACCTTTCAAACTGTTTAAAAAACATGTAGGACTGCAGTCTGCACTTGTACTTTTCAGGAACCGTCACGTTTAGGTTCACGTCAGGTTTAGATAATTGTGAAAGTCAACTTATTTTGGAGACCTGGCAACACCCCAGGTTTCTCGCTTTGAATGAAAATAATCCTGTTGATCACTATTTTCAACTAAAGGGGACAGTTATGTAGAAAAATAATCAATAGTAATGTCAAACATTTAAAAGGCAAACGATAATGTGTCTCTTTTTTAACTTAGGTTTGTTATAACGCACCTGTAAAACACATTAGGTAACACAACCGTTTGAATCAGGCTTATGGTTGTCTTTATTATTAATGCAATAAAATAATTATATTCTAAGTACTAACTGAAGGGCCTTAATGCCTTATGATAATCTATATGGCACACATATCAAATGAAAAGGTGAAAAATGACAAAACTGTCTATTTAAAATGAAAAATACACTAGGAAAACATTATTTTTAAGCTGTTTAAGCACATTTTGAAACAGATTTTTGAACTCTAATTTCCTTGATTACCAATGTTGGTATAGCATCAGTATTTCCATTTCTATTTTATAAATGGAGGTTCAAATTAATAAAATACAGCAAGCTCTTTATTACATAATTGAGCTTTATATTCTTAATTAACATTGTTAATTCAATTAAGGATTCAATTAAACAATTAACATCTCAGTTGGCACAAAAACCAGCAGGACAGGGGGTCCTCCAAGACTGGTATAGGACTGACATATCTGAAAAGGATCATTGGCTGAGTTTCCATGTATTGTTTTAACTGACTGGAGAAATTGATTTCGAGTTTTTAAAAAAATACCTGTAATTTCTGGCTTTCAATTGTACCACTAGAAAGGCGTTTCTTTGCCCCGACCTCACACTAAGGTGGGAAAGGGTGATGTTGAATATGCAAATTAGCCATGCATGCAAATCTGGCGCTCTTGATTGAATGTCAGGGAACATGGGTTTCTTTACACAAACAGCTGCAGGAAAGGGGCACCCGTGGAAATCCTTGATCATTGGGTTATATGTCATGTTACTATGTGTGCCAGCTGGTGGTTTAATAATTAGTTTGGCATAATTTGCCCCATGTGGCTTTCAAATATTATTCGTCCAGACATATCGTTAGCAGCAAATCATGTTTCAATGAATTCTTTTCCCAATCATTTAATTAAAAAGGATCACGGGTCTGCATGTGGAATGCTCGAGGGTTGCCCCTATCCTTATGCTTATTTTTTCAGAGAGAAACTCAATTGTGTCGAGCTGCTTTGTACAAGTGAAATGCACGCACGGTATGAAAAAGAACTGCTTTTCAAAGGGAACAGGTTGTGCTCCCTGCACTGGACCCATTTCTAATAGAGTGATAGCACCCTGCAGATATAAAAGCGTGAGAGTTCAGGGACCAGGTTACTATGACAGAGAAGCCATCTGGAGATGTCTTGTGACAATGAAATCCTGTTCAAGAGCAGCAATACACAAATACACAAAGCCCTGATCTCACTGCCTCATGCAGTACAGTTTTTCCAGCCTATCTGTATAGGCACAATGTTATCTAATACTGTATTTTCCACATTTTTCAGATGCCTTATTGTATACCTTGTACAGTGCATAGTTCATGGCAACAGTTTGCACAATGCTGCGCTTTTCAGTTTCATAATTGGATAATATAACTTAATTGGGTTTATTGTCCTCATCATTTATATTTTTTAAAATCACCTTCAGTATGCTTTGCCACTCTTATTACATTTCCTTATTTATAAGGGATAAGTAAAACATTGGACTGTGTTATGATTAACAGTAAATGCTAATAGTAAACTACTCAGAGGGGTAAACTGGTGTATGCTACCCCCTGGTGGAGGCAACTCTGCATCTCCTCAAACAAACCGTGCCCTACTTTGTAACTAAAATTGTAGCATTTACTGCCAAGTCACTTCTGAATTCCAGACGGCATTTTCGAAGAACTATATCCACTAAAAAGAAAACGGGTCTCATCACACACATTAAGGGCTTTTCAATCCACAAAAGATTTGAAAGTACTTCACTGTTTTCCTTTGTTGAATAAACATGCCCTCTTTTCTCCTGCACCATAGCCATGAACATTGTACAGCAGTAGCTTAAAAAGGGAAGACAAACAGCAGTTGGAGTCTGAATACTGTGTTTAATCGGTGCCAGAAAAACAAGAACACTTTGCATAGTATATCTTGTTAAAAAGGGTTTGAGACCTACAAAGGTTAATTCTAAACCCGCCGGTTGAAAACACACAAAAAGAGACAAATATGTTGCTGTTGTTTTTGTCTGTAAAATCTGTAAAGGCCATTGTTTGTTATCTGATCAAATTGCTTTCTGAAGGAGGTGTCGTTTGCCTGGCAGCTTTCCCATTAATGTTAAGATAATGTTTCACAGTTGAAAGGCATTAGGAGACGTCTTCTGCGAGAATGGCGGCTAACAGATGTTGTTCGTTTTTAAAAGAGCATCAAAGGCATCTGATTGTCCTGTTAGGAACCTGCCTTCCATTGAGGGGTTACTAGAGTTTTCTAGATGGCTTAAACTGAACAATCAATCTCTTCTGCTATGGACAGGAATATTTTCAGCTGTCTGCATGTCTGACACTACATCAGCCAGCATCTTAATTTTCATATATGCACTAGCAAGTGAATTCACTCTATGATATGGCTCCTGCTGTTCCTGGCAGGATTATCTTAAAAAAAATGTTTTAAGACCAATCCATATTTCTTATGGTATAGTTATTAGCAAATCTGTGTAAGAGGCAGAGAATAAACTGCCTACAGGAATCTTTTATTTTTGAAATAATCTATTCATATACACTCTCACCTCATAATTAAACAGATACCAGCTTTGTAGTGATGACTACTGTGTCAGGGAAACATAAATAACCAAAAGCAGAAATGGTTGAGTGCAGTCTCTGATGAAGGCACAGTACTGTGCCTGCATCAAAAAAATAATCCCAACCATGTTGTAGATTCTGTTCCAGCAGAATTGTATTGCTATTTTGTTGCCATCCCAAATCTCTCTTACCAATTATCAGATAGTAATTTTCTCATTGCAAACACAATATATGTATTTTGTTTATGTCACGGCCATCTCACAAGTCTAAACAAATGTTTATCTTTCTTCTGAAAAACAAAATATTTATTTTAATTAGACATTTTCAATAGTGTGCTCCTGGTAAAACTAACCTTGGTAACTAATTTATAATAATCAAGAGTAAATATATGGGTTTAAAGATTAACATTAGGTTCCTAGACTATCCTAGTCCAAATTATTTACTTATAAGCAGAGGTGGTCAATGGTGTTAACACTGTTTTCCAGTAAGAGTGAGTACACTCAGGTCATAGTCCCAGAGCCTAGACTGGTAACAGGGTAGCATATGACTCCGCTAGTTCCTCGCTAACTAGTCCCAGACTGACTAACCTCACCCATTCTCAATGTACACGCACCTTAGCCATAAACTTCCTAGTACCTGTGGAACCAAGTTGTAAATCAATTCACGTTACCCAAACACTCTTCAAAAAACACCAGAGTTTACAAAACACCCCTTATCTGTTGCATTCCCAAGTAAGCTACATCAATCAATCTGTGAATCTGACTCGCCACAATGAAGTAGCAGAGACTGGACAAAAATATATATTCTTCAAACTGCTGTAGACCCAGATGGGATTTTCTTGGGCCTCATTAGCAAACATCTCTGCAGAGCACACTGATGGCTGTGGGACCGTCTCCTGCAATGCCCTCAGCAGGGACTCCATTACAGAAATGTTCCTTTACTCTCCACATCTATACCCAGGATCCAGATCACTTTGTGTTTTAATCATCTGTGTTACAGAAAGAGGGTTGGTCCAATGGCATTGCTACCATCTTGGCTACAGGGGATGTGTTGTTTATGGGAAGATCTTTGTGTAATGCTGGAATTATGACCTTCCAAAGTTCTGGTCTGGGGAACTACTATTGCTGCCATGTACACTTTTCAGATGACCGCAGGTAGCAGCAATTCACGTCGTGCATGGGGTGTATAGAAATCCTAATAGAGACCTGATATTTACAACTATGGTTAAGAGGCTTTAATGGTAGAATTATAATTATTATTACATATATCATTCCGAATTTAGTCTTCATGAATGACTGTTTACTACCAAGTGTGTGTCAGGGCCTCATCTTAACTAAATTGTTTTCAGTGTTTAAATTTACTCATTTTTATTTCTGAAGCAATTTGTTCTCAAATTTAAAAACAAAAGAATATGTGTCTCAGCACATTTGAGATTTTGAAATGAAGTTATCTTGAGGTAATTAACCAAATACTTTGTTTAGATAAGTCACAATATAGTGCAACAATCCAGAAAGACAATACAGCTGTCTAGGACCAGGGGTTCAGTAACATATTGATCAGAAAAGCATGTTCTATTAAATAATTGCCCTCTTAAACAACTTTTAACATGTTTTCACTCAGCAAAACTGTAAAATCAAACTTTTGCAAAAACAAATTGCATTCATTTTTCAAACAAACATTTTGAAGTATTGCTTGACATACAACAGAAAAATATTCCATTAGTTCAAAAATAATGGGTTGATTAACTGTAATTGGGATCATACCAGAAAATAGATTTCACTTAATAAAGTTACGCATTTAAATTGTTATTCACGGGCTTATTATACTCCAAAATTCACTGGTGCAGAGGTTAATTTCAGTGTAAAAACTGTGACAAATCTGTCTGCTTTTGTTCTCTTGGTCAATGTGCAAAAGGATGTCTTCTGAGAAGAGCACCTAAATTAGATAAATAAAAGAAGAAGTCAACGATACCCTGTGATTTCATCATTTCAGGATTCTAATACGGATGCCCCCCAAAAAAAGATTGAATATTCTTTCATGGATTCAGTTCAGTTGTTTCCAATTCTGCTACTTTTAAGCTCCTAGAAAATAAGAAAGATAAATACAGTAGGCTGCATAACCAAGATAAGGACATAAAGCTTCGGGCTTTTCTCAGTCACTTCCAATTTTACATTGAATACTGTCGCAGGTCAGGTACTTCCTGTGGCAGTTAAAGATATTCACAAAGACAGTGGGGATGTGCTGGATTGCTGACTGGGCATTAGCAGGGCTACAGTGGGCAGTGGGAAAAGTTTGCTATGTCCTGTTTCCTGTGTATGTTTTGGGATTTCCCTATGGAGGTCTCCTCCCCTGATACTGCACGGTAAGTACCAAACTCTGCAATAATACAGAACAACCAGAATTGACCTGGGATTCTCACACTGCAAGGCAAAGTGATAAGCCAGGGAGAAGATACGCCGAATGAGTCACCGAGTGGTGCAAAGAAATGATTGAGGATGGACTCTGGAGGATGTGTGAAAATAGAGCTGAGAGGAAAGGAATTGGCTACTAACTGCAGATGAATACCAGTATATCTGTGCTTAAACACAGCTCCCTGATCTCTGTGTTATCAACCATCGTGTATAGAAAAATACAATTAATGATACGCCAGAGATCTTTATTATGATCAATTAAGAGATCGATTTAATTCTGATAACAGCTGCAAAATAAAAGTAAGGGATACGAGATTCTTGTGTTAGTGACTGACCATGACTGATATTATTTCAGCTACACTTCTTAAATGTAAAATATGTTTATAACTTAAAATAATTACAGCAAACTGCTGTGAGAAAATCTCATCCTTCGCTATAGAGTAAACCAATACATAAACTTGAAAACAAAATCTGGTGAATCTTTTCTGTGGTAGATGAATGTATTCAAGTAAATAGACAAATGGATATAGTGGCCTTGTATCTTCTTAAGCACCAACCCTCCAAGATATAAGATCAGTCACATCAGTAGCCTTGAATCTTAATAATAGACCCTGTAGAAAATAAAAGTAAAATAATAATAACAATAAAGAAAAGCTGACTTCTAAAAATCAATGCTACCCAATGTGAAGCAATACTAACATCTGTCTTATAAGAAGAGACACAATCCCCCATTAGTGCTCACCTCACTCAGAGTATCAAAACATGCGGATCAAGTGTAGAGGGATGATCAACAGCAATGACCTTGAGATGTCACATGAATGTATAGGGTAGGGTAAATACATCAACTTTACAACCAAAAACAGTAGAAATGAATTAGTGTATAATTAGTTGCCTTCGCTACTGATAGGTGGTACACAGATGAAGTTGAAGGTATGCACACCCTTCATTTGGAACAACATTATTCAGTTAATGATTTAAGCAGCAGCATATGTCAACGTTTCACCGCCACCCCATTTTTGTCAATGGAGATGTAGTCAAAGGTGCTTACACCTAAACCCAGTTCAGTTGAATCAGGGCTGATCAAACTTTGAAAAAATATTGTTGATAAATAAGTATATTCAAATTAACTGTAGGTATTGAATGAAATGAGTCAGTCCGTGGAAAACCTTGTTTAAAATGGATGTTGTGAATACTGAAGTACTGAATATCAGTTACCATTGTACAGAATGTGTAGAAATGCACACTACAGTGTGGCTGTGCCAAGGAGGGAGCTGTTCCTGGGAATTGAAATTACTATTCATAATTTCTGGGCCATTGTTTGAGAAGCACAGAGGACATTCATATACATTTCGCCAGCTGGTAGTTGATTTTTACCTTTCTGGGGAATTGTTTCCAATACACTATTCATGTTACTAGACACGTTTTAGTGACATTTTTGAGCTGAAGGCTGAGACAGAGGGAAGAACAATCACCTTGTAGAAAGTATAATTAATCTCTTGATCTAATGATGATGCCGTAAATTATTCGAGCCACCACTGGTAGCACAAGCTGTCCATGTTTTTCTTCAGAGGGATAATAGTCCAAGTTTTGGATCAGTGCCGCACTCGATTATAGGTTTTAAAATCACAAAACTCAAAGGTAACAGAAAAAAAAAAGATTTTTTTTAATCAAATGAAATATGAGAACTTGGAGAAGTCAAAACCCCAGCATGTTCTGAGGTATCTGAGGTTATGACTGGCAGACAGTGAAACTAGACATGAGTCAATGGCTGCTCCACTTTGGAAAGAGAGTGAACTTGCAACATGACTCCTCAACCTATCAAAGTGCCGAACAGAAAAGAGTCGTTGGTGCTCTTCAAGCCCAGAGTATCCTCAACAGTGAACTGCTTCAATGAAGACAAAAACAATAATGCAATGAAAGTCTTGGATACACTGAATGTTGTACACAATGTATCTATCCTGTTTCAATTAAGCTTTTCCATTTCCTGTCCACTGAAATCAGAAAGACAGTGACTCCTGTTTAGTTACAGCTTCCCATGTGTTCCCAGAACTCAATCAAAACAGCTGATGGTGCTACAGGTATGGTTTATGTATACATAGAAAGGCACTATTTCTAATTTTACCTTATATATATATTATATAGATTATTTCAATGTCAAAGCATAATCTCCATCACACTCAAACAATTTAGCTGGTCTATGACCTAAACTATTTACATTCTTTATCTTGTTTGTCTGTTTTTAATTATGATTTTTTTGTAAATTCATCCCAGTGTTTGTGTGTATCTCTGTGAACTCATATGTAATTCATGCTGCAACGCAAACCCAGACTAATGATGTTGAAAGTTTCTAGGTCAATACAATACACAGGAGAATGGGGGCACATGGATGTGTGGCTTTAGAAAATCTGTATTCTGCATTGAGACAGATTCTTCATTCCCCCTCTCAAAAGCGTTGTTATCAAAGGCTAATGCAAATACACCTGTTTCTCTTGGGATATCAGATTGCAGATTATGGCTCAAATTGACCAGTGCCCAGTCAACATGAATCCAATTTAACTGTACTTTTGAGCACAGTGGCGCTGTCCAAGAGCATAACAATATACCAAATATAAGGGTATGTACATTGAACATCTCCAGCCTGCCTTCAACATTGACATTGAATATATTGGTGAATATTGCCAATCCCATCTATTCTCAGTCCTATAAAAGATTCAGGTGAAACATTTCCTTTTAAAGTCTGTGAAGTAGAACAAATACACAAACTATCAAGTTGTTGTTATATTCTTGGAACCTGAAACATCATTATCATATTAAAACAAGCAATTTAAAAATGATCTTTAGTGTACCAAGGTCATGTCAACAAAGTTATCACCAAACCTAACAAAGTGTGTATCTCGTACATAATGCTATATAAGACTCCCTTAGCGGAAATATAACATTCTCAGAATAAATGTTTTAAAAACAACTCATGAGGTTTTTGCTCATATTATGACCATGTTTAGTACTACGTCCTTTAGCAGAAACAGAGGCACTAACTTGGATTATTAAGAGAGATTCGGTATCCTACACACATCCTGCCAAAACGCACACCAAATGTGTCAGTTTGAGTAGTCAGGAAATTAGATTCAAGTGAAATAATTGTTCCATCTTTCATATATGTATCATCTCTCTAGTGATACATATGTACACGCATGCGCTACAGGTATCAGCACCATGGCCAGATCCACGTCCAAATGTTACTCCACTAACTGGGCTGAGAAGTTCAAATCCAACTCCGCCAAACACATGCAATCTACCATTATTATTTTTAGTTTTAGTTTGTAATTCTCCTTACCCCGAAATGACTGAAAGTTTTTGATGTGCGGTCCGGGCCATCTCACAGCCTTTGGTTCGTGTCTTATGCATCTCTGCCCGCAGCGCAGGACAGTCGACCGAGACGTCGCCGATGGAGATGACTAGTTCACGGTACAGGGCCACCAGTGTATTGAACTCCTGGACAATCTGAAAAACACAGCCTGAACTGTTGCTTCCCATTATGTATGTATCATGTAGTAAACAATTTCCCGGTGTCTGCCAGCTTAACATTTTAAAATGGTGGATCTTCAGAGAGAGAGAGAGAGAGATAGAGAGACAGAGACAGAGACAGAGAGAGAACATTTTAACATTAGGAGCTATTATATAAGGACCCCCTACCAGCCAGTGTTGTTCACTTTACATCATAAAATATATAGTTTTTTGTTACCTTAACATGATTTGATCACTGGGTTACCCGTGGGTTATTTGTATCTATGATCTTAAACAGATTAAATAATTTGGGAAGTGTAAAAGAACACATTTATAAAATGGGTGTAAAGAATTCGTATATAATTGACATCACTGTAGTTGAATGATACACGTAAGATGCCTTAATTCCCAGTATAGTAAAATTATATATGTGTGTCTCTGTGTGTGTAGCGGAACCATATTGCATTATTACAGGTACAGTTAATGTTTCTTTAAGCTTTGCTTGTGTGCTCACTCTTTAAGCATTGCATTCATTTGGTAAGGCGCAGGCAAATTATATTAAATTAGTTGTTATCCTTTTATAATTCTCAGAAGCTCTCCGGTGTGTGTGAGACTGTCACCACTAAGACACATATAAAGACAGTCCTGACAGCAAACCTGCCAGATGACTGCACGTGTCAATCAATCATTCTGTGCATATTGCACAACCCGCTTCAAACATAAATACTAATACAATGCACATATACCATTTGCCATGTATAGATATTGCATTGCAGGCTCTGTATGTACAAGTACAATCTATATGGCGAAACAGTGTGAACAGAAATAGCCTCTTTGGTGAGTGACCGTGGGGAGCACTATTTAAACAATGCACCCTCACAACTGCGTTTATCCCCAACACAATTCCGCATGCAATAATGGTATCAATGGTTTACTGCAGTTTAAAAATAGTGCAACTGCACGTGATCTGAATTGCAAAGGTGCTGGTGGTGTGTGTGTGTGTGTGTGGGGGGGGGGGGGTTACACCGGAGCAGTGGATGCAATGACAAAACCCCCACTGTGGTGTACCTACCATCCTGCAGTCCTCCAGGGCTCGCTGGGTTTTTAGGGTGCTCTCCGTGCTCTCCCTGCGCTCCGGGTCTCTGTAAGGAGGCTTGCCGATCTGAAAAATGGATCCGGCGGATCTGGGGCGGTTCTTGCGCCCATTCGGTGCAGAACTCATGCATACACATCCACTAAGCCACCCTGCACTGACGAGGAAGGGTATATCTATCTCTTGTTTTTAATTTTTATTATTTTGGCTTGTCTTTTTTTAGCAGCTGGCCGAGTGGCTCCAGAATCACTCTATTGTTGAAGGAGATCTTTCCAGAGGAGCGCCTGCGACTCCTGTCTGCATCGCTTCCACAGCCCGAGCGAGTCACCTTCACTTCAGCAGAAGAAGCCCAATTCCAGCTGAAATATCCGCACACATTGCCGTTCATGCACTTCAGGGGCGGATTCACAGCTGGCCAGATGTAACCATTGCTTGCAGCTACGAGTTTCCATTAAGAACTAACAGACACAATGCTTAACAATGCAAGTGCATGTCTTATAATAATAATAATAATAATAATAATAATAATAATAATAATAATAATAATAATAATACACGAGACAAAAGATAGTACGGATGCTATAGTCCCGATCTCTTTTCCAAGGTCTTCTTCTGAGAATAGATCTAACCTTGGTGGGAGCAGGAGACGCACGGAATCTGGCAGACTGACGTGGTTAGCAACAGAGCACATTCATAGGACAGGCATACTAATGTGATCCATCAAACCAGACCCCCAGGAGCTCACACATTACCCAATGAAATGTTCAATAGCGGCAATTATATTACTTCTGAGACCCAATTGTTGGAAATCCAGTGCCAGTGGAAGGTTGCATGGTGTCATCTTGCCACGCATGTGTGTGTGTGTGTGTGTGTGTGTGTCGGGGGGGGGGGTATCATTTATATATTAGGAATAGACCCCCTGCTTTAAGACCACCTCGAGGGAACTTGGCTGTAAACGAAAGCCTGCAACAAAAACAAATTGATAGACTAAATCCACATATTTGCACTGGTCATGCATAGCATAGCTTATCACACAGGAGACCCCACGAAATTAAAATGCATGCAGGTTGACAATGTTTGTCTTCAATGTGTTGCGTTTAAATCAGCCTCTTTTATTTGTCTGTCCGCAATGTAAGACAAAGTTTTTCTTCCTCTGCCTGGTGCACGACCGGACATACTGAGTGCACATCATTGCACACTACCATTGTTGGCCGAATTAAGGGTGTCATCTCTGAAGAAGTGTGGCTTTTGTCCCCTTTTTCTCTTGCATTGAACTCTCGCGAGCCTTACCATTCCTCGGTGACCCGCGCTGGCGACAGCTGCACATGCGCAGTTCTGCGTTGGCGGTAAATGAAACGTGTGAACAAGGATCATGGCCGACACATTATTGCCACTATTGCCATTATTAACCATCCTACACTTCAGCGATGTTTGTGAGATGGAGGCGAGAAACGAGGAACAGGAACCCGTTGGTGGTGCTGCAAGGTAATGACGTCAGACGTGCTGCAAGGTAATGACGTCAGACGTTCACTGCAGACAGTAGCATACATAATCTCTTACTCTGTGTATGAACTATTTTTATTGGTATAACTCTTTTCACAAGGCTATGTCCATGTATAATTCTGTTACAGGGAAACAGTTATATTAATACGCATTGCACCAAAGAATTGCAATGTTAAGCATGTAGGGACAATTCCACGGAAATATGGACACCTGACGCTAAAATGTCTAAATGTGCATTTTTTTTGTCCAGTGCTTATTTGGGCTACTTTGTTATAATCAGCTGCTTAATCATTTAATTGAACTTTACTTTGCTCAGTTATATAATTAAGTGGAACAAAAACCCTAGGAAAGCCATGGGTTGGACCAGAACCAAGTTGAGCTGTTATGATTATTATTACTGCTCTATAAGTGCATTAATAAAAAAAAATACATTTAATGGAAGGCTTGTTGTGGTGATAGTTACGAAGGTACATCCTCTGTTCATTCATCTATCATCACAACTAACCAGATTTTTTTTTATACAGTGCATCCATCTTTTTCATCTACCTTTCCAACTCCATCCCTCTATCCTTCTTAATGTGTTTATCCCCTCAGGATACTCATGTTTTGAAATGAAACCGATTATCTATTCATACATTCATAAGTATTTGGTACCATTTTTAAAACTCTTAAATACCTCTGTTATCATTTTAGGGTTGGAGTATTTGTATGGGCATTTGTGAATGTTTTTATATATATTGAATTGCTTTTTTTCCCATCCAGGTTTGCTACAGCCCTCTAGGAATTCCATCTGTGCAATCCTCTGGTGGTGTTTAGTGGAGATTGTTTAAATCCCTCACTATTAAGCACAATTACAAAAGCAAAGCATACGATAGATATCTTCAAGAAGCTTGGTTGTGCTGTATATGGTAAACACTTCTGAAAATGATATACAAATATTTACAAGGCTTAACAGATGCTCCAATATTCAGAACATAATAGCATTCATAACCATCCATTGTCACTTCTCCATTGCCTGTTGATAAAAGCGAGGCATGGTGGGTAATGGAGAATTTGTCATATTACTTCCAGAGAAGGAGGTAGCTTTGCATGAGCTCTGGTGTTTTTTTTTGTTTTTTTAACCCATAAATCTCACTGATGCAAGACGGGATTGAAGTCAGAATGTTGGAATTTCTGCAAAATATAAAATAAAATACAGACTTGTGGTTAATGCTGCTGCCTCCCAGCTCCTGAAACCTAGGTTCAGTTCTGTCCTGGGGTTTCTGCCTGTGTGAAGGTAGCATGTTCTCAGTGTGGCCTCGTGGGTTTTTGCTGGGTTGATTGGCTACTGTAAATTGCCCTGGAGTGGTGTGTGTTTGTGTTGCCCTTTGATGGACTGGCATCCCATCCAAGGTGTACCCAGCCTTGCACCTTACCTGCCTGGTTTGGCTTTGGCTCACCTGGAAATGGATGGATGTGTAAGAAGTCCTTCTGAATTTTCATTAATCTCTTATATTTGGATCAGTAACATTTTCAACCTTTTCAGATAATCACAAATTTGATTTTGGTATGGATCTCCTTGAAGAAATGGCCCCTCAAATGGGTTTTCCTTGGTTTCTCAGCAACGTTTATGACAGATTTACTTCTCGGCCGCTAGGACCCGGATTGGTCAGTGGCGTCTTCCCCTGGAATGGCGTTGACATTGGCATTATGGGTTTAGTGGTGGAGGAATGGATCGATACATTGGGAACAGTTGATAAATCAACTATCAACTATGTGGACTATGTCACAACAGTGCAACAGAACTGAGAGCCAAAGGAGCAGAGCTGGTCATTGCTATTACACACATGAAATGGTCTCATGATATCCGGCTAGCAGAAACGAAAGCAGTTGACCTTATACTTGGAGGCCACAATCACAAATACGCTGTTTTAAAAGAGAACGGAGTCCTGGTCGTCAAAAGTATATCGGATTTCAGCTATCTGTCAAAAAACTGATGTGATAAGAAAGCATGACATGACAATTCGGTATGATGTGAAGAAAATAGTAGTGGAGGAAAACCTTGCAGAGGACTCGTCTATGAAAGAGATTGTTACAGAATATAGTATGAACGTGTAGGTAAGTGTGATTTTTCATTATTATTTTACTTACTTTTATTGCATGAACATGTTTTACTTTGAAGGCTTTACAATTGTTTCTTAGTTTCATTGGAACTGAAAAACTATACAGGGAAAAGAGTTACTTGGTTACAAAAATGTGATTCTTCACATTTTACCTTCAAACAGTTATCTTTCTATGTTAATAGGGATTTAGGGCATCAGGTTTTGTTAATTTTTATTCTTTAGAAATTCAAAAAATATGTTCTGGAATCTAATAATTAATTTTTTTTTTATTTGAATAGCATATCAAACAAAAACACCTTTTCAAGCCTCATAATTTTTTCAGTGATTGTCATGGAAGAAATGGAATGTAAATTTGTAAAATAAATAATAAATAAAATAAATAAATATACTCTAAATCCCAGTTTTCCTGCTGCAGTTTTTTTAAACATGTTTTGACAAGTGAGTATATACCAACAATCAAACAAACACAAATAAAATAGTAAACAAGACCTTCTCTGTGTGTGAGTGAGTGTCACCCTAAACAAGTCTAAACACATCCAATTCTGGAAGCATTTCTGTGCTAGATTAGCAGTATGTGCACTTTGTATTGAATATAAACACAGTTTTTAATAGTCAGTAACTGAAACATTTCATGTAGACTTAATTAATGAATAACGTGATTTTCATGATCTTATTTGCAATATTTAAACAGAGTAAGCAATGATGTGATTTAAATATGAACTTAATAGGCACTTAATATTTAGGCTGTGATAATATACACTCACCTAAAGGATTATTAGGAACACCATACTAATACTGTGTTTAACCCCCTTTCGCCTTCAGAACTGCCTTAATTCTACGTGGCATTGATTCAACAAGGTGCTGAAAGCATTCTTTAGAAATGTTGGCCCATATTGATAGGATAGCATCTTGCAGTTGATGGAGATTTGTGGGATGCACATCCAGGGCACGAAGCTCCCGTTCCACCACATCCCAAAGATGCTCTATTGGGTTGAGATCTGGTGACTGTGGGGGCCAGTTTAGTACAGTGAACTCATTGTCATGTTCAAGAATTTGAAATGATTCGACCTTTGTGACATGGTGCATTATCCTGCTGGAAGTAGCCATCAGAGGATGGGTACATGGTGGTCATAAAGGGATGGACATGGTCAGAAACAATGCTCAGGTAGGCCGTGGCATTTAAATGATGCCCAGTTGGCACTAAGGGGCCTAAAGTGTGCCAAGAAAACATCCCCCACACCATTACACCACCACCACCCTGCACAGTGGTAACAAGGCATGATGGATCCATGTTCTCATTCTGTTTACGCCAAATTCTGACTCTACCATCTGAATGTCTCAACAGAAATGGAGACTCATCAGACCAGGCAACATTTTTCCTGTCTTCAACTGTCCAATTTTGGTGAGCTTGTGCAAATTGTAGCCTCTTTTTTCCTATTTGTAGTGGAGATGAGTGGTACCCGGTGGGGTCTTCTGCTGTTATAGCCCATCCGCCTCAAGGTTGTACGTGTTGTGGCTTCACAAATGCTTTGCTGCATACCTCGGTTGTAACGAGTGGTTATTTCAGTCAAAGTTGCTCTTCTATCAGCTTGAATCAGTCGGCCCATTCTCCTCTGACCTCTAGCATCAACAAGGCATTTTCACCCACAGGACTGCCGCATACTGGATGTTTTTCCCTTTTCACACCATTCTTTGTAAACCCTAGAAATGGCTGTGCGTGAAAATCCCAGTAACTGAGCAGATTGTGAAATACTCAGACCGGCCCGTCTGGCACCAACAACCATGCCACGCTCAAAATTGCTTAAATCACCTTTCTTTCCCATTCAGACATTCAGTTTGGAGTTCAGGAGATTGTCTTGACCAGGACCACACCCCTAAATGCATTGAAGCAACTGCCATGTGATTGGTTGGTTAGATAATTGCATTAATGAGAAATTGAACAGGTGTTCCTAATAATCCTTTAGGTGAGTGTATATATATATATATATATATATATATATATATATATATATATACAAAACATTAAAAAATTGTTTAATCACAAAATAAATACTGACTGAATAGGCGTACACGATTCATCTGATTATTTATAATGTATTACCTGTTCTTAGCACTTGCTGGAAGTAGTGCTGTGCCAAACCGAAATGGACCTGGATGGGTGTTTTGCTACGGTGCAGAAATCGGAGAACAACCTTGGGAATCTGATCACTAATGCGATGCTGAAAGTGACCCACGCAGATGTGGCTCTGTTGAATTCTGTGTTTATCATTTCATTGCATCATATGAACATGTTAAGGTGTTCTAAAAAGACTGCAGCAGTTATTTATGTATACCTTATACCACACACACACACACACACACACACACACACAATGCTTTATTTGCTTTATTATTTCTTAAAGACAGTCCTAGATAATTCCCTTAATGGTGGTCTATTTATGTATTTATTTTGTTCTTATGGCACTTTGCATTCAGATCGCATCTATGCAGCCGGCCCTTTCACGATGCTTGACCTGATGTGCGTAACACATCCTGTCCTGGTCATTGAAACTACAGGAGAGCAGTTATTAGAAGCCCTCGAGAATGGAGTCAGAAATTACCCAAGTTCAGATGGAATGTATATTCTTCATGTATTTCATTTAATTTTATTATTTATTTAAGGGGCAAGGTTGACCTAGAACTTTTTGTGTGGTGATCTTAAAGAAAGAAATGCTAGTTCAGATCACAAGTACAATCCTTTAAGAGTCTCGGCCTCAAGGACTCCAGTAGAAAACCCCTGCATAATTGATCATAATGGGGATTCTCTGGGATAATTGGAGTTTCAAGATTAGGTACTAAGGAGTCATGGAAACTGACATAACCTTTATCACTCCCTCTCTCCCTAGCAATGCTGTTGTATGGGGTCACATTTCTATTGCAGTGAGGTAGAACTGGCATTACATTTGTCAGGAAATTCACAAATTCAGACTGTTTCAAAAACAGCATGCTACATTATAACTTTGACAGCTTCATATGCATATTCCCTGTTCAGTTATAATAATATCATCATAAACACACCTTATTTTCAGATTTCCCCAAGTTGCTGGAGTAGAATTTGGCTTTGACCCAAATGCAGAACCAGGACATAGGATAGTTTTGGAGACTGTAAAAGTCCAAGGTCGATGTCTGGAAAAATGCAAAGTGTAATTAATATCTATAAAGCAATACTTGGCAAATGTAAGAACTTTTTGATTTACTGCAGATATTACAGCACTAGTTATAAATAAGTATCAGATAATATCTCACTCTCTCCCCTAATAAACTGAATTGCACTTTTTGCTGATGAAACTGCAGTCCACGTCCAATTAATCCCGAATAGTGTTCAATTAAATAAAATGACAGGACTGGCCTGAGAAGACCCAGGGTGGCAATGCTGGGACAGTAAGGATGCTGCCGGGACAGGAGCACATGCATTGTCACTCTGGAAGCTGTGCCGAACCCAGATGTGAGAAAATATCTCCACAGCCGCAGAAATCTGTGAAGTAGGCCCTTTAGAGCCATGAAAAGGCATCCAGTGGTTGCAGGATATATTGCCACACATAATCTCACTCCCTCACGCCCTTCTGTCTGTGAGTGGTCAGGAGAGCTGGGCTTGTCCTTAATGCTGCCTGTCTGGCGATTAAACAATCTTACATCTTCTAACAGACTCGCTGTAGCAGTGTGTTCTTCTGGGATGGCATTCGGACACTTTAAATCTCGCACACTACATCAGCAAGGGAACAAATTCTGTCGTTAATATGAACCAGTGATGTGGATAGGGCTGCTAAAAAAAATATAGACGTCTGCAGCACAGAATCGCATAATATATTAACCCCCTCTAAGACACCATAATTATGCTGTTAACTGTGGTTAGACTGTGATACTTGCCTTTTCAGTAGTATCTGATTTAAAGCAGACTCACAATAATTCATGCTTTGTAAATATGCATTTTGTTGTAACTAGACCTATTCATGAATTTATTTTAAAATGATCAAAATGTATTTTTAAGGCATTTATAAAATGACTGAAGATAAGATTGAAACATCTGAGCACAATATGCCTGTAACACTGTGTGTATTTCATAAATATTGAATACATTTACCCTGTTTGGTTATACATTGAATGGCCACTTGGTGAGACAAGTAAAACAAGCATTGTAAATATGTACTTATCAATAAATGTCAATAGAATGTGTACCCTAAGTTGAAAAGCAAATTGTTATGCTGCTCTTGAGTGCAAAATCTATGAATATTTAATAGAGAATAACCTTATTACCATGTTGTTTTGTAGCCTTTGAAGAAAGCACACATGAGAAGGTGGCAGTAGTGGTGGTACCAGGTGTGGAAGGCAGAATATATCATGTTTCCCAACAGCTTGGAAAGGACCCTTGATAATCTACATAGTGCAAAAGACGGGGATCCCTTTGGGAGGGGATCCTTCCCTGCAGAGTAAAAGGGGATCCCTGTGGAAAGCACTTCTTCCACTAAAAATAACGGTGAATGCTTGTTTTTAGTTTTACCTATGAATTATTACTGTGAATTGCTTTTTAGATATATATATATATATATATTTTTTACATCTTAAATTGATATTACGATAATTTATAAAGTTATAAAGTTTGAATTTGGCCCATCCTGCCCAATGCTTATGAACTGACTGATCTGTGGATCTCATCCAGCCATTTCTTCAAGATTAATGCAGACACCCTTAACCCACTCCGTACAGAAATACCTCTCTTCTCCAGCCCTTAATTTGCATTCTCCAGTTTTCGTGTAGCTTTAAAACACCTATGAATAACAGAGAGTACAACTTTAAATCGAGCTGCACAGATGGCTTATTTCGTTATTTCACTAGTGGATGGGAAGCAGTAAGCATAAAAGGCAGTCAGTTGAGGTCAAAAGACATTTTATTTATTTATTTGAAATTATATTTAAAAAGGGATACATTTCTCTGTCAGCAATATGATGTACAGTCAATCATACAGCTTTTAACCTACCGACTGACAATTTTTCTTTTTATGTTGATTTCCTTTTTACATGCTGACATTATTTCACTGTTCGTTGAGTTACGTCTGCTGCTCTTGCGCTGTGTAACTGGTAAAGTGCACACGAGGAGCATAAAGCACACAGATGTCAGAGAATGTAACAGTGAAGAAACTAATTAGCCAATATTCACATGACTGATAGCCAGCAACACTTGGAGGCTGATTTCTCCTGTGATAAAGCCTTTTTCTGACCTCAGAATTGCTGTCGTTCATTTTATTTTCTTATTTTCCATTTATATTATCTTACATGGGACTGGAACAAATCCAGTCTTCGGCTGGGATTAAACCAAATCATTGACCCAACAGAAAACTACTACTGTTCTCAGTGGTGGCATCATGTCCTGTCAGATGCTTCTTTCTTCTACATGTAAATATAACCACTATCAAGTATAGGTTTGTAGTTGGCTGTTAGCAGGTGGGTCAGAGGTTTGATGTAATCCAGCCCGTCATCCTATCCATTGCAGAACAGCAAGGACAGTAATTGAAGGGAGGCTGTATTTGGTTTAATAAGGAATACTCTATCAAGCCATCAAGAATACCATCAATTTTTAAAATCTGCAATTGCCAGTGGGTCAAAGTTTCGATTTGGCTGTAAACTGATTATCAAGGGAACATCAACCCACTCCCTTAGTGCAACGTGCTCCAAATCTTTTGTGAAGTCTGTGTCCAAACACTTTTTTATGGATGTTGTCTCCTGCTGGTTCTTGACTAGATACCACGGCCAACATTACTCCTCTCCTTTCCTTCTAGAGTTTCACTTCTGCATTTGGCAAAGAATAACACCAGTCGTGCCTGAACTCTTTTTGCCAAAATCTAAGAGGCACATTAAGAACAAAACATCTCATTCAAACCATAGGAAATAATCTTTCCAAATCATCTACACAGTAAATGCAGGAAAAAGCCCACATTGCAATCCCTGAATCAGATTCCAGTTTTTCTAAAAAGCAATTTCATTTTGTTGCGAACTTGCTATTATTGCAGTCAAATCATCATGGTTTTTAAACTCTGAATAATACAAGTTAATTTTGGAGGGATATCCAATTTCCATTGATATAATTAAGGAGACTTTCATGTATCATATTATACATTTCACATCATGTGGCTTTTAGGATGACTAGAAGTTTAAAAAACAAATGGATTTTAACCAAAAAATGTTTGTGTGATTTTATTCAAGCTCCGTGTAAAAGTAAATAGAGGTAAATAGGGTTTTTAAACTGTTGCCATGGACTGTGCAGACACAGAATGCAGTGATGTTTTGTTTAACTTCAATAGCATAATTCCCACAATGTGTAAACATTCAAGCTTCCTCAATGCCTGTTATACTAAAATAAAACATTGTCGCAGTGTGAAAATGTGAAATTAGATCCACATCCTATAGTTGTAAAACAGATCTTACAGTGGTTTATGAACACACTGGAGCTTACTTATTAAAATGGTATACAGTAGCAAGTACATTATAATTATTTAAAAAAATAATTATATATACAGCTCTGGAAAAAATTAAGAGGCAACTTAACATTGATTTCTCAACTTGGACTGGTCTCTTAATTTTTTCAAGAGCTGTATGTGTTGCTTTCTTGCTAAGTATTGCCTTAAAATGAAGGGAAGAAAAAGTAGCAAAGGAAGCAGAATATGATGAAGCCAATGACCCAATTGACAGAGTAGATGTAGATTATCACCATGTCCATGTCAAATCTCCAGCCCCGGGAGTCATCCTCAAAGTCCATGGTGTCCAACCGGTACCCTCCGTGTGGGAACTGTCTTCGGCCAACTGGGTTCGTCTGCCTCCGGAGCCCTGCAAAGACACCAGGCATTCGACTCAAACAGCTCAGGAGTCGCCCCAGCGGAGCGGCCTGCACAGATATATTGATATATCATTCAGAGACCGTTTAGTATCTGTGATTGGAACTGATTTTTGATTTGCTTGCCAAGTGGATATTTCTCCCATTGAATGAACACCAATGCCCTGTGGGAAAGAGAAATCTGCCGGAGATTGTCATTTATTTATTTTTTTACATGCAATTTTGCGTTTGGTTTCGTGAAGCAACTGGACTTTCTGAAGATTAGAAACTAGATCAAATGATTGCGATTTATACAAAATAATAACTATAGCTATACCGGGTTAAGGGAAAACTTTTAGTTTTCAGCATTATGTTCATATGATGGAAATCTGCATTAATAGAGGATATAGGGTCATATTAAATGCAAGATATACTTGATTGTTGTAGCAGTGGATACAGTGAATCTACCCGGGTGAAGCAGAAATATAAAGATACTCTCTGAAGTCAAACAGAAGATGCACAACTTGTTCTGTATTAGTCTTTGATCAGCAAGGCTTTTGTTCTTGAGAAGCAAATACATAATTATATGTAAACTCTTCCTAGCACTCTGCATGCATGGACTCCCGTGCATCTTTTACTCTGCCATATTTTATACGGCCTGGGAAATTAATTCAGAAATTGAACTTATGTACCAAAAAATACAAAATAAAAACTTTTGAGAATAACTATAATTTTTCTTCAGTTTACAGGAGCTTCAAAGCCATTCCTTTTAATGAGGTAGATATTCGGAGTAAGACACAAGCACTATAGCATTAAAGGTATTGCTCATTTCAGTCTTCATTTACTGCCCCAGCTCTTACAGAAGCTCAAAGCTGCCTTAGGTCTTGCCTGGGCAGTACGAACAAAAATAATCTTGACCTTGAGCAAATGTAAGTGTGTGCTGTCTCGGCCGCAGTGTCTTTAGTACTAATCACACAGGAGAGGGGTGGCAATGTCTCCCTGGGACCGTCACATGCCACCTTGGCACTCAGCAGCCCCTCAGATTTTGTTTCAGCAAGACACCAGTTTTTATCAATTAGACCATTTCAAAAGGCAAATTAAGCTGTAAAGTCTTTTTCATCTTGTGCAATGAAAAAATACTTTAACTGACAGATCTAATATATTATCTACCTCCAAAGAAGTGGAAGAGTTTTCTACATCTGGGGAGGGGCCACTTCGCACAGCTGGCTTTCTGGAAGATCTGCTTCCGGGTCAAATATTCCTTCGGGAAGAATGTCTTTGTAGTGTGGTTCAACTCTGCAAGGCAAGATACAGGGTTTCAACAAGAAGTGCATGGTAAGAAAAGGACAACCAGCATATCTGTAGATCTAAATTCTGTAAAGAAGCAACACCAATAGGTATTTTTCAAAATGCCGCTGTAATTTCTCAGGGTTAACTAACAGGGTGTTAAAGATGCTAATTACCTACCTTCAGGTCATGAGTGCTTGACTGCAGTGCTGGTGACTGGGTCCGATCCCTGGTTCAGACTGCCTTTCCCCAATATAAATAACCTGACATGTTGTACTTATACCACTGCTCAGTGCCTGAAACATAGTTGTGTATCTATAGAGTGCCATTGCTTAAAACGATGCTGGTACACAATGACGAATCTAAAAGCAAAAATACCCTTGTGCAATTGGCTGAACTTCCCCCCAATTTTTGAAATATTGGATGCACAAACCGGAAACATCCGTCACAGCAGTTTTATAAGTTGCTGCCCAATGTAACCAAGCAACAACCTATTTTTTCCCTAACTTCCAGTGATTTTCTAAACCTAAGCTCGTTGACCTTGGGCAAGCTAATGAAAAGTAGAGAGTAAGAACCTAATCTTGAAACTCCCAATGAAATCACCGTCATTTTCTCTGAAATGCAACCTCCGAACCTCCTCTAACGCAAATGAAGCGATTGAGGGACACTTCACCCAATGCTAAGACACTTTGCATTTTAACAACCCAGTCGATTTTCTTTGCTTCATGAAAGCAAACACACTCACAAAAATATACTTCTGGAACCATACCACATTAACTCCAGCATGTCAAATTGCTGTTTATGATTCATGTGTGTTTATACTGAGAAAATAGACATGTATTTGTGGAAGAAATTATGATAAAGTATATGAATAATATTGTCATACGAAAACTAATGAAAAATCTGCACAAATCTGAAAAAATATATATCTCTTAGTATCAGTTAAAGGAGTTCTGTTAGAAACAACGTTTTTTACCTTTCTGTAAAAAGACATGTGTAATGATTGTCCTGCAGAGGGGGCACGGCGTATTGGAGGGGTTGTTCTTGGCAAGAGTGCGCAGACATGGCTCACAGAAGATGTGATGGCACGGGTAGCACATGTAGGGGCTGAAGTAGACATCCAGGCAGACTGCACAGATGAAGCCATCCCGGTCACCATTGAGAAGGTCTTCATCGTCACTGCTGGTCAGATTCCCAGTTGAGCTCTGCAAGACAGAACTTACCTTTAAGTACTAGCCTCTCATTATATGTGTAATGATTCATTCATTATAGTGTTTAGGTGTTAAGGGGTTGCACATGATAGGGGATGGGAGTGTTTCATTTTTTAAATACATATACCTGTTGGGCAGGGACTGGAGGATC
Organism: Amia ocellicauda; assembly: GCF_036373705.1. Taxonomy (NCBI): domain Eukaryota; kingdom Metazoa; phylum Chordata; class Actinopteri; order Amiiformes; family Amiidae; genus Amia; species Amia ocellicauda. The sequence goes on along the minus strand of NC_089857.1, from coordinate 41,546,067 downwards.
CGAGGCAAAAGAAAAAGTTTGATGTTAGCCTCGCAGAGACAGAGGATGAAGGGGAAGGGACATTTGGTCAGAGAACCCGGTGGATTTATATCCATACAGCCGTAGAGTGGGTTAACCCACCTCCCATATCTTTGCAAGTCTTGTTTGCTTCCAAAGTAATCTAACCAGACCAGAAAGGTGGTGGCAGCTCACCCTACCCCAACCCTTTGAAAGCTAACGGTCACTGCACGTTTTTCACTTTGATTATGTTGATGACCTTATCCTTAATTATATTCACATGATCACTTTGCACCTTTTATTTGTTCTCCCTCTCCAGTCCCTTCGTAATGCAAAGCAGGCTAATTGGATAATTGCGATTTACACAATGTAAAGCCCCTGTGTCCCCAGTGACGGGGCGGCCACATGTGGAAGCGCAGGTGGGAGGAGACACGGAGCCCAGGTAGTGAGAAACTGAAGGAAAAGAACACAAATCCTCACTGCCTCCTCTTTGCCTGCACTACTCATTGGTTCTTTGTGTTTGGGTCTTTCTGTGATTTTATGCATTTTAATTATTTATATTTAAACTGCTTTTAGTAACAAAACAAAAGGTTTTTCTCTCTGGCTGCTCTCTCCCACAATGCCACTCCCCCTGCCGAGGTCTTGGGTGCTACATGAGGTTCGTTATCTTCCAATTCAAGAATAACACCCTAAGGGGACTATGAGAAATGTGCCAGCATGTCAGATTTCGCACTTCCCATCACCCCCTTTGGGGGTTTATCTCTCTCAGATAACTGGGGTTGAATCCGCAACCTATCATTACACATGCATACAGCTGGTCAGGAATGTGAAGTTTCAGTGGTTCAGAAGCAGTTGAAGTATAACCTTCGGCACTCCAACAGCCCTGTCCATATGAACAATGAAGGCACGAGCCACATACAAAAATAATTACCCCAATTCTCTTTGGTTTCCAAGACATCTTAAACTAGAGTCACACGGAAAGAGCCCCATTTGCATTTTCGTAAATTATTCAAAACTGTGCATCAACACAAAAATGTGTGCGAGGGAAAATAGGTTATGTAAACAACATGGAATCTGACACAATGCTATTTCCACACAACAGCAGTGTAAACTGCAATCTCCAGCCTGTGAGGCTAAGAGAGGCTTGTGCGAGATGAACCACTCGGAAGTGTGTTGCATTTTATGTTTCATATTAGGGTTTTCAAGACAAAAAATGATGAGATAAGATACTGAACACACAATGTTTCACCGCTAGTCTTCAGGATATCGTAAAGCTTGTCAGCTTGTCAGGAGCTATATTTGTTATATTAATTTGTTAAGATAACTTAACAACACACATGTTTTTACTAAAGTACATTTTAGCATTTTACCATGATTTTACCATGTTGTTTATGTTTTTTTTTAAATATCATGATTTTACCACGTTTATACCATGATTATATCATGAACCATTATGCCAATAAAAGCATAATTTTGAACGCACTCTGTACATTTTCATTGACACGACGATAGACGGTCCCATTAAATGTCCTCGGGTGGGGTTATATAGCTGTAAATAGGTGTATGCAGAGTAGTTGCTTTAATTAAACAAATTGATTGAACTTGGAGAAATGCCAATTGATCATGGGAAGTGCTACATCTTTGAATTGTGTAAAAGGAAATTGCTTAAATTAATAATTTTCCTTCTCTTTTGTTACACTTTTGTTAATCTAAAAATAACCTGGTTTACTCCGTGCATAATCCAGCTACTTATAAATAAAGTAGGCCTAATGCATATCCACAACTTCATCTCCTGCTACAGCGCTGGCCTTTTGCAATGGACTAAAAAACAACGATCGTGACTTGAAACTGTTGCCGCCCACCATTTCCACTGTAATCTGGCAACGTTCATACAGCGTGTATTCGCAAAGCGGGCGCACACACAACACACATACACACACACATGCACAGAAACACCGACATGCACGTCAAAGTTTCCTCTGCACCATGACCATCGAAGAGAGAAGTAATATCTTTCTTTTGTGCTGTGAAGGGGCTCTCAGTGTATCTGTGTGGCACAAACAGTTTAGACAGTACAGGCAGACTTGTTTTCACCGCATCTTTGCTGCAGTGGCAAAGGACATGACATTGAATTGAAATCGGGTAATCACTTTATTCCCAAGGATTCTGTTCTGAATTAGATGCAGTATCAAATGTATACCATCTTTCCCGAGGGAGTTGCATCATGTCCGAAAGGGTGTTTTGCTGCCAGAAATCATGTCGTTTTCTCTATACATTCTGAATTAACAGCTCTCACGATTTCATCTCCGTACCAAAATCAGAAATAACAGGGGAGCTGTAGAGAAGAATGGTTTTCATTTCAATGACACAAACATAGGCACATATTAGCCATGTACCTTGCAAGTTTATGATGCATTGAATGAGAGTTTTCTACTGTTATGCATAAAGGTCAGACCATTTTAAAAGAATGCCATATTTCTTGCCCTGGCTTGTATTATATATTGTATATAGAGAACGGATGAAATAACACTCCTTCTAGAAGAGAAATCATATTTATCCAATTACGTATATCGTTTTTCGCAAAGAGGGGAATAAACTATATAATATTAAACTGAAAGGATGTAAAAAGTATTTTAAATGCATGTTATCTTATTAAAAACATGAAAAAGGTGTCTTGGCAAATGCGTCCATTCCCTCGGCCATTAAAATAAATAACAAACATACTTAAGTGTTTATGTGCTTTGCAAGATATCAATTCTTGCACCTACTGAGACCTTCTCTGGTATCAGCAGGGCACCACTGTACATATCTAGCTTGGGCCCCAGAAGCAATAAGATAATTACCTTTGTCACACTGAGACTCTCGGGAGGCTACTGTTGCCACTGAGACGACTAATTACTAACAAATAAGCATCCAATAACTATCTCAGCTATATGCAACAGCATAATTACTCAGCTATATTAACATAACGTCTGTCTTGGGAATGACCACCAAGATTGCAGTTTATGGTCTTAATGCAAATGTGCATTGGTCCATACTGTGAGACCTAAATGATTGCATAACTCTAACCACGGTGCAGTGATTACAATGAGAGGATTTATTTTGCACTGAACTGTAATGAAAAGCAATACATATAATACAGTTACATTTAATAATTGAATTTTAAATTTGACACAATTTAGTTAAAGGTCTGGGTGTTTTTTTTTTTAATCAAACAGGTGTTGGTGTTTTAGAAAACACCAATTTCATAATATGCAATTCCACAAATGGAAACAAGTTTTAAATAACTTGTCCTGATAGTTCTTGTTCTCTCAATTCCCTAATTGAACTAATCATTGGCCTAATTAGAGCTTATTCATAATTTTAAACCATTGGAGACATCAGGTTGAATATAAAATATATAAGGCACCCAAATTATCAAAAGTTTTGATATTTAAATCATTTTTAAACTCAAGCAAATTATTAGTTCAATTTAGGTGTCAGTTAATTTATTCAGTGTGCAGTTGTGTCAGGACTGGGACACACTGTAGTAAAGGCTGGTGTAATGAAGTGTATTTAGCCTTAACCTGCCTCGCTGAGGGAATAACACGCTTGGCCACGAGGATGAAGCAATCGGACCCCCGACTCCACGTGCTGGATGGAGCCAAGACTGTGAAGCGAAGCTGCTGACACAAGGGATAGGAAGCTTGTAACGCAGTGCTTGTGTGTGTGTACGTGTGGGAGCACCTGATTGGTTGCACTTAAGAGCAGGAGTGATCTGAGACTGGGCTTGTCCTCCTCCCGAACTTTAGTTTTAAACTCCATTAAAATGAATGTGCGACTCTGCCAAAGGCAGACTGAATGAACTGCAAGAGCTGTAACAGGTCAGCTTGTGGAAGATGTGAGAGAGCGCCCAGGGGAGGACTTGGAGGAATAAACACAGCCTTTCAAGGAGGTTATTTTTTAAGTGTCTGTTTTTAATTGCTGCATTACAACCGAAGACTTTAAAAATGCTATTTTTAATTAATGTATTAATACAGGGGGGATAAACATACCCCTCTAACTACCGTTGCTTCCAAGCTGCCTTCAAGTGAGGCGGTATTGCCGACAGTGCAGGGAGATGCAGAGTCAGGAAAACAGTTTAATTTGCATTAAAAAAAAAATGCTGACACACACTCTGTAGAAATCTATTAATTTGGCCTGGCTCCATTTTAAATAGACAAGTGTCCTTTCTCCATTCCCTCACAGCCTGAGAGGTGACTTCATAATCGGGCAGTTTCCAATTACAAGCATGCTCAGGAAAGTGGCTTGGTTGTTCGGAGACATCTGCTATCGCCTCTGAAGACTGTGTGGTATCTGACACATATCTGTCCCACTCAGGTGGCACACATACAAGATATTGCATAGGACTATTGGGGGAAGAGTCAAAGATGAGTTATTAGTTTCCTCAATAGCATTATTGTATTTGGTACAAAAGCAGTCTAATCTAAAATTTCAGCAGGATAAACGTCTTTGAAATTCAGAATCATCACCATACAAACAAGAAAAACTTTTAAACAAACCAGACCTGTAGTGTTTTAACACAACCATAATAAACTGCTGTGAACCTCTTAGTAGAAAAAAACTACTTGGGAAACTCAAAACCACCAATCTATTTATCCTATAATACATGTCCAATATACACAGTACTTAACATGATAGATGTAAGAATGTAGTGCTATAATCCAGTGACATATTTACCTCTAGTTGTTAAATAATACATGCAGCATGGATTAATATCAACCTCAACTAAAGCATTAATTATACCACTGACTTTAAACAAAACACCCCCAGGCAGGATAATGAATCTTATAGCTCATTTTATAGATATATATATATATACACACACATACACATTTTGCTGGGGACTGACTTCAATATTCAATTAGAATAGCTTTTTATATATGTATGTATATATATAATATATCATTTTGATCACTATTTTATTAAAAAAAAATAAGATTAAGGTTAAATCATTTTTGTAACATGCTTTGAAAAGAAGAAACTCCTTGCTTTCTTGAAACACTTATTTTTATTTTTCACTGTACCACTAAATTCCCCCAGAAAGACTTGCAGCAGGCTTTCCATATTCAAAAGAGGAATTTTAAATGGCTTTGTCACCTCACACTGTAGATTATAGCACTGCAGACTTCAGAGACACTCAGCAATACATTCTGCGGAGGTATTAAAGAAAGGCAGCCTATGATTTCTTAAGATGTTGCATAGCAACTTTAAATGGAAGTCACTTCCTTCCAGGATTGTCACTTTAGGAATGTGTGTTGCCAGTTGCAGATAAATAAAGCATTTAGTCTATTATTATCTGTAGCTAACTCTCTGTCACTTGTCACGGACATTTTCTTCACACTGCATTACCTTCAATTATTTTATTTTTTTCCCCAGGAATGTGGAAATTTACTTCATGTAAATCCAATAGCTCAACACAAAAGAACTAGTGCAATGGAAGTTGCAAAATAATCTTTTGATTGTGTGCAGCTTAGGGCACTTTCTATCACTCTACACTGTGACGGCACTATTTTGAACACAGCGACTGTGAGAAGGTTAAAGTCACTTTCACTCGGCAAATACCACCCAGATAGTGGCACGTGGTGTTGCATTAATCTCCGGTTCATTAAAGATTTTTCATAACGAGCAAGGCTGTTTGGCAACCAACAAGAATGGAAGGAAATTAAAGGAATGCAGTGTTATTTATTAAGTTTTCAGCACTGTGCTTTAATCACTTCACACAGGCACCATGTACCTTTTGACACTTTGAATATGTCGATGAATGTCCCAACGCCAGCAGAGGTATGTACTGCCGTCACTAGAATATCTTTGGGATGAAAAGTTGAAGAATTATAGCCCCAAGGAAGCAGATTTTGGGAATATAATGACAGTTTTCAATATCATGCCTTACAGTCCTTTTGGAACTGATGTTGTACCCATCGGAATCATATTGGGACTGGACTCTCACTCTGTCCATGGTTTCCCTTGCATGATACACCAATATAATGCAAAAAAACCCAAAAAAAAACGTGTACCTCAACTGACATTACTTAACTGCAAATGACAATTGAAAACAAATTGTATTGACAGCCTCATACTCGACAGAAACCAACCTGCATAAATTAATGGTAGCCTAACCAAGCTTTAATTTTCTGGCACTCCAACACAATGGTGCTTTGTCACTCAAAGTTCACCCACTTTTCATTGAGATCTTTAGCAATATTATAGTCAAATTAATAATTTGCATGTTAACCATTTATCTGTTTTAAATTGAAAACTGAAACTATGTAGAGGTGGGGAAAAAAATCCAACAAACTTCCATGGATTTTGCTGTAACAGAACAGATGTTCACTATGTAAATCTAGGTGCTTGTAGGATCTCATCAACCCACTTTGTGAAGGATCTACACATTTTACCAGTTTCAAAGTGACTCATTGATTGGTTTTAAATGTTGCCTCTGCACTCCATGATTTTGAACATCCAGTTCTGTAAGGCTGGTAAAACCTTTCAAAAAGCTTGGTGCAGAAAACTCACCACCCCCCAAAAAACGACAATATATACATACACATTATGGCTACGGGCCTCAGAATGTGTGTGTATATATATATATATATATATATATATATGTGTATGTATATATATATATGTATATGTATATGTATATATATATATATATATATATATATATATATATATGTATATATATATATATAAGTTAAAGATACCTCAATTTTCCTTTACAATCACACACACATATATACATGTTTGGGAATGTGACTGCATATTTAATTTTTTTTATTTTATTTATGTCTCACTAGAAAGGCTGCTTTGCTGCAAGATAAGTGCAATAACCAATGTTCAAGTGGTTCTCCTCATGAAAAATTCACTCAGGAATAAAGCAGTCAGTGCCAGCACAGGATACAAGTACTGAAATCTAATTTTCTTTATATGTGTAACCCAGTAAGAACAATTCAATAAATAATCACATAACAAAATACAAGGATCTTGCTAAAATACTTATATAACAGATGGTGCTAATAAAAGTAATGTCTAACATAATAAAACAAAAAGAAAACACTGAACCACTGAATATGGCAAAATAAGACAGATCCTAAAACAAAAATCAAGGCCTGCCCTACATACAAAGCCTGTTCTGTCAGAGGTTCTTTCATTTTGTGTTTTAGTGGCATGTGGATGGCAGTGTTAGGACACTGGGTCTGTGGTCTCTGTCAGTCTGATTACCTTTGTGTTAAATAAAATAAAAAGGTTACTGCTTGTTCAATCATACAACAGACACAGTCACACAACAATCGACCCTGGTACAGTTTCTGAAAATGGGAGAGAAAGCGAGATCTCATCAATATAATGTACTCCAATATTTGCCAGTTCTCGCTGTATACCGATGGGCAAAATTCCTGCACAAACGGTTACTTTCTCAGTTACTAAAACTAGGGCACAGTGAGATTCTGCATCACTCTGAAACCACGTCAGCTCCTGTCAAGTAGCTTTAGGATGACACGAACATGAAAGTGTGGAACTCCAGAGCGGCTTGAAATATTACCTCGCTAATCTGAAGGAACCATATTAACCTTGCATATATAAAACTCAGCTGGGGGGGAATGCATTTCATATCCCACAAATGGTGGAGATATGAAATACAATTTAGCCGATGCACTGTTATTAAACAGGAATAAGTGAGTTAAATACAATTCAAATGCTGAAGATGAAAACAGGAAAATAAACATGAAGACAAATACGCCGATGGTTAATAGTTGAAACAAGAAGCATCTGAGCAACATCCAACACTATAAAGAATACAAATAAGCCTCAAGGTATGCCATTATCACAGTACTTGTTTAATAGAAGTAATTACGTGTGAACCTTTGGCTTAAAAATGAGTGTTTACATCACTGTACAATTCTTTGCAGGATAACAGTGCAGATCTCCACAACACATCTGTCATGGGAATACGCAGTAAACAAGCAAATGAAATAATGTCAAAGCCTGCATTTGTCTTTTGTTTGTTCTGCTGCTTGGTTTTTATTGCTATAGTATCTGATCTTCACTATTCTACTGTACCAGGTCCAGGCAAATCCTGTGTGATATCACCAGAGATAACACAGTCCTCCAATAAAGCACAAGGTATCCACAGTGCCATCGATTGCAAAGCTTTCCCCTCTCGCTGATATTGCCAAATTAATCATTTAGTTTGCTCCAAAATACCGCGATCAATAGAATGGCTTTTATTCAAGTGCAGAAAGCAGAAGACTTTGCTGAAGGCAATGGCCCTAGGAAGTGTGCTGGGTTTCTATTTCAGGCATAAATAAAATATGGCATGCACTTACCCATCTGAAAGTGTGCAATCAAAATAAACTCCATTGTGAAGCTCAGCTGCAGACAAACAGGAAAGTCATACCAATGATGGTTAAGTAATCCTTGTCTTAAATTCCTAGTAACTCAAATTTACATTATTATTATTGTTGTTGTGGTTGTTGTTAGTAGTAGTGTTAGTATTAATAATAATAATAAATGTATTTATTTCAAAATCAAGTGATTAATTTGATATACTATACATTCTCAGACACATATACAGTAGTTTGTTTGTTTTTTTCCCTTATAAAATTAAATTATTTCAAGGCTGAGAAACTATTAATGCACCAAACATTAAAAACAGATGTACTAATATCATTGCCTAACTATTGTGCCAGTAAATGTCTGGACTAATTGAAACAACTGATTAATTTATAATCCAATTCACCCTCATTGATTGGGTTAACTCAACTCCTGCCTGTTGTTTCTGTTCTTTTGAAGAGAGTAGATTCATTTTGTTTCTGAGTTATCCTTTTTTCCATCTAGTTTAAATTGACCAAGACAACGATGTGTGTTCTCTTATGCAAGTAAAAACCAAGATGTTATAGACAGTATACAGTAATCTAATGCACAGGACAGGGGTAAAGTAACCTATTTCCAATCTGAAAGGATGTTGCCTGCCCTCTGCTGGTGGACAGGCACAATCCAAAATCCACAGAGCAACATCTTAAACCACCAGAGGCATCACTTTTATTAGTTAATTAATATGTATTAAAGTATTTATTTTAAAGCATTTTACAGGTAAAAGTAGTCATGCATATTTAAATGGCTGCTGTTTTCATTGCTCTCTGTTATTTCATTTCTACTCTAAACTCTTGTATGGCCTTAGACCAAATCGCAAATTACAGACTTGTACCCAATAGAGATTGTTATTCATAAGCAGTAGAAAGTGGCCTCCGACAATAAATTAAACCATGATTGCAAACATGTTTGTTATTTGCAGCTTGCAGAGTTTTGGGTCTTGGCCTCTTTGTCTACATAACAATTGCTTTGGAAACTCTGTGGTTTAAGGGAACATGTTTTTTTTTGGAGAATCAGTCAGGACAGGAGATCCTTCACTTTAGTAAAACTCAATGGAAAAAAGCCCCAAAAACCAGTACCAGCTATTCCACTACGTGCAAACTATCCTCTCAATAGGAAAGCAGACTGGCTGTTTGGATAATTTTCTCTATAATGCTGAGGAATACTAAATACTGAATGTGATTAATAGAAATCAATATTATTTATAAAGCAGTTGCTTATTAATTAAATTGTATGTCATTGACCCGGGAACATTGGGGAATACAAAAATTAAGTTTGAATCCACTATTTGATTATGTATGCTCTATGTTAATGTATGTTTGAGTGGTTATGGAAATACTGTTAGCTGAATAAGCTCCACTCCGAACATCTGAAGGGAGCATTTTAAGTGTTGTCATGACAGCGCGTTGCAACAAAGGTCTTCCCATTGGAAAGCAGTAAACCAGGACGAAAGCTCTCACTTGGCTCTTCCTTCATAGTGCCACGTTTGAAACAAGTCATGGACAAGAACAGAAAACATCAAAGCCTTGCACATTTACATTAGAAATTACAGTTACATTTAAATAAGACTGTCCTAATATCCCATCGATCACTATTTTATTTTCTCCACCCATGTCATTTCCCTTGCACAAATACATCTGTTCTATAACCGAATCTGAAGGGAAATTTTAATACTCAGATTCAGTTCTACTTTTAAGAAAGCATTTATCTAAGTAATCCATGACATTTTATTGATAATAATTATGGAGGGAACCTATATGTAGCTTTCTGAAAGGCTAAGTATTCCGAAACACTTAAGATTGGTATCATAGGGAATATTATAAACAAATTACATCAAGTGTTCATGGATTCCCTTAACTGTGCGCCACAGCTCTTGTTTTTGCTGGCCTAGATTTTCTAATAGTGCGGTAAAACATGTTCAACTGGGTCACTTTAAAGTGGACTACAGTTTTCAAACATGGAAGTGATGGGCAGCCCATCATCATGTGGTTTTAATAATAATAATAATAATAATAATAATTATTATTATTATTATTATTATTATTATTATTATTATTATTATTATTATTTTAATAATATAAATATTAAAATAAAATTACCACCAGTAATATATTATTATCATTATTATAAGCATCAGAAACACAAGATGTCTAACACAAGCAACTAATCAATACCCTTGTTGAATGAATCTATTTATTAACACTTTGTTGAACACTTGTGTCAGAAAACATCACCTCCAAATCCAGCGAGAGACGTCAGGCATGCTTACAGCCTGTCACAGCACGCACACATTTATGTAGACTTGTCCTGCAGTATGAAAGGTCTGAATTGACTAATTGAGTGTACTATATGTGTATCATAACGAAATCATGTTATCCAATTAATAAAAAAACAAACAGTAACAACAAAATTAATATCAAATAGTGAAAAATGCAGAACAGCAGAATATAGTAACTGAACAGAGGAGCTGGTAAATAATGCAAAACTCTGTGCCTGTGGCATTCTGCAAGAAGCCAGAAGGTATTTATTCTACCCACAGATTAATAATGTGGTATTAAATATAAGATATGTAGGTTGCCTATAGGGCTCAGTTATTTAAGATATTTTGACTTTCATCAAAGATTATGGGTTTTCCCTTCTGCAGTCTAAAAATGTTTTAATGCATGTGTTAAGAAAATGGTTTAATAATAATAATAATAATAATAATAATAATAATAATAATAATAATAATAATAATAATAATAACGTGAGTTATTGATTTAAGAGCCTTTCTCTGATTAGAATATTTAATGTATCTAAAAACATTACTAATGTCATGAAACCTTATTTTGTCTTACTGAGGATATTTATGATATATGCTCAATGTTTTCTGAAGTTTAACAAATCCACAAAACAATGTTGCCTATATTTATGTATAAACTGCTGTTCTTCTGCCCAAGCAGGTTATTAATGGAATTTATAATTTACAGCTGTTAAACAGATTCAATCCATGCTGCATTTCATAGTTTCAAGTGAGTGATACATTGCAAAGTTTCATTTGAGTGCCATAGTTGGGGGTTAATGGAATTGCCATGAAATGCATTATGAAACCAAATGCCTTTATAAGATCTTACAATTACATTTCTGTGGTTTCTATCTAGCTTTTCTAGTCATGGATGCCTATTATATATAAAGTATATATATATATATATACATCCATACACACACACACACTCACATGTTAAAATGTGAAAATGGCAACATTGCAAGAAGAAAAGATCAAAGATGGACAAAGGAAACTATTGAATGGATCCCAAGAGATGACAAAAGACCAATATGAAGACCACGTGAAAGACGGGCAGATCAAATAATAAACTTTGCAAACATAACTTGACAAAAATAAACTATGTATCGAAACAAGTGGAAACATTTTGAGGAGGCCTTCATCTAGCAGTGGATCGATATAGACTGATGATGATGACATATACACACATAATCATGTATATATATGGGGCTGTGCAATGGTTACCACTACTGCCTCACAGCTACTGGGACATAGGTTTGATTCTGGCCTTGGACCAGCCTGCCTGTCTGTGTGGAGCATGTTCTCCCCGTATCCGTGTGGGTTTTCTCAGCGTGCTTCAGTTTCCTCCCACATTCCAAATACATGCTGTTTCGGTTAATTGGCTACTTTAAATCGCCCTGTAGTGTATGTTTGTATGCGTGTGTGTGTGTGGCACTCTCGGATCCATCTCGCTGGAGCCGTGTGTTCTAGCTAATGATTCCCTATGGGGAAGCCTCATCCCGCAGTGGATTGATGAAGGCTGATGGATAGAAATGGTGTGATTTATAAGAATCTGTTTGTCTTCTAGTTGCAGAAGATGTAAAAATTCAGTTGAGTAAACCTCAAAATTACAAGGAAAAATATGAAATGCAGACAAAGTACAGAAAATAATGTGTATAGATAGAATCATTTCCAAGCCATAGACCTTGTTATAGAAATATTTAGATTGTATTGGAATATATAAAATAAATCAAGAGGAATAAGCATAAAGCCTTTCTTGACAGTAGTTTAAGAAGATATACTTTTGTCCTGCCCTGGGGATTACTGAAATGACTATGATTGTTTAGAGGTTACTGCATTTAATTGTTGTTTTGTAACAAGTTAAGTGTTGATTCCGACTGTGATTCAAGGAACCAATTAGGTGTAATTATACTATATATACAGATACTATATATTCAACACCTGGATAGTCATCTTGATACCATTAATCCCCCAAAAATAGACATTTTAAGGCCGTCTGTATTGAGTTGGAGGAAGATGCAATTCTACCTTCAATGCATTTCAGTTTTGATAAACCATCACAATACGTCCGATAGTCTCACGTCTATCAACCCACCTGTTTGTGATCTTGGAGTTGGCTCTGAATCCAGCGTTCCCTTCTTCTCTGCTTCCTCCTCAGGCTCTTTAGCCGGTTCCTCTCTCTCTTACACAGCCTTTGCTCTACTGGGGAAGAAGTTGAAGGTCCAGCCAGGGCTAAACTTTCTGCTGACATGGCAGGCTCCTCCTCAACATCCCCTTCCTCTGTGCTGCTCTCAGAAGGAAATCGTCTTCTCAGAGAGGAAGCCCGGCCACTACTCTGGTTCCCTGGTAGCAAGCTGGCTTCCCTGAGATTGTCACGTCTGGCCTGCATGTCAACAAGAGCAAACTGAGAAGGTCTACCTGGCTGCCAATTCACATCAAAACTACATAACCTGGGTGACACAGTCTCTGATGCTGTCCTGGCTACAAGCTGCAAATCTGCACAGTTGTCACTGGGCATCAGTACCCTTTGCAAGCTTCCAGGCCGTGCCAGATCCCCACCGATTGTTTTAAGAAGATCAGCGAAGCTGGTAGAAATGTCCACTCCATATCTGTTGTTGTAATCCCAGCTATGCGCTTTCCTATGCGAAGCTTTCACAGCAAATCTTGTGTTCGATGGCCGTGACACAGAAGAAAATGCTTTTGCATTAGCCGCTTTGACGTCACCCCTTTGTGATCTTGCCTCCAGGCAAAGGGCTTCAGAAATTCGCCCAAATTCATTACTGGTCTGAAAAGCATGTGGTAACATAGTGTTGCTTAAACTGGCTTCTTTGGCCTCCACGACATGCTGTACCTGTTGGGACTCTCGTGACTGCTGCCGAGGACAAGGTGCTGTTATTCTAGCTGGTCTGGAAATGGGAATGGAGGGTTTTGACTCATAATCAATCCGGCTCTTGCAGAGGTGAACTGTCACATCCTGACCACAGGGACATTTTGCACTGCTGACAAAGTTAAAGCCCCCTAAGCGAGCCCCACAAAACCAGCAGTTCAGCTTCCCAATTGTCCACTGGGCCTATAGAAATGAAAGACAACAGAATCATTCATTGTCAATAAATAAGGAGAAATAACCAGATAATTTTTTTTTTTTTTTTCTTTCAAAATAACATGGTCAGCCGTTTCATTTTTTATGTACAGACATGGTTGATCAGCAAGATATTTACACTACAACAACACCCCACACCAGTGCACAACAAGCAAAAGCCAAACACAAATTATTAATTAATCAATTAAGCCAAACTGTTAATAAAACATTTGATTTCAATCCTGAAAAACAGAGTGTGACAAAATAGTAAATAATAAATCACTAATAAATCACAAAGAAAGCAGATCTAGCATTGATCTTCTGTGTAAAAAAAAAAAATAATCATGTTTTTATATGTAAAACACTGTTTGTGCATTTTTAGAAACACGATTACACAGAAAACTGATTTGAAACATCTGATCTGCTCTCATCTCATCTCATCTGATCTGCTCTCATGAAAAGAAACAAATACAACTTCATTCAATATATGGGGCAGAAATCCAACAAATATGATTAATCCCACTTCTGCAGCATGCCACCCAATGCCTCTGATTATGCGCTTAAAGGGATAGCAGTGACTTCCCAAAGTCTGAGGTGTTTTACAAGATTTCAGCACACCCCAGATTACACTAACCACTATGAAGCTGCTCTTCTCCACACACATACTCAAACTGAAAAGGGGATATTCCACACTGAAGCTGCACAACTGATTGCCCATGAATTCATTGAGCATAAAACTGGAGGCCGAACCAGTAAAAACCTCCGCTTGGAGCGCAGATTGAATCCTATTGTCCAGACATCACTGGTTCATATCTGGGCTTTGTGATAGCTGCCTGGATTTTTGTCCTGTGAATGTGTGATATTTGTGAAAAACACTAGTGAGAACAGATCCAGGGGTTAACAATTGACTCAGCAACGTGGTCAGCAAGAACGCTATGTTTGTAGGTTTTGTAGCTATTGAAGATGTGGGAGCAGCCTTGTGAGACAGAGTGCCCACAGTGTGCTTTTGCAAATGAAAAAAAATATAGGGGCCTTCATAATTTTGGATGACATCTGGCACAAACACACAATCCATCTATTGTGTATGAGGGAAGATCACTGTATGCTTTTCTGTTTGTCTAGCAGAAAAGCTGTGGGAGGAATAAATAATAGTCTGAACGGAATCAATAATATCCTGCATACCATTATACGTGCTGTCACATGCGGACTCACATGCATCGTTTCTGTAAGCGCGTCTCCGTACAAAACTGCAACAGCATCGCGCGTGTTCGACTAGTTGGGTCTGCATTACGAGAGATAGATTAGTTGGGTCTGCATTACGAGAGATCGATTAGTTGGGTCTGCATTACGAGAGATCGATTAGTTGGGTCTGCATTACGAGAGATCGATTAGTTGGGTCTGCATTACGAGAGATCGATTAGTTGGGTCTGCATTACGAGAGATCGATTAGTTGGGTCTGCATTACGAGAGATCGATTAGTTGGGTCTGCATTACGAGAGATCGATTAGTTGGGTCTGCATTACGAGAGATCGGTTGATTTTGAATTTGAGAGGCGGCAGTGTGTCAGTATTACGGACTGTATTTATTTCCATAAATACGGTTTTTGTTTTGTTTTGTTGTTGAACCTGTAGTGTTGACTATAGTTCAATAAAAGAAGTGAAAACGTGGAAAATAAATGACTGCAGTCCAGTGTTTTCACAAGAAAGACATGAGTGATAAAACATGGACTGAACTGAATCCAAAGCATCGTCCCGCCTGGTTGGCTGTTTGCTGCGACATCTGCAGAGAAGCCGTTTAAAAGCATCAAAGAACCAAGAATGCATGATGTCACTGAGCTGAAGACTTCCATCCGCAAAGACACGAAGTCCAGTTAAGTGAGTCTGTCAGATTTGTTTCTCTATTGTGTTGTGAATGATTGTATGCTTCATTATAATAATAATACACTGCACACATGTTTTGCAGGAAATACAAAAAAAAAAAAAACACCTCACTAAACTAAGGCAGCAAGGGGACACATTATACAAATGTATTTTCTGGCATATTAAAGTGTGTGAATGATCTATTGCTGCCCCAGTTGATAAAGACTCCTGCAGAGGCATCTCAGTGGTTTATTAGAAATGCAATCAGCATTTTCAATACCCTGAATTGACAGTATAAAATACTTTTAATATACAATGTTTAGATGTTTTCTATTCCTGAAAGGCGAAGTAGGGCCACTTACAAGACACGTCTGCAGGATATTACTGCATGGTTATTCTTCGGCATATGCAGTAACTGTTATTGATGTTAAGGTGGCTCGTTTAATCTCTGTCCGATTATACAAAGTCAGAAGGGAAATCTAACTCGGAGAAATACTAATCCAGAGAGTCCTGCATGTGCATCAGACAATAGAGAAATCAAAAGAGTCAAAATTCAAGGTGTTCAAAATGTCATGTTTAATTTCTATCAGAATGTATAAATAATATATGATAGATGAAAAATGCCCTTTGGTTCCAAACACTGGAGATCTAGTGTTAAGGACAGCCTTTTGGCGGGAGGGGGTTAAAGATAGATTACCTTACTTCCCACTCCAGTCACAGAGGACAACTTACCTCCTTGATTTCACCTAGCATCCAGTCAGGCAGGGCTTCAATACTGATATGCCAAATGCTACATTTAGCTGGAACACCATCTCCAGCATTTATCTGTTCAGAGATAAAATCAAATTACAAACCAGTTCAATTAAGCAGCAAATGTATCTGACGCATATGAATGTTCCCCTGTGATCTTTGCTTTGTCCTGGACATCCCAAAATGCAGTTTGTCTAGTTCTGTAGGAAACATATATCCCCTAATTATTAAAAAAAATCCAGAATGCTTATTGACTTGTTTATTCAGCCAAGATGACAGGCGTGCACAGTCTACAGTCAGATGAGTAATGAAAACAACTGCTTCTCCTTGAGAAAAATGAGTCTGCATTGACACAGCCAAAAGGTATCAGTGTCACTTAACAAATAAAGCATGTACTGGAGTATATCAGCAGATAAAATGGGATAGAATCCAATACTACAGACAACTCTTGTTTGACACCTGGAAACAATGTTATGTGACACACAAACACAATGCAGTGTGTATCAAAAAGTGACAATTGGCCTATGCCAAACTAGGAAGCTCTGACCTTACAATCCTACAAACTTTCATTGGATGCTCTTGAAACAAATAGTCAGCAGATAACTTTATGGCACACATTTCCATTCCCCCAGTAACCCAGGACCTTGAGAAGTAGTCAATCTCTACCAGTTGGCTTTCATTTTGGTTAAAATTACACAGTGGGGCAATATGGGCTACAATGACTATCTGTTACTTGAAAAGAAAGATTGAAAAGAAAGACTGAAAAGAAAAACTCGATATGGTATTGCAGAGTGTAAGCTTGGTACAATTCCAAGGTTGCATGATGTGTCTGCCAATGGCCATGCAGGTCATTCTCGCACCCCAGCTATCTTTCCCCTCACTTCTTTCACTTAGATTTGCATTTTTTAAACGAGAAATAATAATTCCAACCACACATCATTTTTTTCTTTTAGCTGAATGAATTGCCATATCCCCACCGAGTGAAAACACCTCGGGAAAACTATACATGGTGGTAACTGCAGTGCTAGCTTACAATATAACACACAGATATAATAAAGAAGAAACCTGTATCAGACGTCTAGTGGAGTCTAAAACGCATTTCCGACACTTCCGGCATCGCAGCACTGCTCTTAGCTCTTCCATCATCCAGACTCTGATACCAGATCAACGAGAAAAACATGAGATCAGTGTTCACTCAGGGAATCCTATCTTACCCGTTAATTCATTCATTTAATCATGATCTTGTTATCTACGTCCCAGTATATTCAACTTCAGTTTGTTTGAAAAGTTTGGCTTAACGCGTCGTATATCACGGCTGTCTTATATCCAACCTGCTATTGCAGAGCATCCGTTAGTTAAACATCTTCTTGTAGGCAAGAGCACTATCATCAATGCATGCAACTGTTATAAGCAATACGTTATGATCTAAACCAGTCTCTGCTATTATGTGCGTATGAATATATTCACATTATTTTACACACGCATCACGTCGGTTCATAAACGGTGGTTAAAATGGTCTCACACTGCACTGACATATTTGCAGCGTTGTGCTCCGTAGTGTAGATTGCAGTCGTTGTTTATTTGTAGTTTTTTAATATATAGATATACTAGGTTTTGCTGCAGTGCTGGCAAAACAAATGCACGCATATCTGTGTTGACAGTTGCACCAAGTCTGTACGCCAGCTGACGTCACATACTAACACGCATAGTTCATATCATTGTATCTAGTTATGATTCGCGCAAGAACTGTAAAATAAAAACAAGAAAAACCTTACGTCGCATGAATGCTTAACTTCACAAATTGAATAGCAGACGGAGTTCCCCTCGAGAGATTTCCTGTTTTTAATTTGATGTAAAAGTTAAAAGGACGAAGTGACAACAAGCTACGGCAAGCCAGGAGTATCAAACTCTTCCAACGAACCTGACATTCTTTCAATACTCTCGGAGCTGAAAAGACATTACTGTTCATTTAAATGTGATTTTAAAGTAGTTTTTGTTGTTGTTGTTTTTATGTATATACATATATAGGAGAGGTTTTTGACATCATACATAAATAAAATATTGTATAATAAAATATAATACAATTGACTTGTGTAGCCTAATACACTGTTCTCTGTGTGTTCATAGTCGTCCCAGTGAGATTTACTGGTTGTAAGTAGTGAATATTGCCAAGACATGAACAGTGAAGATGGTTTGTTGGGATCGCTTGGGCTCTATATGGTTTACTGTTTTAAACCTGATGTGATCTTTAGGGCAATTTTAGAGGCAGGTAAGTATACTTGTTTGTTGGTTTCGTTTATGTAGATAAACAGCTGAAGCAGTGCATAATCATAAAGCTGTTAAAGGTCTTCTGCATATGCCTTTGGTATCGAGATATTTGTGATATTAGGTTATGTTTAATCAAAAAGTAATGGATACATTATTTTAGTAACTAAAATGGATGAAAGCACCAAGCTGTTGATGATTCTCACTTCAGCTTCTGGGCTTTCCTCTTTATTTATCAGAAACTGCTTGTGGGTATCAGGTTGACTTAACAATTTACTAGATCAGGAAAAGTGTTTTGTGTCAATTCATATAAAAATTGTATACTAAATCATCCTTTAACATAATAAATTTAACTTTTATTTATTTTTTCTTTTGGAGTCTGCTATACAGTCAAGGTCTGATAAGGAACATGATTTCTTCTAAGTTTAATATTTAGGTATTATTAACTTACAATTGCAAAGAAACATATTAGACACATGCTGATTATTTAAAGAACTATTTCACAAAGCCAAAAAAGTGTTCAGCAACATTATTTCAAACTAGTGTAATCTTTTTATTTTGCTTCAGTCTTGGGGGCGTATCTGGTCTGCATAAAAGTGCCTGTGCTTCGTAACTTTTCTAAGACTGTTCTTGAGATTGCCACTTGAACCTCTTCCATGCAGCTGCTCGTAATAATGAAACCTTTTGATTGGAGGTGCATCTCTCTCTGGATTTCTTCGACTCTTCGTAAGGTAACACAGTTCCTAAAAGGATGTGTAACAAGTGAGAGAAATAATTACAAAAAAGCTACAATTCAAAATATACTATGCTGTTTTAACACAATCTGTATGGGCTCTGTTTTGGACAAATTATTTATGTGATGTGATGAAGGTGGTCTCTGAGACCGGGAATGTGATTTCACTCCTGGCTGTATTTTAATCCGATCTTCCTTTATTTTCTTTTAATTAAAACTGAGCTGAAATCAATATCTTCAGTTAAGTAATAGGTGGTCCTTCGTGTTCAATGAAGCCTGTATGTGTACTGCATTTGAAAACATTAGTACAATTATTGATTTCTATGTATTTGGTACAGTGTGGATATACAAAGATCTATAATTCAGTTTTCATTCAGAAGAATGCAAAGAAAATAAATTGCATGAATATTCAACAGACCTACACCGATCAGCCATAACATTATGACCACCTGCCTAATATTGTGTAGGTCCCCCTTTTGCCGCCAAACAGCCATGACCTGTCGAGGCATGGACTCCACTAGACCTCTGAAGGTGTGCTGTGGTATCTGGCACCAAGACGTTAGCAGCAGATCCTTTGAGTCCTGTAAGTTGTGAGGTGGGGCCTCCATGGATCGGACTTGTTTGTCCAGCACATCCCACAGATGCTCAATTGGATTGAGATCTGGGGAATTTGGAGGCCAAGTCAACACCTTGAACTCGTGATTCATCAGACCAGGCCACCTTCTTCCATTGCTCCGTGGTCCAGTTCTGATGCTCACGTGCCCATTGTAGGCGCTTTCGGCAGTGGACGGGTCAGCATGGGCACCCTGACTGGTCTGTGGCTACGCAGCCCCATACGCAACAAACTGCGATGCACTGTGTGTTCTGACACCTTTCTATCAGAACCAGCATTCACTTTTTCAGCAATTTGAGCTACAGTAGCTCGTCTGTTGGATCGGACCACATGGGCCAGCCTTCGCTCCCCACGTGCATCAATGAGCCTTGGCCACCCATGACCCTGTCGCCGGTTCACCACTTTTCCTTCCTTGGACCACTTTTGATAGGTACTGACCACTGCAGACCGGGAACACCCCACAAGAGCTGCAGTTTTGGAGATGCTCTGACCCAGTCGTCTATACATCACAATTTGGCCCGTGTCAAAGTCGCTCAGATCCTTACGCTGCCCATTTTTCCTGCTTCTAACACACTTGCTGCCTAATATATCCCACCCACTGACAGATGCCATGAAAACGAGATTTTCAGTTTTATTCACTTCACCTGTCAGTGGTCATAATGTTATGGCTGATCGGTGTATTTAACAAATATGTCCTGATTTGGATTTTTAAAATGTTTCTTAAGTTATACATTATTTACAATTACTGGTAATTTGAAATATTGAAGTGGGTGAGGAGGTTAGAAAAAAATGTTTCAGCTATATTAATATGCACACATGCTATACAAGTGTTGAAATATCATTTTAGTTTGAAAAACTTCTATTTTATAAGGTGCTGATACACTTTAATTCAGTTTTAAGAATCTGTTAGTTATACGAAACCTCTCAGTGATGCTCAATTTTACTGACGTAAAAATAGTTACTGTAGGGTTAAACAAGCCATTATAATCAGTTTGAAAGACACTGAAGTATGGAACCAGTGATTAGGTGCAATTACATTTTTTTCATCACAGATTAAAATAACATGGTCAACTTTAAATGATTTGCTCGTGTTCTTCTAGAAAAGAATAGCCTACATCCTTGCTGTGTTGCATGCTGATGAGGCTTTGGGACTTTAAAGGCTTTTGGGAAAAGTGACAAACTGGTCAGGTTTAGGCAGTTAAGAACCTAATAGAAAAAAAAAAGTATAAACCATACTCATTCATTCTTAATCTTTAATATATTGGGCAACAACAACAACACACAATCTCCCAAAAAATATTATGGACTATATTGACAAATACATAAGTCTATATGCCAGATCCACTTAGGTGACTCCAATCAGGTGACCTCCGTAGAGCAAGGGTCCCCAGTCCTGGCCCTTGATTGACACCCACAGTTCAGCAGTTTTTCCAGCTCTGTTTAAATCTGACCCTGACTGACACTATCAGAAGTCAGGAGGGTATTTAAATAGATCCTGTTAGGACACCAAGTTTGTTCAATTAGGTAGTGAAGAGCTCAGATTGCAAATCTGAAGATACTGCGGCCCTCCAGGACAGTGATTGGAGAGCCCTGTATTAGAGGGCCGAGTATTGAAGAACCACATGTGGAACAGCTGCTTAAAGCTAGCACAGTGACACTCTGAATAAACAGATCAGAAATGAGACAGTCCTAACATAAACATGCAGTGAGTGCAAGTGGATGGGAGCTGCCATCTTTCTCCATTTGTGTGGTTTGTCTCTTTTATGAGATGGTGTTCATGAAACATCCAAATCTCACTTGGCTCAATGAACAATGCGGTATTTTATTGTGCAATATAAAATCTTAAAGAGGTACATAAATTAATCCATTCAATTAAGACATAAAGAAATAATGCAACAGTTGACAGGGCTGGAATCTCCTCGTCCCCAGTCAAACACGCAACCACTTGATCTAAATCTAAAAGATCTAAACCCTTTGGCACTCTTTTAGGTTTATTCTCCTTCCAGTGTAAATATACCTCTTGTAGCCTGTACCTATACCTATACCTCCCAAACAAGTCATGCCATTTATAAATTGAAGTATGTTTTTTTTTTATGTCAGAAGACCAAAAAGCATAAACTTAAGGATAAAATGTACGTCTGTGAAACTGTAGAAACAACAGTTATTTACCAAAACCACTGGACATCAGCAGATCAATCTATAAAAGCAACAGAAATCAATAAGAGTTAAATGTCTTTTTTGTTTTCTCCACAGCTGAGTAATGGCAGAAAATACATTAGCATCGTGTTAGTGATACAGATATGGCATGCAATAATGCAGTACAATTTTAAGAAAAACTAACATGACATGAAATGACTTACAATAAATACAATGCCTTCAATGGATCAGGGTTACTATAAAAGTTAAATGTCCTCAATTGCAATGAAATCAAAGGTTTAACGCATTATCTCACGACAAACTACAATCAATTGATCCATATTGGTGCTGTCAGTGCGCATAATACAATGGTAATCATAACCATTTGACATTACATTTTGTGAATAGACTGCATAGACACGTGTCCTGCCTTCGTGTGAATAGGTGATGTACAAACCATAATAACACGAAACAATCGATACACCGACTTTCTATGTGTGTTTTATTTCCACAACTAGTAGAATAATAATGTACATACGAAATTGACAGAAGAACCTTTTAAATTCTTGTATGCATGTGTGTATATCTGTATGTATGTATTTTTATCGGGAACAAACGGTGCGAATTGATTAAAGAAAGTCTGGCTAGTGTGCGAAACGCAAGGGCAAAACATTGCCACACAGTGCACAATACTTTTCTTTTCTGGCAAGACTTATATCGACAACAATCTTATTTTCAACGGTAAGGAGGCAGGAAAGAGACTCAAATCCGTCAGCTTGTATAGTTTCATAGTGGTCAGTCTTTATATATCGTTTTAATAATGAATAAGTCAATCAGTGGTGCAATTATAAAATTGAGAAGGTGACAGGAATGAAACCGGCAAGAGCCCGCAGCTCGGGATGTTTCCACGCAGGCGAGTCACGCCAGGTGGCAGCAGATCTCCTCCGCGCTGGAGCTCTCCGCGGTGCTGAAGCCACGGCCACGCACAGCCGCCCCCCGCGGCGCCGAGCCCGTCCCGCATCCTTGCACCGTGCGCCCTCGCCCTGGGCATTGCACTGCGACGAAGAAAATGCATCCTGGTAATAACGTAGTACGCGTTACAAAACGTTGATGAAGATAATAAAGTTGCTTTTGGTGGACTAAGAAGAGCATCCCTCTGCAGAAATCTACACCAAATAGTTCAGGTACTTCGGGTGCTTTCCCCCTACATTTTGTTTTGTTTGAAAAAACAAAAAACAAACAAACAAAACAAGAAAACCCATAATATTCCCACCGTCGAATCACGTATTCACAAGTATGTAAAAAAATAAACTTTAATAAACGAATTAAAGGAATGCTTATAAAACGACCGGTATTAAAATGATACAAGTAAAAGCATGCAAAATATAAACGTAGCTTTTTGATGCATGAAAAAAGTAACTTGATATATACATATAACACATTATCAAATCTGTATTTGTATTAAGTAAAAATGAGACTAGCAGGGAAAGAGGCTATGGGTATCAGTTCAGCCCCGCTCCATGGATTACAAAGATAAAAGAAAAGCTTTTGGAACCAATTCTAATGAAGGGTAACACGACTCAGACATCAGCTCACTACTTCAGCTCCTATTCACGAAAAAAGTAAAGGAAAGAAAGACAAATCTCAATGGTAAGACACAGTTGCGACCTCTTAGCCATCTGACGTACCATCCACCGCCAGTATAAATGAATTCCCTTCGTCACCAGTCGTCAATGATTCACAGAACTAGTGAACTGCGGCTCCTTGTTGCTGAGACTTCAGATCACCATGCTTCCTTCATATGATGGAGTAGTGCTGGAGACGGCTGCTACTGCAAAGGACTGAGTTTTCACCCCTTTTTTCTGATATCTCGAAATGGAAAATACAAGCAACACTACATACTCAGACGGTCCTTACCAGCATGAAAACAAGACAGCATTGCCAGGCGTGACACTAAGTTATCAGATCATCACTTCATTGTTTCTTGGAGCCCTCATCCTTTGTGCCATCTTTGGGAATGCTTGTGTGGTCGCGGCTATTGCTTTGGAAAGATCTCTCCAAAATGTGGCGAACTACTTGATCGGCTCTCTGGCTGTCACGGACCTCATGGTGTCGGTGCTGGTGCTGCCCATGGCCGCCCTGTATCAAGTCCTGAACAAGTGGACACTCGGACAGGTAACTTGCGACATTTTCATTTCTTTAGATGTGTTATGTTGTACATCTTCGATACTCCATTTGTGCGCCATTGCCCTGGACAGGTACTGGGCGATTACAGACCCTATAGACTATGTCAACAAAAGGACTCCCAGGCGAGCGGCTATTTTAATTAGCCTGACCTGGCTCATAGGCTTTTTAATATCCATCCCGCCCATGCTAGGCTGGAGGACTCCTGAAGACAGGGCTAACCCCGATGCTTGCACAATAAGTCAAGATTATGGGTACACCATCTATTCGACTTTCGGCGCATTTTACATCCCCCTGATACTCATGCTGGTGCTTTATGGGAGGATATTCAAAGCAGCCCGGTTCCGAATTCGTAAGACCGTAAAAAAGACTGAGAAAAAGAAAGTATCAGACACATGCTTAACAGTGTCGCCTGCTATCTTTCCTAAGAGAAACAACGGGGAAACGGGCAAAAACTGGAAGCGCAGTGTGGAGCCCAAACCCAATCCTTGCGCAAATGGTGCGGTGCGGCACGGAGAGGACGGGGCAGCGCTGGAAATCATAGAAGTTCACCACAACAACACAAAAAATCACCTGCCTCTCCCTAATACCCCAACAGCCCCTTGCTTCGAGAACAGGAACGAGAAGAACACAGAAGCAAAGAAAAAGATGGCTTTGGCCAGAGAGCGCAAAACGGTGAAGACTCTGGGCATCATCATGGGCACGTTTATCTTCTGCTGGTTGCCATTCTTCATTGTGGCCCTTGTGTTACCATTCTGTGGAGATAAATGCTACATGCCAGATTTGCTGGGGGCCGTGATCAACTGGCTGGGCTACTCAAACTCTCTTTTGAACCCCATCATCTACGCCTATTTCAACAAAGATTTCCAAAGTGCTTTCAAGAAAATTATCAAATGCAAGTTTTGCAGACCGTAAAATGTGATTCCTCACTTTACAACGAACTGGCGATGTCAGAGCGCGTATAAACGATCACATACGTTTTCATTTTAAGAAATGCGAAGAACTGATCATGACCGTAATTTCCCTTGAGATATTATTTTACCAATAACAATATCCTGATGTATAAACTTTAAGAAACAACCCCTTACACAGAGGGACAGGACTACAGTGAAACATGAATGTACCGTGAAGTGTTGAGGAAAGATAAAAACCCCAAAAGAATGGGATGGACAATGTTTTTTTTTGTTTGTTTTTTCAGGTTACATAAAGCATGGACATCTACAAGTAGTAACCTGCTTTTGTGTACTTTGTCTAATACATCTACAATTAATCATTTTATCTCCATGCAAGATGTATCATGTGCTAGGTTCTGCAGTGTTATCATTTGGATGAGACTGACAGGGTACTAATTTGACTCTGTGCTCTGAATTATCCCGGCATCTGCTTAATAGCATTGGCAAAATAAACCATCCAGTTACTGAAACCTGTTTGTGTTGTATTTTGTGTATGAACGAAACAAACGCAGGACACAGTTTTTTTTTCTACTTTACCAAAATGTCATTCGACATGTTTCCTAATATGTATAATATTTCGTTCTATCCTAAACAGACCATAATTATACATGTCAATATTTGCTCAAACGGTTGTACGTGCTAGCCTGCATGTGTTAGGCTACACCTGAGGAAAAATACAGCCCCTGCCAATCACGTTTTCTTAGTTGTTTTAGTCACATATTGGGTACGTTTATCTGCGTAATCATAATATTGTGCATATGAACCAATTAAATTCATTAAAAGGAACATAATGCAGTTGGAATATTTGCAGTCTTGCACTTGATTAGCGATAGCCCAAAGTGTTTTTATCATAAAGTAATTTATTGTGATATTCTTAAAGGAAAAAAAGAAAAGAAAAACGTTGCTGACCTGCTCAGTTTACTACAAAAGAGTTGATAGAAGGGTGTGTGGAAAACATTTGTAATGTCTCAAAAGTACATCATTATGAAATCCGAAATTACATTTTCAAGAGATCACAGTATATGTATAATAATAATACTTATATATGAATATAATAATAATTAGTATTATTTTAAACCACTAGTAGCCTATATAGGAGCACGTTAATGAGAATGGCTTCCATTAGATTAAATAATCCTTTTATTTATCACGCTGTCTAAAGAACTGTAATCAAGCCTCTTATTATTTACATGGTACTGAATGAAATATGTTACAAGTATTATTAATTCCTATGTGGAGTTGTCCATGTCAATCCAGTTTTGGTTTCACTACTATGATAAACAATCTGTCACAAACTGAAACCACGTGGGCATCTGGAGATTGTGTACAGACAAATAGGTTGAATGTTCTCACCTGGATTTTATATATTCATTCCAGTTTCAGTTATTCAAACTGTGTTTATTTATAAGTAATTGATATAGTAGTAGTTAATAATGTGTTCTTAGGTAAATATCCAGTGGTAGTGCACTATATTGAATATGTATATATGGCCATACAAAGCCATGTCATATTAAAATGAGCAGCTCTTATGTAACACCTGTGCCACAACTCCATGCACAAAATGGAGCAGACAGCAACATCTGTATCTAATAGCTTGGCCTTATGCATCAGGCAACCATGAGAGCGGACATGCAGAAGAAGACTGATCCTTAGGCCTACAGCTCTATCAGGGTACCAAAGTACTGTGAGAAAATTGGACAATTACTCTATTGTTGCATGTGCTTTTTGAAATGGGTCTGTTTACAAATAGATAAATGGAGTGAGTGAATTTGTGCTGTATTGTAAGATTGTTCAATCATGCAGTGGTAAACCTGTTTTCCTTCTTGCTACGGAACCAAGAACAAACAGTTTGCACAGAAATTTGGGTTTCCTTGGTCTCTACTGATTTATGTTGATTGATAAACTTTGGTAGATATATAATCTGTAATTCAATATGTAAATATTTATGTATACAGTCAACTTGGAACCTGTGTTTTACATGGAAGTCGTGTTACGTATGTGGCCTTGCAGTTTGCAGCACATGTGTCCCATTTGCGACGCTTTAGAACAGGCAGCTTGAAAACCTTCCCCTACAGGGAATGGTATCTGAACTGAGTCTTTAATCAGAACACATGACCTTATAATCATTTTTTTTGTTGATGTATTAATGACAGATTTTGTTTGTCTTGCTGTAGACAGAGGTGATATTAAAGTATCTATTCCACGTTGTAAAGCCTGGGACTCAAATCCTGACTCGGTTAGAGCAAAGATTTCAGAAAGTGGGACCTGCTGCCACCTTGCCTTGCTCTCAGCCTGTGGGGCAGGAGCCGACAGGCTGGTGTTTAAGAATTTATCGACGGTAGCAAAATGCGTGACACTAGTCTAAACAGGTGGAATGGTCTTAATTTTATAATCACTGGACCAGTCTTCTGCAAGTTTGTTAACTTCATAAAAGTAACACTCCCATCTTAATTTAAACCTCTGTTTTAGATTGAAGTCGTGTAATCCCACTGTGTGTTTGGGCTATATGATCACTCTCTAAACAGACGTAGATGGCCAACCCTGCGCCTGGAGAGTCACCGTGGCTCCATGTTTTGGTTGTATGCAAACCGTTACCTAGTTGAGTTAATTTAATTGCTGAATGTAATTAGTCCCAGTGGCTTAATGTTTAAGGTATTTACAGTTATTGGGGAATTATAGAAAGAGCTGTGGGACCTGGAGGAATGTGTCTCTGCGGGAATGAGACGAGCCACCACTGGTTTGCAGAGAGAGAGATCAACTGGAATTGTATTCAGTTACTGAGCTCACTGGAAGGCTTCATTGACTGGGGCAGGTCATTATATAAATAGTAAAGCATGTCTAGGATAAATGCAGGCCTCCTCCAATCGTGCATCATCCCTGAAAATGACATGGCCAGCTATCACTACATTTCTGCACAAATGAGGATTCTGCTCAGGAGTGGCTGCAGTGCAAACGACAAAAAACGTGCAAAAAATATATATTTTTGTCATTCTGTATTTCATGGAGGACATAGCACACTGAGAGGTTTATTACCAGGGATGACTGGGTTGGTGTATGCCTGATCTCTGACTCAAGAGGGTTGAAAGCCTTGCTGTAAGGTTCACCCATGTGAGGACAGTACAGTTGCTAATATGTTAATGGGAGATGTGGGTCAAATTCAAGGCAGCCAACAACGGGGAGTCAAGAGCTAATTCTGCTTTTATATATGAATGGGAAATTAGGTTAATATAACCTAATGTAACTAATCTGATGATCGTGATATAGGCTATGTAGTTATTTTTTTGTATGTTTGAGGGAAAACAATGTAATTTGACATTGAATGTGTCAAAATGGCTAGGTAGGGACTACTGAGGGTTCACATACTGAGGTTGTATGCTGGGTGATCTTTATGAAAATAAAAAATACATAATAATTATACATTTAGTACTGCTCTACATGTTTCTTCAATGTGTACCATAGATTGAATACTGTTGCAAATATCCATAAGAGAGAAGGATACTTAAATCCAGGATGTGGGTGTGAGTGGGAGGAGAGTAGACTGTCCTAAACTTTAAAAACTTTTGCTTTAATCCGCAGTCCCTCTGCTTCTTCCTCACTAACACCAGCAATTTGTTGCACTCCTGATAACTGCCTCGGTATTGGTCATGCTGGTGGCAAAATGTGTTTGGCAGCAGCGCAACACAGCGATAAAATGAAACACAGGGAGAATGCTTTTAAATCCCTGAACTTGTCTGAAAGTGTTAGAGAACATGAACTGCTCCACAGAGTCGGTCTCTTAGCAAATTCTATTTAAAACCTCTCTTTGCTGTTGCAGTCAGGCAAGACCTGTATGTGGGTGTTTGTGTGCGATACACAGCAACTTGAGTCTCTAATCTCTCAGCAGGTGTCACTGTTCGGTGGCTTTGTTTTAGGTTCCCTGCAACTGGAGGCTGATCAAATTAACTCCCATCTCCTTAATTTGCTCTAAAACTGCAGATACACCTACAGTCAAAAATGTAATAAACAACATCTTGAGTGCGCATGTGAAGTTCTAGAGAACAGAGTTTATTGACGTAGCATTTTATAGGATTTCCTTTGGGCAATAAAGTGCTTGAAAGCTGAATCATTCAACCCTTCTGTGGAAAATATGTTGCATAAACAGATTGGCAGCGGGAGAAGTCTTAGATTTCCCAGATTTCACTATACAGACCAGAATTAATGTTTCCCCACTCAGAAGTTACATTTAAGTTCTTGTAATATTTCAATATCTATAATTAGCACTGTTCCATTATGTAACTGTGTTTTTGTTCATTGTTCTGCAATTCTCATTTGGTTGTCTTATTATACCATGTTTTTCAACTGTGAATGTAATTGTATTAAAACTGTAATGTAGTCGATCTCTTTGGGTAATAGTGCTTAGGAACATAAGATGCATTACACTGCTAATGGCTTTAGTATCTGAGACTCAGTAGTCTTTAAAGGAAAACAGGTATTAAAGGGGTTCAGTCATTCAGGGTAAGTGGGGGCATCCTCATTCTTTTATTGGAAACAATTGTACTTGAAATTGAAGAAATAATATTTTGATGGAAGTAGTTTGTGATTTGTGATAATTTTGTCATAATGTCTTTTGACTTTTTTTGCATTGTGAAGCACAGTGGTTTCTAGTCTTGGTCCTGTTGATCTGCACAGTCTTACGGATTTTAATGGCATCTTAATTCAGTGGTTTAAAATCAAGTAAACCTGGTCAATAACCTCATTGTTCCGGTTAATTAACTGAGAGCTAATTTGGAATTAAACCTGGAAAACCTTGGTAAGTTGTGAAATATGATTATCAGTACATATGTGGCAGTAAAGGAAATGTATGTATTTCCTTATATATATCTTGTATACACCAGGGGGCATAGTTTTACACTTCATATTCATTTTATTTGGCTTAATTCTCAATTAACACATGCATCAATGGGAAATGTTTAATTCCACTGATGGCAACATTAATTGAGGAATGCTTGTGACTCCAGGCTGTGATTGATCAGCTTACAAACCTTCACATGATTAACACCAACCTCTTTATATTTAATACAAATAAATAAATAAATAAATAAATAAATAAATAAATAAATAAATAAATAAAAATAATAATAATAATACAGATTTATTCTACTTGGGAACAGATTAAAATAAAAACTGACACTTTCTCAAAGTGAATGCATAAACTTCGATGAGCTTCAGCCAATTAATTTTTATATTATTACAATCATATCCACTTTAACGCCTATATTATACACTTGTTATGCCCCCTTTTTGCATGATGCATGGTAGTCCTTGAAAAGATGTCCATACAATAAAGAATGACTGTTAGATCAGCCTCCAGCCCCAGGGAGACTGTTTTTTTTTTTTTAACGTTAAAAGTAAAGACTATTTAGGTTTCCTGGAGTTTACAAAATGTGAATCTTCCACTATGTGAATTATCCCTAAAATTGTGAAAACAGAACATAATGATTAATTCTACATTTCTGGTGAGATTTTAAACTGTTTATGAAGAAAACATTCATTTTATTTGCCAGGAATTTATAGAAGGTGAAGCATTTTATCTTGAAAGTCAGCTTTGTTGTCCAGCTATTCATGTTAATACTTTCAATCCCAGGGGAACAGAGCCTCACCTGTCTCTACCCACATAAACAGTTTATTCTCTTTTGCTTTCTATCCTCATTCACAATTTATTTAATTATGTATGTCTTTCAGCCCATAAAGCCCAATACAGCACAAGAGTGATTAGACCAATCTCTGCCACATTATGTTTAATCCAGTGAAGTAATGATCATTTTAAATACAGTATATTGGGTATGTCAACTTTATGTATACAGATATGAAAATGCTTATATTAAGCTGGTATTCTTTCGTGCCCACAGAACACAACTGTATCCAGTGCACAGAGCACTCAAATGTACAGTCAGAAACACCAAGCTAATAGAGGAAAGTGGTTTGGGGACTAGTCTGCTGTTGGTCATGCTGACAAACAACAACATGCGTCTATATGCTGGTCATAGTGTCTGGCAACACGGCTCCAAAGCACAGCACTGCTGGTGATTGACAAGTGGGAACCTCATGGGACTTTTGTGTGTTTTTGAGAGAGATACCTGGGTTTAGATGGGGTAACAAAAGTACTCTGCAAGGACTTTATAGCAAGTCATCATAGTAAACTGTACAGGGAAATAAAAGTGAATTGAAGCTGACAGAATGTGGTCCCAAGTCTCACTGGAAGGTGCCGTGACAGACGCATCCAATTTACAGTTCAGCTTTTATAAGTCACCATGACTCCTGTGACATGAGGATACAATACTGTGCTTATCTTTATTGATAAAAAGAAAATCTTAACAGCAGGGGTTCTGTTACAGTAAGAGGGATTGAAAAGGACTAGTAGAGCATACTAGTGCTAATAATATTGCAGTTAATTTGTTTTGATTCTTTGTCCGTTGACTCCATATTTGTAAAAGACAAATTTTGCTTAATTTTAAAGGAAATGTTTTGTTGAATGTTGGCTTTGTGTTGCTTAAATTTCCATTTTATTTTATTTTAGTCTTTTTTTAATTTTCTACTATGACTTGACATGGCTTGGTAACATAGTAACACAGATGTTTCAAATGCATTTGAGCTGCAGAGCTTGATTTCATTAATAAATAATATGTAGGGCCTACATTATTTTGTAATCTCAGAGTTACTCAACTGAATGTGATAGTTAAGTATGTACTAGGTATAGTATATTGATAATACACATTTTTGAAACTTGAGTTCTTACAGCAAATAAAACCTTAACAAATATTTGACATATTTCTTCCGTGGATGGTACCACATTTTGAATGTTTTAAATGTAATCATGTTTCAGCAACACCCTAAATAATAATTATAAGCAAAGAAGTACACAGTTGTCCCCTAAATTGTTATCCAATGTTACCCTGGATGAGATGTGGCAAAATTCAAATGTCACTAAAATCGCTATTGCTTTTATTAATCTACTTATTCCAGGACAAATATCTGGGGAGGGTTTTGCAGAGAGAACAATATAAAAATCCATGCTGTATGAAAAATAGCTTTTGTTTTTGGCCTCAGGCCTTATTGGGATTTTGAAGCAGTGCATTTTATTCAGTTTGCTTTTATGGGTTGTGTATGACTGGAGGAGTCCTAACTCCTTTTCCTCCGAGAGATAAAATGTTGTTCAGCATGTTAGGTCATGAGAAAAGAAAAAGAAAATTGTGTGGTAATAGGCAGGAGAAATAATATATTTTCAGCCAATATAAAAACTAATTTTCTATTTGGTCATTAGCAGTTGCTGCCTGACAGTAATATATTTAACCTCAATCATTGATTATTGCTGACAGGCATCGCTATCAAATTGTATTTCCTCATATTTATCTCTCTAGATGCATTTTTCCTTATTGCATTTCCAATGAATGTGTTATAATTGAGCCAATTTACATGATTGTCCTTTATCTGATACAGTGCCTGTTTGGGGTATTCATGTTTCCACCGACGTGATTGACCTCGTTCACTTCTCAGTCGAGAGGAAATGCCGCCAAAGTTAAGAGGATCACCTGCCAGATATTATCAGGATATTGTAATTAATTGATGCAGTTATCTTTTATGGGAATACCTGTGGAATATGTTATGTTCTTAATTATCTGTTTAGATCCCTGGAAAATAAAACCCTTAATTATAATTAATTCATTTGTTTCTCACAGAAGTTAAGGAATGCTGATTGTTAATTGTCTAGACTGAATAACAGAAAGGGGGCCTTCAGGGTCAACAAATTTAATTCAGACTTCAAATTACTATTGAAGACACATTTGTAATTAGATTAAATCAAATGCTTCCAACACTTTTCTCAGCCAACAACTCTTTCATTGTTATTATTATTTTAATGTGCAACCACCTCAAAAGCAATATTCCTTTTGATATTACAAACGGAGGACAAGTAGGAGATATTGCTTGGCAAAAGTGTCACTGTCTGTTAGACTGAATCCAACATGACTTTCTGTTGCCTTTGCCTGCTGTTTATAATCCTTATCAACAAGAAATGTAATGTGCTTGCAAAATATTTTGTGTTGGATTATTATAATTTTGTACTGTGATATATTTTTACTCTGATTTAAATCGGTGCAAGCTCCCAGTAACAAATAATCGTGAAGGATGCTATAGCAAAAAAAAAAAAAAAGATTGATATATGATACTATATCCTCAGGCAAGGTTCTTATCTGGCCAGTTCTCACTCAGCTTGCGTTGGACATGCAATTCCTGAAGTACAGTTATGTACACTGGTCCTTTTGTATTTCATTAATTATTTCTTCTAATAACCCCGTGTTACACTAGTAGGAATGTGTTAAATAATGTCACATTGATAACTCCTGCAGTCACCAGTCTAAATCCACCAATTCATTATAGAAAATCACTGATGTGGATCAGGTTTGTTCCAAATGAAATAATACCGGCCGGGGATTCAGTTTCTTAATGTATTTATGTTTGTTTACACATTTAATACTCTTCAAGTTGTCTGAATTTTCTCAGCTGTTTGAACAGTTTCATTCACTCCAGAATGTTCCAGCTTTTCAATCGAAGGCAATGGAAACCAGAGACTAAACATCACTCACTGGTCATTTCAGCAGAAGTTAGAGTCCCTAATTTCATTCTTATCCGTTTCTATAAAAACACTTCGGGTGGTACGTTAAATCTGTCTAAACTGGTCTTGATTTTCATATCTCGGTCACAGTGTCTGTTTTGTACAGCAGCAGGGACACCGAATATGCATGCCGATGCCACGGAGCACTATTGCCTCCATTTGAATAATCTCTCCTTCAGTGACACTAATTCCCTCTAAAAATCCTTTTATTAAAGGTTCCATTTCAAGGCAAAGCTGAATCACAGGAAGCAAAAGGTGTGGCAAATGCAGATGACATTTACCTTATCTCTCTGTGCCGGATTTACCCGGTACGACGACAAAGACATTTTTTGTGTGTTCCTCTACACATCTATATAAATATCTCTTTGAAAGACACTCTGCTAGCTGGCGCTTCCAAAATCTCACCACTTCAAAGTAGAGAGTAAGGAGATTTTTCTTTGAGATGTATAAGGGAGGTGCTTGAAAAACTAGATTCAGAGGAGCAAACCTTCAAAAACACTTGGTCTAAATGCTAACAGGGTGCTTAGGACTTCATAAAAATTACATGTCATTCACCGTAGCAGATGTAGGAGACTCTTCAGTCATGGTACTTTGCATATAGCTAGCCTGTCAAAAGTGTGAACCTCAACCTTAGCTTCTCATTGGCCAAGTCCAAAAAAAGCCTGAAAGTTTACCTCCCTGAATGACCCCATAATCTGCCTCTTCTTCCTCTCTGCTCAGTTCCTGTCAGGCACGTTCTTAAAATTATTGTGCAGGATAAGTCATCTTATTCATTTGAATAATTGAATTACCAGAATCCAATTAATCTAGGGATGAAGTACGTGAAAATCTCCTCATTATCGAGAAGATGGTATACGCCAGAATGGTGTGTTCATTATCTCCGCAGAAACGGCTCTAGAATAACTTCCCTTCATTTGCTGACTTCAAACTTTGTGTAACACTTTGATGAGTTTGAAGTTTTAAATTGATACTGAAACTATGCCCAAAAGGAGACCTATTATGTTTAGGTTTGGAAATGAAAATTTAGTTTTGTGTGCAAAAGTTCCCCCAAGCAAAATATGTATAGTAAGACGGCTCATTTTCTGCTTTGTACTGGAAAAAATGCCTGTGCACATGATGTGAGAGAGAGAGAACATTATTGATAGTTAACTGTTATGGCCTTCTGTGAGGTTGATGCTGCCAGATATGATGGGCAGGCAGGTTTTATTTGCTGTAATAAAGTAATCTTTTCATTTCCTGGAAGGCTTTATGCAGTGCAATAAGTAATCCTCCGCCGCAATGATTGTATCCAGGAACTGTTGAGGTTAGCTTCCTTTTAGTCTCTGAGATGTCCCTGTCATTGCACCTCCACTTGTTTACAACACTTTCAGCCACTGTGCATTGCTTTACCTCTACAGCCAGAAAAAAAAGCTGGGAAAAGAAAGAAAAAAGTATGTTTTACTATAAGAGCATCTCAACCAATCTTTCAATTTTAGGTTGAGGAGCTACTGCCTGGAGGATTCTGGTGTGTTCTTGATGGTGTCATATGATTGTTGTTATTGGGGTCACGAATAACAAAACTGGCCAAGAAACTGGTGTTTATTTGATCTATTCAGGTGGATATACCTACAAAGATGTCGGGAGATTTGGGAGAACTGGTTCCTTCTTGTTTGGAAATTAAATTATTTAAAGACATTTCAAACCAACTGAAACCACATCTTTTTTTTTTTTTAATAATTATGTACATGGTATATACTTTGAACCTGGTGGATTCTTATACAAATCGATATCAGAATCAGCACTCGGAAGCAATGTGATTTATCCAGTGTGGTGTTAGTGCCAGTGGTGTCACCAAATTTCTCGGGAAGAAGTGCATCTCTTCACAGCCTAGATGTGATGAGGGAAATAAATTAATGTGCCTCTGGTTTACACTGATAATTGTGTCACCCTATCACACCATGGTTTTAGTGCTGGGGTAGGACTGCAGGTATTCATGCAACCTCCTCACACATCAAACACTGAAGATTTGGACATAAAAAATAAGATTTATTCACAGCATGGGAGGCAGAGATTGGAAACCTTCAAATTATTTCACATCAGGTGGAAGGTGATGAGGACAGTTTATGAATCAAAGCCAACATGATACAGTTCCCTTGTGCCCTCCTCAAGACAGAACCTGCTTTCAGAAAGTTTCCTTGTCTTCAATGTGAATAATTGATCTCCTGTGAGTTTTGGCAAGCCCTCACTGTTCGTATGATTGACTTATTCAAGCCAATGTTAGCCAGACACATGACCTCTGTCCTCATCCATGTAGACTCACCTCATCCGTCATTGTCCATGCCACAGCTGATTTGTATGGCAAAGCATACCTTGGGGTGTTCATACTCCATTGATCAAACAGCCAATTCCAAGTCTATTACAGCATGGTAATGAACCTATATAGTAATGTGTAGTTCCCTTATTCATGAGGACTCTTTGGCACAGTACTGCTTAATCTTGTGTTCATAAACCCACAGAGCTTTGAGACTCAGAAACTCTCGATATATGCTGTGGAGTTAATCTAACAATCAGGATATCGAACTCCATTCTATGAAGAGATTCGAGGTCAGAGAAATTTTCAAGGATGTGAAGGACATTCCTAACCTTCATAACCACACCATTTAGTTGGATTCCTCCAAGTTCTGTTTAGTCGAGGAAATGATGTGTATAATTATTTTTGATGATGTAATTTGTAGTCTGTCCATACACAATCCACATTGTCATTCATGGTCTCAAGGTAGAACAGGTCCATGTTATCTTTCAGTTCATACTGATGCCTTCCTAACATTCACTTCAATTCATTTGTAATAAACATTCCTGTCACCAAGACAATGTGAGAGTGGTTGTGTAACATCTACTTTAATAAGCTTATTTCGTTGAATTCTGGAAGAACTTAATTATCCCATAATCTGAACGGACTATGTGCTGTGCAAACAGTGATAGACAGACCGCACCTGTAATGCCAGCTTTGAGGAGATGCTGGAAGCTGGTCAGAGATGATGCAGCTCTGGTTGACTCAGGTAGCTCCTTCCATGACAGGGAGAAAGGGGAGGAGAATGGTGTTTGTACGTTAATTGAATGAGTCTGACCTGACTTTGGTAAACAGAATTATCATGCTAGCAGAAGATGTGCGAGTTATATGTGAGAAACACCTTTTCTCCATTTGGCAATTTCCCTCCATTGTTTCTGTCACACTTACAGTGCAAAGAAACTGAATTCTTGTGATCCATTTGAACATTCCTGTGGATGTTTTGGTGCCTTAAAGCGGCATTGGACTACATTGAAATGTCAACTTTGCGGGGGTGGGGTAATTCATGACTGTACCAGATAGTGAGTATACTCACTTGTCTAAAATTACATGTCATTCACCGTAGCAGATGTAGGAGACTCTTCAGTCATGGTACTTTGCATATAGCTAGCCTGTCAAAAGTGTGAACCTCAACCTTAGCTTCTCATTGGCCAAGTCCAAAAAAAGCCTGAAAGTTTGGGGCAAGAAAATGTATACATATATCATATGTTTAGCTCAGTAGGGAGAAGAAGAAAAAGATTGCCAGGCCCAGCACTGTTATTGCCAATTGCTTTGAATATTTAGTAGGCATTGTTAGTCAATGCTGCTTAAAGTATTTTTCCCATCAGAAATTGAGCCATTTTCTGGGTTCTTTTTAAGGGCCTATTATCTGGCTCAAAGCACTCTATTTTCAAGTTGTTCCTTTACTCCTCGCCGGAAACAATAAAAGACAGCTTAAGTGTTCACAGAAAAAAGAAACACCACAGCTGGTCTCCATAGTTACTGTTTAGGCTGCAATCTCCACGTTATTAGGAGGTAATTACCTGATGACATCAAAGACGTGCAATAATACGGAGAGCTGTATGTACCCACAGCTGTGGGAACGTCCTTGTGTGCTCCAGAGGATATGAAACTACTTTGAATTAATAAACAAATAAACCAAACCCAATGTGGTTATGTACAACAATGTCAATCTCAGAGAATGATCTCATGTTTGACCAAAAATGCTGGTATTATTCCATGTGCTTCAAAGTAGGGGAAATTCTAGAATAAATGAATTTGCAAACTTTGAAATATCAGTCGGGGGATTTGAGAGATCTGCATTCTTTCAGTTAAGATGGCTAGCATGAGAAAGTATCTCTCGTTTCACATTGTAACCTTTGTCTGACAGTGTATGAAGTGCCTGATTTTCCCAGTGGTTAAACTGTCTGCTAATCGCCTGTTGAATTAATTTAGAAGGTTAGCAGTTTACCCACAGTTTGTTCATAGTCTGCCCAAAGGGAAAATCAGTGGCAATATCTTTTATTTTTTGCTGCAATTTTTCATCCCCTTTTGTTGAGAGTCGCAGCTGCACCCACAGCCCCCTATTATTTATCACAGCAATACAGAGTATCCAACAATACAGTTTGCAAAAATCAAAAGACTGCGGCATGTATTTATTTCCGCTAATAACACACATTCAGTAATCTGAATAGAGTTCTTTTTAAATATTTACCTTTTGTTCTTTAACACCTTCCATTCAAATTCACACTTCTTAATAAGTCACATCCCACCTGATTTGTACTGATATCTGCTCATTGTGCTCCGTTGAATCCTGAGTCTGGGGAAGCGAGAAGGAAAGATCTGTAGCAGTTCCACCCAAGAGATAAGAAGCAACTGCCTGTGTTGAATTGGTAAGCAGTCTGTAAGTGTTACCATACAAAATTAATGATCCTTACTGTCTGTGAAAAATGCATTGTTTTACAAATTAATTTTCTATTTTTTAATAGTGTTTTTATACAAGATGAATTATCAGCACATTTGTCTAGACCTAAAAAGCTTGTTACAAACTTAATGTTCCTCTACTTAATTTTCATAAAACATAGGTAATGTCTTCCTCCCTAGCCTGATAACACTTTGTTTAAGCCAATCAAATGTATCATAAATGGAGATTTGACCTGCAACTTCTGGCTGTAAGCTATGATGATAAGTTAGCCTAAACTTTCATTCTTTCATTCACCATTCCACTCTTTTTATGCATATTTCACATGGTTTGCTGTAATCATTTGCGGATTGTTTTAAGATTGGTCAGAATTAACTTTATTGGGTCATTAAAAACTTAGATAACAATAATGTCCTTATTTAGCTCTTTGCCTGTTGTAAGGTGCTGACATGTAAAACCCCAAACTCTGCTCTCACAGCACACTACGCCACTGTACATTCCTGGCAGTATTGGCCAGTGCAAAGATTTCCAATCCTCAATATAACTGGTGGCTGAAAGGTTGGCTGAAGCCCATTAGGGAGCGGTTCCAGTATTACTAGAAAGAGCTGGGGAAGCTGTCCAAGAACTGGGCCCAGTGGCAAGAAAGACGGGTAACTCATGCTCCTCTATTAGTGACGGGATTTGAGCCGATAAATACGGAAGACTTTACTTTCTCGAGGTCCCTGTCTATGGCTCTTCCCACCTGAATGATTTGAGAGTATCTGTATCTGCCCGGAGGCCCTTTTTGACCGGTGGCACCAATGTATACCGCTGTATTGCTGTTATTTTTTGGGTTACGCTTTCCAATGTTTTTCAGTTTTTGGAATGCAAGTTGATGTATATCTGACAGGGATATTGATATTCAAAATTTACAGCCACAATTTAGCCTTGTCAAAAAGTGCAGAGTGTCTGAAGACGACGGGAAGGAAATTCGCTAAAAGGGAAACTGTATTGCTGTGTCCCTTAAGAGCTCGATAATGTGCATCAACATTATTACTGCTGACACTGGAGCCATTTGTAAAGTATGAACTGCTTGATGGGCCTGTGTTTGATCTCATAGTGACTGAGCCTGGAGATGCAAGCTGGAGTTCTTGTGTTCTCAGCTGATCTCTTTGAATGTGAGAAGCCAGGATCTTAGGTGGAGAGAAACTTTGTCCACAGTAGGTTTAAGAACCATAACCTCACAATTTAACGTCGTTTCTACAGTACTTTTCTATTAAGGTCTCAGAGTGTACGCATCACTGATCTATTTTAATTTGAATTAAGACAAGTATGACGTTTTGACAATCATTTTGACGTAATTTTGTTGTAGTTGGTGGACAATACAATACAGAATTGCAAAATGGGGTCCATTTCAACCACAGTCAATTCTTAAATGAATAGGTTTGATTAAAAAAAAATGTCAGGGAAGAAAGCTATTATTGCTAGGCACCATGTATATGTGCACAACTGACTCATGCGTACAAGACTAAATTAAATGTTATGAGTATCTTGTATTGCAAGTGTAAATGGCCAAATGATTCCCATTAGCATAGTTTGCATAAACACTTTGTTTGGCCCTTGGCATGATTTAATGAAATGTAATTTAAATTAAACGGCACTTTATTGTGGTTTCTTATATAAGTAGGGGGATTAAAATGTTTTGAAGCATTCACTGTTTTAAGAAACTCCCGCATTTACAAAACAGGCATTTATATTTCACTATTGAAAACTAATTTAGACCCTAATGCCCTTTGAGACTGCAGTTCAATTTCTCATCTGCCTTTTCCAATATTTTCAAAAGTGGTTGTGACAGGCTAGCCAACTGTACACTTTTTTTTTATCTTTAACCTTGTTTTAAACATTTTCACTCGGGATCTCATTCCACGTATTGCTCTGAAACGGCGCTTGTTATAAAAGTTAATGATCTGTTCATAAATTGTGATTCTGGCTCTTCTGCAGTCATAATTCGTTTTGGCGTTAAGTGGTACTCTTATGAATTGTGGACCGCACCATTATCAATCTTGTTGCACTTTGTGATGCCCAGAGCTCTTTGTGATAAAATATTTAAATAGTGCCTTGAAATTCATCCGTATCTTTCTAGCTACTCCTATTGCTTGTCCTGAATTTATAGCCCTGAATAATTTTGACTTTTCCACAGTGTCTTCAAAGAATAAGTATGCTTCGAATCAAAGATGTTCCAGACACTATATCACTTCCATGAATACTTAAGAAAACTGCTGAATATTTTGCCCTGACATAACAAAAATAAAAGCTTTTAAAAAATGCTAAAGCCACTCCAGGGCATGTATTGTTGTGAATAATTGTGTTTCTCACTAAGAAGGCAAATTGTGCAGTTATCCACAAAATGCACATTTCAGAGTGTCTCAAACATTCACTGTAAAGTTGCTTCTGGATATTCTAATAAACTGATGA
This sequence comes from Amia ocellicauda, assembly GCF_036373705.1. Classification (NCBI taxonomy): domain Eukaryota; kingdom Metazoa; phylum Chordata; class Actinopteri; order Amiiformes; family Amiidae; genus Amia; species Amia ocellicauda. The sequence continues at coordinate 41,504,971 of NC_089857.1, read as the reverse complement.
GATTGGAGAAGTAGTTGGAACAGTGACATTTCACATTTGCGAGTGAGTAAAAAAGTAATTCCAGTATCATATATTCAAGTTGAAAGTAAATGTACAGTACAGCGCTCTTGAAATCTTGTCCAGTACAGGTTGATCAGTTTGGTTAGAAGCTGTGAAGAAACGTGTCATTGTAATTGCTGTTGATCTATATAAATATCTGTAATTACACATTGCACAATTACATTTGTGATTGATCACCATTACATTACACTATTCACTGTTCAAACATTACCAGGCCCCTGTGCTTTGTCACTTCTCTGTAAATGTAATGCAGTAATCAATACTGTTCTTGTTTTTGCATTACCGTCACACTTCAAAGCACATTGCAATCTATTACACCAGCCTGCACTGTAGGCACGGCTAGAAATATTTCAACACGTAACCTGCAGCCGATCTTGACACTGACTTGAAAGAGCACCAATGAAATCAATACAATGCACTTGATCTGTCTTTTACCTTATTCTTTCTCTTGCTTTATGACTTAAGGAGAAGAAACACAAATGTACATTTCATTGCCACTATGGATTTCAAAACACTCCACTGAAGTTTTCTAGTCACTAGGTGAGATGCAGTTGAGCTTGAAGCAGAACGCCACAGGTTTGATTTTGTGAATACCAAATATAATGGTGGTTACATGGAGATTTCTTTAAAATGTAAAGGATTAAAAACAAATTTTACCCCTGAACAAACTGGGTTAGGGGCAGAATGTAGGCACGACTAATTTGGAAGAGAGGTCGATGATTCATTTTCTTTGGATATGTAGGAGTTCAAATAGACTCAAACACACAGGATGACTCTTGCTATTATTTTGACTTCACTGGTGTTTTAAAATTTCAAATGAATGTTCATTCAATTTACATTAACAAGGAGCTAGTTGTAACGACCTGAGGGTTCACCAATAAAGGACATCCTGCCCTGAAAAATAAACTAGCAAACGAGTTCCCAAGCCCGTGGATATAATTTTAGTCAGTATCATGGCAACAAGCCTGCTGCTTTCGTGTTGGATGCCATACTCAATTGACTGTGTAGGGGTATGACTTGGCTTTGTAATTATTTAGATACTAACATTCTTTTCATTGTTCTTTTTGCACTGATTAGGGGAATGAAAATAGTGAAATTCAGCAGGGCTTAGCCATAAAATATACCTCATTTTTGTGTTTCTTTTGCTGGTATGATAATTTTTTTCCTGCTATTGCATCTGTAATTCATCTGTAGGGTGATGGGCTTTTCTAACACAGTCTGACCCTGGGTGAGAAGCTGTTTGAGCTCACAGAGCCGGGGCTAAAGCTGATTGTAAAGCTGAAATAATTCTGATTGACAAAAGGTTAACGGGGGATGTGATGTAATTTATGCTATATGACTACATTAAAGCAGCTTTGGCTGGTGGAATTATTTATACCCAGGGAAATCAAATTATACACACACCACTCGACACCAAAACCAAATTATTGGAAAAAAGACCTTTATTTAATTCCTATTCAGATTTGGAAATGGAAAGGTCAGTGTCTTGCTCTTTGGAAGTTGCTCTGAAAATGAAAGGAGACACAACAAATAAACAATAAAACAACACTGTATGTTTTAATAAAGAGATACAGACAGGACCTTCAATTGATCCTGCAACATGCTGACAGATGAGTATGGCACTGTTGTCCCAGTCAATGCATGTGCTGTCCAATTGGCTTTTGTGTTGGAAGTACGGCATGTATACCCACAATTTCATAATTGACAAACCATATTAAAATGAATTAAACATTGAATACCAGTGGACTTAAAGAAGCGTGGATCTGATTTACCTTTCAATATCATGATGCTTGCTCACTTGAGGCATGGATAATGCATGGGAGAAAACATAGAACAGGTTATGACTGAATTAAATCTGATAAAAAGCAAATGCAATATCCCAAACCGTTTTCAGAACTAAATAGCTGGTAATAAGCATTCATCCTTGAACCTGAATCTGGTAATTCCAGTCACAGTTCTGAGCTGCTTCTTAAAATAGGCACAGAGGAGAGAGTCTGTGGTCTCTCTGTGGCCTCCAGATATAAACTGGGCCATTAAGGACCATAAGACAGATTCGTGTGTACCTTTACTTAATAAAAACTCAAAATCAGAATCACAAGGCCGAGAAAGAGAGAAGGCAATACGATTAGGAGTTATTTTCCTAAATTATCTTCCTATGGGCGGCTCATCTTTCAGTTGAGAGTCAGAGAGGGGAATGGATGAAATGCACTCTCTATATAGATTATTTTGAAGCACTGCTGTTGTTTTTCTACTTAGTATCCGTTATTAAAAACTGTAAAACAAAAAAAATAACAAGAAAAAAACTATTCAACAATATTAAGACTTTTTTTTTGATAATACCATACAAATAGTTCAATCCAATGAATCAAAATTAGAAACATTTAATTGTATAATTCTCTGATGCATAACACAACAAAGCCACCTAGTGTGCAGAGTTGCACAGCCAAAGATTTACTGAAGTCAATGTTCACTGAGTCGGCCAATCCATGCATGTGAAATAATTACAGTTTTTCGTAAATCAATTTAATCTTTGATAGTTTTATCTTTAATAAGCTCAAGTAACAAAATGGTAGGGCATAGTCTCTGATGCCACAGGAGCGCAATGCTTAAAATTCGTCTGTTACTTCCGAGTTGTTTTTTCTTTTGGCCACTATGTTTTGTCCGTTATGTTTTTTCTAAAATACAGAGAAAGCTGCCAATTGCTTTAAGATTGAAATGGCCCAATTTGGGAAGATGTCACATTGAAATATGAGCAGAACCTCTTATAATCAACCCCAAGAATGCATCAATGAATATTTTAATGAATGCTGGTGTTGAGCATATACATATCCTAAGATGACAGGAAAGACGCCCCAAGGACACAGCAGATACAAACCAGTACATTTTAAATACTGTCAAATAGAAATCCCACAGGGTCCACAAATTACCATTACACGTCTAATCCTCATTAGTTTAAATACACCATATGCATTTTCATATTCAGCTACTCGCTTAGACGAACCCACGGTGCTGCAGGAGCTCATATGAAAATATAAAAACTAATTATCTAAATTGAAACTTTGGCTAAGAAATGTTAACTCTTCTAAACGACTGGAGGAAAATGTTTAAAAGTAATTTAATACATTAGTGCAAGAACAAGGACAGTTGAAATTTGAAATCTTTGAAGTTAAATGGAGCAAAGGGAGTTGGGGGGTTGTTTTTATAGGTAGTCAGAAAAGTCCCTTTGGTATCAAGCTGTGCATTCAAAACAAAACTCAAAACACCCCTACAAATCAGACTTTCATCACTATGCTTGAAATTTTGTCCACTTACTCGTTACTGCCGGGAATTTGATTACTTTTACACGGTTGGGCTTCCGTCTGAAAACCCCCATTGCGTTAAATTATTCTTGTTGGAGCGAGTAACATTTGTGAAATTATTGAGATTATTGTTATCAAAAATAAAGATCTGTACGTCTCAAAGGGATTTCCTATCGAGCCGTTGCATGATGTTGAATTATTGCTGCTGCACAAAATGTTCTGTCTCTGCGACATGCCGGCAGTGTATATTTGCAAACACTATTTCACGAAGGATAGGATTTCATATGAAAAACTGCTTTAGCTCACAATTGGTTCTTCGTGCCTCCGCTGCAGGGATCACCACCCGGCCTAAATAACTGTACCAGTGCACTTAATTTTGAAAATCGTATTTGTAGGTTTAAGATATTTTCTGCACCCACACACCAGGAAAAAGACATTAAAGCTTAGTCTGTATTTTTTTACTTGAAAGGTATTTTCGGCATGTTGAGCTTTTTACATATTGACTATGATGAATGAAAACCTAGCCTTTGTCAAAGAATACCCCTCCCTGCACACACACACACATACACACACACACACACACACACACACACACACACAATAATAATAACTTTGTTAAAGAGCACAAAACAAAGAGGCATAACTTATTAAATCAATAATGGATGAATTAAAAAGTCTTTCCAAACAGCTGGATTTCTGTTGTAGTAAAACTGACGTTCATGCGCCTCATTTGATCAGTTAGATTCACTGCTAATTTCTAATTTCATCAGATAATATGCCTTGAAATGAAATGCGATGGACCAAAATGTGCACCAGCAAGATGCCAGAACATCTAAATTCAGATATACACAGTGGGTTCTCCCATTGAAGTTTTGAAAGTGTCTTCTGAATGCCAAAATGAACGCACATCAATCCCTTTTGTTTGAAGGAACTGACTGCGCTCATTACTAAATGTCATTAAAGATACAAACAGCATGGATGAGAACAAAACACACCATTTGTTTTGTTATTTCTATTACTTTGTGTTTTTCAAAATGGGGAATGGATATTTCAATTTTACAGTATTGTTATCTACCATGATTGAGGTGAAACTTAATGATTTAAAATTGTGTTTTTCACCATTATGGTTTTGAAATGGTTTTTAATTATATCCAGGTTGTTGTATTGTTATTTATGTCATCTGGAGACATTTTCAAGCTCACTACTTACCTCTGACTAACTGAAATCGATGAGTCTAAGCTGTTATAAACTGTTCCTCACTGGTTTGGTGTCAAGGGCTCTGTTTTAAGAGATGCAAGATTAATGTAGAGTCGAGGAATTGTTTTTTGAAGAAAGTCTTTAATCAGATCTCTTGCTCAATGTCAGTTTTTGTAATGCTGCTGCTGTAATGTAACCACAACAGAAACCATTGTTACTTCCCAAAGTCAGATAAAGATTTCCGCAGATTCACCAATAAAGACATTTGTGATGGACCAGCGGTTGTAAGCAATGCCAGCTTAGTTTATTGACAGTACATTAGATGTAAACACTTATTGAGTATGCTAATGATTTGTTTTTTCCTTATCTTTCACCATCTTATTTAAGATTGATTTATTATGCCACTCTTTCTTTTAGCAGATTGATAGCCCCTGCACGTATGAGACTGAGGTTTACTCTTAGAATAGCAAATTCTCCTCCGCTGCTTGCAATCAGCATAGGTACATTACCTTTGTTTGCCATTTGGCCGCTGTAGGTCTCCATAGAGATGGAGGAGTGCACCTGTCAGTCTGGTCCCAGCTGATGCTTTCCAGAGGCTATTGTAATTTTTAAAAGGGAACAAGATGAATGCATCCCTTCAAATAATGATACCATCTTTAGAAAGAGCCCTCATACCCTTCAGAAGCTGTACTTCCTCAGAGCACCCACACACTCCTGTACAATTTGGGACTTCTGAACCTGTAAAAGAGACGGCATCATTTTCTCTTTGTTGTTGTTGTTGTTGGTTGTTGTTGTGTTTTTTTTTTTTTTTTTTTACTTTTTATCAGTGTGTGTAGACTGTGCCAGCTGCACTTCTTCCCACCTGCACATAACAGCTAATGCAATTTATGCCAGCAACTTTGCCATACACAAAAACAATATATTAGTCGTGTCTAAGTCCGTGCCAAGACCAGGACTTATTAGTTAGATCATTAGGCATTGAAATCAATTGAAATTGTGACTGGTGTCTTTTACGAGTCTCCTTGGTTCCTTTGCACCATTTGCTCAGTTCTCAGTTCAGAAAGTCTTTCTTTCAGTTAGTGTCTGAACAACTACCCTCCACATTTGAGAATTAAGGCACTGGTGTCAGGAAAACATTGAGTGACAGTTGATATCCAAAATAAACTGTAATCTTACCGTCCGAACAAGTTCCAGCATACTGCATTGAAGCTGCCAGGAGACTAAATATTTCAATAATAGACTCACTGAGGAAGAAATGGGCAATGTTTTCTAGATTTAATTACTTACAGCGGACTTTGTGTGGGCAAAGTTACTTGTGTAAAGACAACTTAATCAAAAATGACTTCATCAAACCCTTGATGACCTCCTACAAATAAGGTCAATATTGTTATTGTTTCACTCTGATACATACATTTTCGGCATTATAAAACGCACTGGAAATTGGGGTTATTTACCCCTTTTTCCTATCTTAATCTGGAAATAGTGATGTTTCTTTGTTTGGACTGTGAAGTTAACCTACTTCTGTTTTGCATAATTGTGAATTTTATATCTGTGCATCAGACTCATGCGTGTTCTCAGCATAAATGAATTGTGCCACAAATTTTGGATTAGTGCAAAACCCTTGATAGTTTGTTTTTCTCTTCAATAAAGCTATCAGCTATTGTCTTACAAATTGTACAGGGCAAATAAATTTCATTTCATTGTATTAAAGTGTGCATACGCATAGCGTCAAGATAAATATCAATTGCCACAGGTCAAAGATTTTGATATGCAATATGAGCAAACATTTTACTGCTGAAACATTGCTCGGTGCACACACAGTTTCGGTCTATAAAGAAAGATTAAAATCGACAGCTTCATGAGCTGGAAACACGGCCTTGCAAGGTGAGGCGTGTTGCCTGATTTGTACTGATTGACAAAACGGATTCATTATTTGTTGTAATATTACAAATGTCCCGATAATGTTACAATGGGAAATTGGCTAGGGTTGTAGCAGTGCTGTAATCAGCCACGGTTTACACATATCTATACCCACCTAAAGCAATACAAAAAAAACCCCATAATGACACAGGTCTGAGATGATTTACTACATATCCCTTATTGTTCATACTTTTGCTTTTCATTTTTATAAAAAAAAATTACATGTATATTTCCATATGCTAGCATGCAGTCCTGTAAAATATCTCTATTGAGTTCTGATTAAGTGATGGTTCTGAACATTACCAGCCCCATGTTATTCATTGTTTCATCCACTTCTGCTGTCCACCCTGATGAGCATCCATCACTGAGCCATTAATCACTGACGGGTGATTTTGAAATTAAGGCCAGGATCGAATCATCACTTTGACCCACCCGCTTATAAAAAACTATAAAACTGTACTTTTTGAGTAAGATGCTACTTTCTTCTATTCATGAACGTTTGTGATTTTATTGGGTTGGTCAATGTTTTGATTTAATCCGGCCCTAAATCAGAGATTGTCTTTTTTTAAAGAAACTATAGCTAAATACATCATTATTATTAATTATTTGCTAGTGTCCTGTTAAAAACAATCACCAAGTACTTTGTCTTGTTTAGTCGTGCATTTCTCCAAAATACAATAATGACACAAAGAGAAAACTGGTAAACAGACTGATTCATTAAAACTGATCAATTATTGATTAAAGCCTCATGTCGGCCCATTTCACTTGGCCGATATCTTATGCTCCTAGGCAACTCAGACCATACTCACATAATGGAAACATGGATCATACATTACAAGAATAGTTTGTTTTTTAAATTCAGAAGTTGTAAATTCACTTTTAAGGAGTCGCTGTCTTTTTGTGGTCAGTAACATGAGTCTGCCACAAGGCACGCTTACGTTTGGACAACAGCTGTGCATCCTGTCGATTGATCACCATGCATGCTGTTGTAGGAGCGGTCTCCATTCTCTTACAATGGTAGTGTAGGTTTCATGTAGAGCTGTTTAGGACAGGAGGCTGAAGTCCTTTTTAACCCTTTCCCCCTCATTCTCTGTAGCTCTCGGGTCAGGATATTAGGGTGGCAAGTTGATCTCAGTGCTGTTCAAGCTAAGCAGTTATGAACCGTGCTCAATATGGGTGAGAATTTTCATCTGCTAAAAATATTGAATGAACGATCAGTGAAATTCCTGAGGGAGAGCATTATTGTGACTTGTTGACTTGTGCCACGACCATTTTAAGGAGATGGGATCTAAAAATGATCTGTTCATGCAATCGTGAAGGAAGATCTTGAGACTGAAAGGGATCACACTACCAACTCACTGTATGGCACAACATTAAATAGTTAATAAGTAATATTTGAAAGCAAAAACGAGATGACAAATAACTCTCACCACTGGGGACAGCTACATGTTCAGCAGAACATCCCCACAGCGTCAGAGTTGCCCTATTGTTCATAAAAGCAAACCATACCCATATAGAAAGTCCATAATGTGGATAATTACAACCAATAAAGAAACCTTTCCAACACAGAAAAGCTGAAAAGCAAAGGCAAAATGATTTCCAATTCTGTCACTGAAAGACATTGATTGTCAGTAGATAATTTAAATGGAGAAGCATTATACAAGGCTCTTATACAGAGATGCAGTATTAGGTGAATAATGTGTTGAGGAATTATTGTACATGCAGGTCTTTGTGCCAATTATAAATAAACAATACAACAATGCATTTTTCCCTCTATATTGGCAAAACAAGGTAAGCATTTATGGAGAATATTTTCATTTGATTTGGCTGATCTTGGATGAAGGTGACTTGCATTCAGTAAGTTCCATTCTTGCCACACATGTTTTCTGAATAGATTTGTTTAAACACAAAGGAAATCCAGTATCAAGCAGGCTCCGGTAATGGTATCTGGGGTTACGTTGGCAGTCAGCTTCCTTGGCATTGGTCAGTACTTTGGTACATTGGTCAGTGTTTGAATCAAACTTGTTGAAAGCTCTGATGGCTGATGTAGACTGAAAGGACATTCTCAGTATGGGTTAAAAAACAACTGCTCCCGAATACGTCCGAGGAAGCAATGAGAGTAAATGGCAGGACCCTTTTATACTTCCTGAAGCCTTTTGATTCAGCTCCACATGAAAAAATCATTCTAAAGATGCAAGCAGTGGGAGAGCGAGGTAATGTAAGAATTTGGATCAGATTCATTAGTTTAAAACGACAGCGCCCCTGAAGCACTTAACTCAAAGGACAAAAAGGTACAGATATGCTACAAAAAACATAAGTAAGTGGACAAGCTATTAAAAAAAGATAGCATTGTGCCAACAAAATAAAGAAAGCTTCAAGAAACAAATACAAGCAACATGCCAATGATAATCAATTAAAAAATACAAACGTGCAGTTAAAAAGGTTCACACGTGGCTGTAGCCAGCTATGAGGTCAACAAGGTCTTGACTGGATAAAATGTTTTATAAAAAAAAAAAAAAAAAAAAGTGTATATATGTATACTGTGGTAAATTTTATGAAACAAAAGTCACATAGAATTAATAAAACTTCACATAAAATCCGATACTGCGATCCACGTGCATCATGGGAATTTGGTTCAGAGGTCAGGCAGGTTGATAGTTGGCCACTGCTGTGATAATTTCCTCCAGAAGAAAACCGCCAGCGGCAGAGTGATGTCCGAGGTTGGTGGTGGATATAAATTGATTCAGCGGGTAAGAATTACATTGAAAAATACGAATTTATAAATGTATAAATGAAAAAAAAAACAACAATGTTGTTTTGCTTTCTTATAAATCCAAGGTATACTTTAAACAAAAAAGTGCCTTATTTCTCCAAACCGAGTGAGTTTGATTAAGCTTGGATTTTTCTAAATCCCTGAGAGCAAAGGGTTACCAACCCTGTTCCCAGAGAACGACAATCCTGTGTGTTTTACTTGTCTCAATTAATCATCAATCACTGGATGGGAGGTTTGACAAATAAGCACAATCATTGGCTCAATGAAGTAGTTAATGATTTGGATATAACAAAAAACAACGCCACTGCAGCCCTCCAGGACCAGGGTTGATCACCCCTGACCTCGAGGATTGCAGACATGCGCCCACCTGGGAGACTCTAAAGTTGAATAAAATCATAATCAACATGTTAATTCCGCTAAAAAGGTATATTATTTAAACATATTTCTATCAATTGATGGGCCCTACTGAATCGAGTTACAGTCCACAACTTATGGAAAACAAATACTGTAGCAGTGCCTGCCTAGGCCTATGAAATTAAATACAAAATGTAAGGTTTGGTGCTGCATCAAGTGAAATGTTCAATACAAAATCATTGTTGTAAACTAGGGTTAGCATATGTCTGTTTTTTTGTCTTTGTTCTCTTTCTTGGTCCTTCAATCAAACATAGTGCCAAAATGACAGTGTCCCACTTGGTTCTAGTTACCGACCTCAGAGCCAGGCTTTTCTGGTACATCATGCCAAGGAATATCTGTAGGCAATAACCATACACAACTATCAATAAAATATTGAGTGCATCTCGTTGGTGAGTGACTTTCCAAAATGGACCTGATGTTTTTCTCACTCTTTAAATTTGCTTTACGTGTTGGGGAAAAAATCAGAAACACAGAGATCCAAAGAGACAACCAAGGATGTCGAAATGTTCACATTGAAACACCTGCTTTCAATGTGGTTTCATTTCAGTGACGCAGACAGACATCCAGAAATGGGTTCAGTTAAGTTCAATATTGTATGGTAGCGTACTTTAATTATTTTCACATGAAAGTGGTATGGCTTAGCTTATTAAAAATGCATCAACATCATTGTTCTGTCTAATGGTTTTCACCGATATATCTCCGCCTTGTTAAATGTAGGTGTGATTTTCAACACCGATTGCATTTTCTAGAAAGCAAACGGCATATAAAGCATACTGACAGAAAGGGTGCACGGCTAGATGCTCAAACACGGTTATTAATATATTATGACAACCTTTAAATATGCAAGGAGAATATTTATTTATGTTTAAATTTTCATGCCGTAATTGATATTCTGTTATTCAATGTTCCTCTCAGTCTTGTGGAAAATCAGATTTATGCGCAGTCTTGGCTACAGGTGAAGACTTTTCACTCATACGCCTCTACCAGGTGAATTACCAGATGATTACAACAGGGTCTCCTTAAGGTGAGGTCATAGAAGTTCAGCAAGTGAGAAATCAGTTTTAACATTTTGGCTGATCTGTAAACCATATCAGACTGCAGGGAATGACACCACATAAACAGGTGGCCGATTGTGAGGTTGGAAGATGATTAGGACGCCACCAGAGAGCACAACCGTGGTCAGTCAACAGATACCCAGTCTTGACAGTCTCCTCATTTGATGACATTTGAGAGTAAAACCTATTTACACAGCCAAGGACGAACAGCAACAGGAAAGGGTTACAGTTCACCTTAAGATTCATTCTGGTACTGAAGCATTTTTGTGTGATTATCTTGGGTTGCATTGGCCCACTGATTCCCCACCTGCGCTTGACTGTGGCCTGACCGAGAGACCCCACATTGTGGGGGACAGATACAAGAGTGCCTCGACTGCGAGAGTGATGGATGGATGTAAATTAGTTCACTGAACTGTGGTTCTTGCTGCCGATCCTTGTGTGTGTCTGTTATTGTGGGAGTTATGTGGTTATAAATCTGAGCTGCTAAACCTCAGTTTTGTTATTGGTTCAGAGTAGAAAACATCCAGTTCTTCACATCGGGCCATTGAGCTCTATTTCATTCAATAAAACCTGCTTTTAAATTTGAGTTACAGCCTCTGTATTGTTCTTTTCTCAATTTTTCTCAATAACAACACTATATTTGCACAGTTCCAATATAAGAAAACTGGCATTATTATTATTATTATTATTATTATTATTATTTTCAAAAGAGTTCATAGAGCACCATGATGTTGGCTGTTGCTGAAGTATTGCAATATTTCATTTTATAATCTAATTATGTATAATCAGATGCTGTTTTTCTTACTAAGGATAAATAAATACTCCATTCATGTCAAGAGGAAAACAAAAACGAAGCTATAGCCATATTATTTTTTCATTCCATTATTACAAATTTTTGGAAAGCATATTGTATTCTATATTGCCTGTAAAATTGGCTTATTTCCCTGTTGATTCCCGTGAAAGTTTGAATTGATTATAATAAGCTCTAGAGACACTTTTATAATTATTTCTGTAGTCAAGTTAAATCTGCAAGCTCATAAATAAAAGCTGCAGGTTTCCCGAATGTATAATGTGCGTGGAAAGGCTCCCTTTCTCCAACTGTGGAGCCAGGTACCAAAAATTTTAGTTTTTTGTTAATGTTTTTGTGTTTGTTTGTCTGAGGGACACACAAACTTGTAAAATCTTGTTAAAAACATGTTGAGATATTAATTCTAGATTGTTGGATTGAAGTCACTGAAGGTTTGGCACATGCTATGTTTTCTACAGGTGTAACAAAAATAATAGTTTCTACAACAGGGTTTGTGCATCTGTGTATATCATATGCAACAAACAGGTTCCTTTTGCAACATGTTGAGAGTGATTGTGACCACTGATGTTTATTATATTTACTATATACTGGAAATTATCTACTAGAGCAGCTGTACACCAGTTACAGCAGCCACATCCTCTACCTGAAGCTATTTTGCTTTATTTAGATGTTCTGTACAATTGTAAGACATTCCCAGAAGGACACAAATAGCACAAAACAGTTTCACATTGTAGGAGGAAGTTACATATTGAGTGATCTAATTCCCAACTGACAGTCCATTATAAAGTGTAATTGTATTAAGAAGAATAAATAAAAGGAACCCCGACCTGGCACAGCAGATAATTGATGCATAATGTTTCAGCGGTGGCAATAATAATAGTATCTGTTTTTTAATGATTTGAAAACCAATCCTTCTGCCTTGAGTGACGGTCTCGGTTTGTAGTCGGCTCTGTCTCAGCCTTCTCTGCATTCATCAGAAGCTCTGAGTGGCAGACGTGCTGCTGAGCGCTGCTTCTGCCGGCCTACAGTACAGGATCCAGAGAGGACTAGGAGACAGTCTGGGAGACTTACTGGGGAGCCATGGGTGAGCATGGCATGGTTTCTCTGTGGAGACCTGCCCGGGGCAATGCAGGGTTAACATGAACCTCAAAGGTGGATAATAGTGCCCTGAAAACCAAGATGTCAGAGCAGTAAAGGACACACTTGCAAGCATATACCCTTATGGTCTACATTGAGACCAACAGAAGGTCATCGATTGCCCCTTCTTTTGATTAGTGACATTCATGCTGACTGTGACGGAGTGAGACGAGGAGACAGCTTGCTCGATGTGCAGTCAGCTATCCGTACAAAAACATAACACCTTAAAAGAAGAAAGATTCTGAGTTAAAAGTAAAACCATTTGCAAGCTAATTTTGCCGCAACTTTCAAACGCAACTCCCTGGGGGCATTTAGCAAAAACAAATTGAATGTATAGATCCTATACGTGTATAGTAGCAACTTTTTATTTCTAAGTGGCTGTGAAAATAGCCAGCAAAGCAGGATTCCATCTGAAGGAGGAAGTGTTACTGAAACAAATGCAGGCTAATGGCCCAAGGCAGCGCAGAAGTGCTCTTTTCAATCCCCGCAGCGGGAGTAATGTTGCTTGCAAGAGACTTCCATTTACAGGCCGATCTACATGTTCATGCAAATACAGTGTGCTCGAATAATCACCAGTCATGCTCAGCTGAGCACCAGTCAGTCTGTCTGTCCAGTCAGCTGAACGGCTTTCCCCCTAAATACAGGAGCTCCAGATCGATATCATGCCAGTCCCACTGTCTGGCTCCTAGGTCTGCTGCGGCTCTGAGGAGATGGGCACTTGACCGCACAGATGCAGCCTTTGGCCTGGATTAACTCAAAGCTTTGACTCATCCACTAATGGCAAAATACAAACCTGATTTACAAAACTTTTTGTGTTTTTTCGTTGTCTGATGCTTGTGAAGGTTTGAGCCTTTCTCACACCTGCCAGGACGCGCACTGATCTCACAACCTCAGGCTTGCGAGTCCGAGACTCCGCTCTTCTGCTCGACAGGAAGTTGCCCATTGTCACGTAAAGATTGAGCCCAGGAAACACTACCGATCCCACTGAGGTTCCCTGTATCCTGTATCCCTGTATCCGGCATTAGGGCGATGACCTCTTCAGCAAAATCTGCATTTATAATTTGTAATTGGTAAGCCTTGATAAGAAAATAGGCACTGCCCTATAGCGAAGCACACGTTTTATTTTCCGCCAGGGCTGCAGGGGAGCAAAAGTAATTTGATTAATAAAGAGACACCTTGTCAATCAAAAATAAAGCCCAGTGTTCGTTTACAATCTAAAAGGGGGCGACCAATCGGGATGAAGAGTCTGTTCTGCGCTAGGTGATGTAGCAGTGTCAGCGGCCTGCTGTGAAAGCCGATTATCTCTGACCCTGGACGACCTTCCCACGGGGGACTTATGAAGTACAGTGTCACCTCTCAGATATGGGGCCAGCCAGCAAGTTGTCTGTCTAAACTGGTTTCCTCTCTTTTAGAAGCTTTTGAGAAAAATTGTCACGCATTATGTGATCTTTTTTGTTGCCTTTTGGCCTCGAAACAGAATGAACCTCTTTCTCCTTGGCCGGTGTAAAATCGGTGAGTGAGATCATGTCCACCAGAGTGGTCAATATTTTAATTCGTGAGAGCATTTGGAAGTTCTTCAAAAATTCAATTACAGCTTATACTGACATATTAATACAGTAACTTGTTCTTGATACAGTAATAGTGTTTGCTTTTATTACCGTCTAGACAGGGGCTGGAGGAGTTTGAGTCTGAAAATAAATCATTCACCTTGAAAAATGGATGCTTAGCTGATTGTAGAGAACTAACATAATTTAACAAGATTTATAATATTATATTTAGCCATGTTTTATTATTTGCAGCTGAACATTTTAAATCCGGATTGGGTTACTGTTACACTTATGTATAGAGGCACTTGGCAGCAGGATCACTGATTAAACACACTAATCTGAATGTGTATTGTAGAGACATTTTAAAATCTGGTTTAATCTGGTTTCTGGTTTAAAATCGTAAGTATTCGTATAATCATATTTCTTTTTTTCTTTCCCCTTTTCTTTGAAAGGAGAAACAAGTATTCTTTGTTGAATCTGCATTTTAACATCTTAATATTACAACAGAGGCTGGAATAAAAGTCATACTTATTTAGGACTGAATAGAGGAATCAGTGCTTCACACATATTCAGAGAGGTCTGGGACAAAAGAGGAGGACATTCTGCAGTAAAGGACAAGATTCCCAGATCAGTTTGCTTGTAGAAATCAAATTAACAAGACAAGCAATCTTTTAAAAACACACCCACACTCACACATAGACTCTCTCTCACACAGACACATCTGTAGTTATTATGTTGGCCCTTGAGCCTTTGTTTATTGAAGTTATTTTATTACTTAAAATACGTTTTTATTGACTTCTGCTTGCAAATGCCTTTGCCAGTCTGTCAGGTTCAATTTGTCACAGTCACTTTTAGACAGTTTGGAAAATAAACACCAGTTACTGCCACAGAAAGGTTTATTTTTATTTTAGTCACCTGTCTGAGTAATGATACTAGCCTTTATTTGTGGATTCACTGTAAGAAAAACAAATCCAAATAGATAAATAATAACAATCGAAAAGCATCATACTCCTGTATTGAATCTTAAATATTAAAGGCATACATGACAGCTTTGTCATCAATTTCACATGACAAGAAGCTCTGTCTGAATCAAGGATCTATAGGATAGTGATGTTTTTGTTTTTTGTTTGTGTGTTTGTTTGCAATGATAACTCCATAACTATTGGAATTTGTAAAATGTATTTTGTAAATTTGAATTTGTAATGTTTGATGCCTTGAACTGCACTGTATTTTTTCACTTTGTATTGCGCTTATATTTTGTAAGTCGCCCTGGATAAGGGCGTTTGCCGTTGGAGTGATTTTCAGCAGGAAGGCAGCTTGGGTAATTCTTTCAACACAAAGCTGATTCTGGAAAAGGGCAATAGCACATGTCTATATGTGCAGAATTGATCCGTTCATTCTTGCAATTCTTCAAGAAAACAGGTATAACTTTGGTTACACTTTTTTAACAAAAGCTTGCACAAAAATTAGTCTCTTTGAACTAAATTTCCCATTTCTTTGTCTACTGAACTAAGGTGTATGAGATCTGCTAGATACTTCATCGGGAAATGGCTTTACTGGTTAATCTGCAGATTGGGCCTTTATTGATCTTTTCTAAGGGACTCGAACTGATGATTGCATTGGCCTTTCTTCTCACCCACACTTAGGAGGAGGAAATTGACTCGGGTTGTTTTGCTTCCCACTAATACAGTGACCACTGCTGACCAGTCGTCCTGTGAGACGTGGAAAAACAGTTTGCCCTTCATGGTTGAGTAGCTCAGTTCTATCCATCTTGTTCTGTCAGTTGAAAAAATATGAATGACTGGTATGGGGGGTGAAAGGAGAGTTTCCATGTCTTTCATCTTCATCTGGTTTTGAAAACAAAAAATGTACAAATAAAACATCAATGTGGGGCTATGTTTTAGCTTATATTAGGGGCTCCAACTGTAAATGCGTCTCCAAGGGATTTCCACAAATCCAGTGAAAGTTTCCATATAAGTAATGCAAATTTCAACAGAACAGCGGAGCTCCATCTTGGAGGTTATTTTTAAATTATTATTTTTTCGATTTTAATAATCACTCTGTCAGGGAGAAACTAATTAAACGACCTCGTTAAATTGGGGGCAGGTGTGATTTACAAATGGCTACAACTGTTTGATTTGCAAAAGTAATTATGTCCCCACTACTCTGTGTTTGATAATTGGTTTGAAAAGCACAAAAGGTTCTGGAGTCCCAGTATAATTTCATAGTACATTTTTCAAATACAGATTAACTTCATTTAAATAATTGAATTGTTATAAAACAAGAGCGCCATTGAAAATGATTACGAGAAAGCAAACATCCTATTGAACAATTACATCGCAATCCTTTCTTTCCCTTTAGGAAAATAACTGTTGAATATAGGTGGAACTATGTCACAGATTAAACTTTAAAATGCAGCAGATGCTTCGGAGTAGATATGGCATTGATCATTCAAGAGAGGATGGATATAATGTAATTGGTCTATAGTCCATGATCACTGCCGAGTCTTCTTTAATATCAAATATATATATATATATATATATGTTTAAATACACACACATATATAGATAGATAGTAAATTACAGTTTCCCAATGCATTATTGCTGTTGAGAAAAGTGACATTAAAAACCAAATCCCATATTTTCTCCATTGTTTATAATCCAATGTGGCAAATATGGTTCTGAAGTCTCTGCTTAAATCCATAGGGCTGCCATGGTACTTTAATGTACATGAAGTGAACTAAAAAAGTTGCCCCGGGGGCTCCTTTAAACTTGTTCCTACAAACCATGGAAAACGTACCATTAATGATTAGTGTTAGCCGCTTTGTCAATAATCCCTGTATAAGAATCACAATTTGTTTCACGATGCCCCTCAAATCACAAAATAAACCTCTTTAAACCCATGGAAATGACACAGAGAGAGGTCCATGTCTAAATCATTTTCAGGGGGAAAAAAGAAGAAAAAAGACTGATAAAACCCTTAGAGCATGTCTTACAAAGGTAAATTGATTCATCAATTTTTGCTGATCACTCAGGTGATGTGCTTTGTGTGCTTTTTGTGTTACTGTACGTGTTCCTGAGGTCATAACCTTAAAGCGAGGCACATCCTTGAAAGCAATATCATACCTGCTGTGTTATTAACTGCTGAGTAAGCAGTGCAAGATGTGCTCAATAAACCAGTCACTCTGGCACAGCAATAAATATCTACCTTTCATTATTACCATGACAAACAGAGTTGCCAATTATGGTCAGTTTTCTTAGTGTCTGCAAAGTTATAATTTTAATTCACAAGACAAGAATGAACCAGGAACTTTCTTTTGTTTTTTAGCAAACAAAAGATTGTTAAAAGCAATCATTTTAAAGCCCAGATACATTTGTGCTCATTTCTTGCTTCATATTTGTTGCCTCCGAACATAATTCTCTAACTGCGCAACAGCAAATTGAGGGGAATCTGACGGCAGCCATTTGAATCTCAGTAATGCCACACAAAAGACAGGGTTCAATTCTGGTACCAAACCTCGTACTGCTATTCTTTACTACAACACTGAAAGGAGCATCCGTGATCCCTGAACTGGGAATAGTAATCAGATTCAGATCATCTGGCAAGTTTTTCCACCTCTGCCGACTGAAGGCGGCCTCTGAAGAGACGAAGGATCCAGGAACGTTTCGCGGAAGATTGCCCCCGTAGCACGCTGTCATAAGCGTCTTCAAACCGCGGCTGACAGATCAAAGCTCATTTTACTGGCATCCACAGAAAAAGAAAAGGGAGGATTATATTTTTTGATTAAACAGGTAGCCAAAAAGAAAAGAGAGAAAACCGTGTAAAGAATCGTTTTACTGAAAGCAGTAAAACAGATTTCAGAAGTCATGCAAAGTTGAATAAGTAGCAAGTAAATATGCATCGCATACAAATTACTTCATTGTCACATACACTCAATTTGCCTGCTATACAACATCAGTTATAGTGCATCTGACACAGTAAAAAAAAAAACAGAACCGAAAAAAAAGTAATGAAACTCATGGGTGACCAGAATGTTTTTCTCATAATGGGTCTATCGTCTGAATCAAGTCTTTCCCACAAAATTAAATATTTTCTCAGTTGAGACTTTCCAATTACATAAATCACAAATAAATGAATAATTAGTCATCTCATCAAGAACTTGATCAGTCCCACAAGAAGGAGAGACAGTCGTGACAAATTGTCAATCCGTCGAATTATATCTAAACCTATATATACAGATGTGCTCAAATTTGTTTGGTACCCCTCCACAAAAAACGAAGAAAGCACAATTTCCTCTGAAATAACTTGAAACTGTTCAATGGCATCCACCATTGTTTCTTCCATATTTAATAGAAATCAGACTTGCCTTTGATTTTGTTTTTCAACATAATATTGTAAATAATAAAACAAATTAAAATGGCATAGACAAATGATGGGACCCTCAACCTAATATTTAGTTGCACAACCTTTAGAGGCAATCACTGAGACTTCTGCACCTGTTAACAGGTGGTTTGGCCCACTCTTCCTGAGCAAACTGCTCCAGCTGTCTCAGGTTTGATGGGTGCCTTCTCCAGACTGCAGGTTTCATCTCTTCCCTTAGATGTTCGATAGGATTCAGATCAGTACTCATAGAAGGTCACTTCAGAATAGTCCAATGTTTTTTTCTTATCCATTCTTGGGTGCTGTTAGCTGTGTGTTTTGGGTCATTATCCTGTTGGAGGACACATGACCTGCGACTGAGACAGAGCTTTCTGACATTGCGCAGTCCGTTTCGCTCCAGAATGCCTTGATGGTCTTGAGATTTCATTGTGCCCTGCACAGATTCAAGGCACCCTGTGCCAGGTGCAGCAAAGCAGCCCCAAAACATAACCTAGCCTCCTCCATGTTTCACTGTAGATATGGTGCTCTTTTCTTTGAAAGATGAATTTTTTCATCTGCGAACATAGAGCTGATGTGACTTGCCAAAAAGCTCCAGTTTTGACTCGTCTGTCCAAAGGACATTCTCCCAGAAGCATTGTGGCTTGTCAATATGCATTTTAGCAAATTCCAGTCTGGCTTTTTTATGTTTGGAGTCCTCCTGGGTCTTCTTCCATGGAGGCCACTTTCGCTCAAAAAGCGATGGATGGTGCGATCAGAAACTGACGTACCTTCACCTTGGAGTTCAGCTTGTGTCTCTTTGGCAGTTATCCCTGGTTCTTTTTCTGCCATTCACACTATCCTTCTGTTCAATCTGGGGTCAATATTCCTCTTGCGGCCGCCCAGGCAGGTTGGCTGCAGTTCCATGGACCTTGAACTGCTTAATAATATTTGCAGCTGTTGTCACAGAAACATCAAGCTGCTTGGAGATGGTCTTGTAGCCTTTACCTTTACCATGCTTGTCTATTATTTTCTTTCTGATCTCCTCAGACAACTCTCTCCTTTGCTTTCTCTGGTCCATGTTCAGTGTGGAGCACACAATTATACCAAACGGCACATTTACTACTTTCCTCCATTTAAATAGGCTGAATGACTGATGACAAGATTGGAGACATGTGTGATACTAATTAGTTTGGAATATCACTGTAATCCAATTATTTATTATATTTTCTAAGGAGTACCAACATATGTATCCAGGCCATTTTAGAATATCTTTGTAGAATGAGCAATAATTGTTCTCTTTTCACAGCTTCTTTGCTTTATTCTAAGACATACCAAAGGCATGCAAGTATACATGATGCAATAGCTTTTAATTTCATCACTTTTCAGGAGGAATGAAGCATTATTTCAATGAGCTGTAAGGGTACCAACAAATTTGAGCATGTCTGTGTATGTATATGTATATATGTATATGTGTATGTGTGTGTGTATATATATATATATATATATATACACACATTTATCTTAAGATATTTTCTGGGCTAAAACACAACAAAGAGCAGACAAATCCATTTATGGTATGAAGTCTTTGACCTTCCACACACACAAACGCCTTTTGCTGTCAACATCTGTCACTGCAGTGCAAGCTAATTACCTTATTCCCTTCCAAAGCTTTTTTCTTTTGCTAAAAGTATCCTTTCAGATTTGACTGTGGAGTAAAAAGTGAGTTACTCCCCGCTGTCGTGAGTGAACCCTTTTAGATCGTGCTGAACATCTTCCAAAGAATGTAAGGAAATTATCCGATTCTACTCAAATATATAATTGCCTGTAAAAAACAAACTTTCATTCCAAATTAGCCTGTCTGTTGATTTCTGTATATGAAACATTAAGCTTAGGTGAATTTTCTGTCAGAATGAAGGAACCTGCTCCTTCCTAATCAAGTCTTTTTATTCCTAATTAGTATGCAGAGAACAGCTAATCAAGATAACTGGATGTGACAGAGTGAGAGTGGTCATTAATAACATCACGCAGCACAGTCAAAATGCCCATCTTTATGAAAGTAATTTTTTTTCTACAAAAGTTGGTTAAAATCAGATTTTTGGAACTCTGGTTTTGCGTCCATTCTGTCAGTTGAAGCCTCCTGTGTTGCTAATCAATCAGGCCTCTTCGCCGTGACCCGCTGATTCACACGCAATGAACCAAGACGCCATTGACTAAATAAAGGTGGGTAACTCTTCTTCACCACGTTCGTACGGCCAACCTGACAGCTGCTTTTATGCATCTCTAATTGTCAGATACGTCATTAATCATTCAGACCTTTGGTCACATCTATTTGGCTCATATCTGAGGGTAACTTTCCATTACCTTTAATTTGCTTTCCTGGAAAAATCTAAGGAAAGGGGGTCAGCTGATGATATTGAATCTATGGACTCAGGGGACACAGGTGGGATAGCCAGTGTGTGTCATATGACTGTGTCATACATGTCCATCTATTTATGTGTTTGTGTTACAACAGATTTCAGGAGAATACACGTCCACTCCCCACTTACATACAGTGCATCCGGAAAGTATTCACAGCGCTTCACTTTTTCCACATTTTGTTATGTTACAGCCTTATTCCAAAATTGATTAAATTCATTATTTTCCTCAAAATTCTACAAACAATACCCCATAATGACAATGTGAAAAAAGTTTGTTTGAAATCTTTGCATATTTATTAAAAATAAAAAACAAAAAAAGCACATGTACAGAAGTATTTACAGCCTTTGCTCAATACTTTGTTGAAGCACCTTTGGCACTAATTACAGCCTCAAGTGTTTTTGAGTATGATGCTACACCGATCAGCCATAACATTATGACCACCTGCCTAATATTGTGTAGGTCCCCCTTTTGCTGCCAAAACAGCCCTGACCCGTCGAGGCATGGACTGCACTTAGACCTCTGAAGGTGTGCTGTGGTATCTGGCACCAAGACGTTAGCAGCAGATCCTGTAAGTTGCGAGGTGGGGCCTCCATGGATCGGACTTGTTTGCCCAGCACATCCCACAGATGCTCGATTGGATCTGGGGAATTTTGAAGGCCAAGTTAACACCTTCAACTCGTGATTCATCAGACCAGGCCACCTTCTTCCATTGCTCCGTGGTCCAGTTCTGATGCTCACGTGCCCATTGTAGGCGCTTTCGGCAGTGGACAGGGGTCAGCATGGGCACCCTGACTGGTCTGCAGCTACGCAGCCCCATACGCAACAAACTGCGATGCAGTGTGTGTTCTGACACCTTTCTATCAGAACCAGCATTAACTTTTTCAGCAATTTGAGCTACAGTAGCTCGTCTGTTGGATCGGACCACACGGGCCAGCCTTCGCTCCCCACGTGCATCGATGAGCCTTGGCCGCCCATGACCCTGTTGCCGGTTCACTGCTTTTCCTTCCTTGGACCACTTTTGATAGGTACTGACCACTGCAGACCTGGAACACCCCACAATAGCTGCAGTTTTGGAGATGCTCTGACCCAGTCGTCTAGCCATCACAATTTGGCCCTTGTCAAAGTCGCTCAGATCTTTACGCAGCCCATTTTTCCTGCTTCTAACACATCAACTTTGAGGACAAAATGTTCACTTGCTGCCTAATATATCCCACCCACTGACAGGTGCCATGATAACGAGATTATCAGTGTTGTTCACTTCACCTGTCAGTGGTCATAATGTTATGGCTGATCGGTGTACGTCTATTTATTGAAAATATACTATCGTCCTGAAGACTACCCTTCAATAGCCGTCTAAAACACAAATAGGATGCATGTTGAGAAGTCTTTTGTATAGTAATGTGTCAGTCATTCTCTCTGACTCTGAATGACAAATGGTTTGATGTCTAGTTATGTCCCCTGTCACTGTTCAATTATCCAAGCAGGCCTCTGTGTTTATTCAGTCCACAATCTGGAGATTGATATACAAACATGACATCGTAGATCACTCTCAGCTGCTTCAGCAGTGTAAAGGGGGAACTTTCACCTTTCATGTCACAATGTGCCTATAGCATTTTTTTTCTGATGAGCTCTATTGTACTAATAATGGATAATGTCAGAGCAGCTCCATACGTGAATCAATAACCTTTTATAACTCTTTATTTTTACCATATGTTTTTAAAATGTCAATATGGCAGTAATGTATAAATGGCTTATATATATATATATATATATATAGTAACGGGTTGGGGGGCCCGTCACAAGAATGGGCTGTAAGTAGGGAGTAGGGAGGCAGGCAGAGGGTACACAACAGGCTTGCTGTTGTTTTATTGCTTCCCTAAATGGCAGGCACAGTGTCAATAAGCAAAACAAAACCCAGCTCTGTCCGAGCACTAACTAAACGTAAACAATCCCTAACTACAAAACAAACACTAACAATAACAGTAAATGCCCGGGTCGGTGGAGCCGAACACCGGGCAAACAGAAGCACGACAGGGGCAAGGCAGGTTCATAGTCACAGTCCGTAATCAAAGTTCATTACCGGTGGGGGGTTGTCAGACAGTCCAAGAGGGAGAATGGTCCAGCTCCAGAAAAAAAGGTCACAAGCCAGTGAATCCGTTAACTGTGAACTTTATCCTTCTTTCTCCTGCTCGCCCTCGCCCCTCTCCGTTGTCTTCTCGCCCTCCTGTGCACCTTGCTACCCCAGTCAAACATGCACACAGTGGTTCGCTTCCTGCTTCCTTTTATAGGGGAAGTGGTGGGTGGGGCTATGGCCATCAGGAGCCCTGCTGGCTTCTGGGGTTTGGAGTCCTGGAGGAGATGTTTTATAGTCTCCTCCACTGAAAGACCCGCCCTGACCCCAGCCTTGCCTCTCACACTGCCACAATATATATATATATGTGTGGTATGTATTTGTATATATACAGTATGTATGTGTGTGTAAAATGTTTTGTTTCTTAAAAAGATGAGTTGAAAAAAACTGTCTTGTAAATTAGACAAAGCTGTATTTGTTTTTTTACAGACAGTATGTAGACTAGACATGAGTGCATGACATAAACCATTTACTAATCCTCATACAAATGAAAACCATCACACACTGTGATTATAATGTGTTTAACACTTCGTTTAGTTTCTTGTTAAAACGTGTTTCATTTGCATACATTTTCTGCCTCCTGAAAGAGTAAGGCTAGGCAGAAGTGATTTTAGTTGTTACACACCAAATATATGCACGATTAACTAAACTATTCAAGTTTATGAAACAAACATCAGCTGAGTAC
The DNA here is from genome assembly GCF_036373705.1 of Amia ocellicauda. NCBI lineage: Eukaryota > Metazoa > Chordata > Actinopteri > Amiiformes > Amiidae > Amia > Amia ocellicauda. The sequence continues at coordinate 41,481,168 of NC_089857.1, read as the reverse complement.
TTAATGGTCTGCAGAAAAGTCAGGAGGAAACTTTGCAAACTGGATGCCATGGAGATTAAAAAAACAGGGTGACAAAGGAGTTTGATAGGAGTTTACTCAGGCGTTATTTAGTTATAGCCCAGGGGGCACATGCAAAAGATGTTTTGCTCACTTTGTCCCATGGGATAATGGTCTTTATCTTCCATTATAACACTTTTCAAGTTGCTTACCATCTGTTAAAGACAGCTACTGATGCGGACCACACATGCACGGGAAACAAAAAGTGATTTAAAATACATCTGGTAGAACCAAATTTTCAAATTATACAGTTTATACTGATATCACTGCCGACACGAACAGCAGGGTGATTTTTAACATTTCATTTACTTGTGTCATAAAACTTCCCCCATTTAAATCTAAATATACAGTTGGTAAACCTAACAGCGTTGAGTACCATCATTAAGATGTAAGACGTAGCAGCCCGTATAATGATTAATATTGAGCAGCCATAGACAGGGAGATTGATGGATCATCTTTAAAACAAGCACACTTAAAGCATGCACCACTCAAAATAAATAGATTAGACTTTTCTAACCAGATATTCTGGAATGTTTTGGACTGTATGTTCTTTCAAAACTACTGTAAAATCATAACAAGTTTGTCTTTTAAACATGAATTGGCTTCTTTGTTTTGTTCTTGAGATCTTGTTATTGTTCTTTGTTCTTTGTTTTGTTCTAGTTTGTATAATTGTGAGTTTTTGTTTTGTTTTTGTTTAAGTCCTTTCATTTGTGTATGTGTGTGTGTGTGTGTGTGTGTGTGTGTGTGTGTGTGTGTGTGTGTGTTGGGGGGGGTTCTGCACTTTGCAAACAATGTTTTTGTGTGACTTTTTGAACCTTGAGGGATTGTAAACATTGGCACAAATTTCTAAACTCACAATAGAAGACACCAGCTGGTTTGGGAAACTGCCTTTGTCTGACTGATTCTACAACCCGAATTCCGAAAAAGTTGGGACAGTATGGAAAAGGCTAATAAAAACAGTGATTTGTGATATGTAAATGTACTTTGACTTATATTTAAACAAAAAATGTATAAAGACAAGGTATTTGATGTTTTACCTAATCAACTGCATAGTTTTTTGAAGGTAAACGTTAATTTTGAAATTGATGCATGCAACACGTTCCAAAAAAGTTGGGATAATTTAGGACTAATAGCGACGTGACAAGTTGAAATAAGAAGGTGATGTGAAACAGGTGAGGCAATCGTGTAATCATAGTATATAAGCAGCCTCCAAAAAAGGCCTAGTCCTCCAAGAGCAAGGATGGGTAGAGGCTCACCAATCTGCCAACAGATGCGTCAGTGAATAATCCAACACTTTGAGAACAACATTCCCCAAAGACAAATCGGTAGGATTCTGGGCATTTCACCTTCTGCAGTGTACAATATAATTAAAAGGTTCAAGGAATCCGGTCAAATCTCGGTGCGTAAAGGGCAAGGCCGAAAACCACTTTTGAATGCGCGTGATCTCCAATCCCTCAGACATCACTGTCTTAAAAACCATCATGAGTCTGTAATGGATATCCTGACATGGGCTCGGGAATACTTTGGTAAATCTCTGTCAGTCAACACCATTCGCCGCTGCATCCATAGATGCAAGTTAAGGCTTTACTATGAAAAGCAGAAGCCATACATCAACACTTTCCAGAAGCGCTGCCCACTTCTCTGGGCTCGGTCTCATCTGAGATGGACAGTAGCACAGTGGAATCATGGTGGTCCGACGAGTCAACATTTAAAATAGTTTTTGGACAAAACAGCCGTCGTGTTCTCCGGGCCAAAGAGGAAAAGGACCATCCAAACTGTTATCAGCATCAGGTCCAAAAGCCAGCATCTGTCATGGTATGGGGGTGTGTCAGTGCCCATGGCATGGGTAACTTGCACATCTGTGAGGTCACCATTAATACAGAAAGATATGTACACGTCTTTTCCAGGGACGTCCCTGGTTGTGTAAGCAGAGAGTTCGGGTGCTAGCATGGCCTTCCTGCAGTTCTGACCTGTCTCCCATTGAGAATGTGTGGCGCATTAGGAAGCGTAAAATAAGGCAACGAAGGCCCCGTACAGTTGCGCAGCTGAAGAAATGCGTAATGGATGAATGGGGGAAAATTCTGCTTGCTAAACTTAACCCACTGGTGTCTTCAGTGCCCAAACGCTTAATAAGTGTTATTACAAGCAAAGGTGATGTTACACAGTGGTAAACAGTTGACTGTCCCAACTTTTTTGGAGTGTGTTGCAGCCATCAGATTTGTAATGAGTGTATATTTTCAAAAATAAATTAAATTCACAAAGTAAAATGTCTAATAATGTGTTAATAATGTGTTTTCAATATAATACAGGGTGAATTGAATTTTCAAATGACTCTTTTTGTTAGTTTTTTTTGCATTTTCTATACTGTCTCAACTTTTTTGGAATTGGGGTTGTATTTAAAGATTTCAATCCGGAAGTTCCAGGACACTAAGCATTTAATTTCTGTTTGGATTCAGACAGGTTCTCCTCTTTGGAAATCAGTTAAAGTTCTTTGCGTACTTTGGGGACAGAAAGAGGGCAACTAACACAAGCTGATCAAGCAGACTTTTCTCAGGATGAGATACACAGAATTTGCAAACTGTGCTTTCAGCTCTTAGTAACACGTGGTTGTTCTGAAGAACACAAAGTAGGTACCTCCATGAGAATCCCACTAATCTCCGCAGAGAAACTTGGAACATTGTTTGGCAACACTGTAATCTGCGAACAACTGTTCTCCCTTATGAATATCTGCAAGTACACCTAAGGATGTCACTGACAAAAGAAAACCTGCAGGAAACTCATTGCTCAGCGTGCCACAGCTTCATGGGTGACACTGCATAAATCAAATTCAATTTGTTCACATACGTTCAATATACAAGTATATAGCCTAACAATTGCTCACAGCGGTAATCAAAAGTTTTGATCCCTTGCAGAAGGCATTGCCTGGTAGGGAAGAATCATAAGCTAGCCTCGAATCTGAGCACCCATCTGTTAGTATCAGTCTGACACTTTAATTGAGGACTTGATGGAGTGGCAGATGACTATTTTGCGTTCAATTATAATTGTCTTGACAGTTGATTAATATCAGTCATGACAGTGAAGAGATGAGTTATTTGAAGGATAGCACATTTTTCAGACCTCTTCTCTTTTGTAATTCACGCTGCATTTCTTTTATTTCCCCCCTCCCCCTTTTTTCTGTTTTAAAGATATGTGTCAAAGGGTATCGTGATACTCTTGGACTTTTACTCTTTATCCCCAGGACTGTATTGTCTCTTTGTTGACATGTTAGAGAATTGGATCAGTGTTGCTTCTGCAGCTGTTTTGACAAGACTACAACTCACAACATCTCCCAGGTATTCTCGCCTGCAACTACAGTGAGGGGAAAAAAGTATTTGATCCCCTGCTGATTTTGTACGTTTGCCCACTGACAAAGAAATGATCAGTCTATAATTTTAATGGTAGGTGTATTTTAACAGTGAGAGACAGAATAACAACAACAAAATCCAGAAAAACGCATTTCAAAAAAGTTATAAATTGATTTGCATGTTAAAGAGGGAAATAAGTATTTGATCCCCTATCAATCAGCAAGATTTCTGGTTCCCAGGTGTCTTTTATACAGGTAATGAGCTGAGATTAGGAGCACTCTCTTAAAGGGAGTGCTCCTAATCTCAGCTCGTTACCTGTATAAAAGACACCTGTCCACAGAAGCAATCAATCAATCAGATTCCAAACTCTCCACCATGGCCAAGACCAAAGAGCTGTCCAAGGATGTCAGGGACAAGATTGTAGACCTTCACAAGGCTGGAATGGGCTACAAGACCATCGCCAAGCAGCTTGGTGAGAAGGTGACAACAGTTGGTGCGATTATTCGCAAATGGAAGAAACACAAAATAACTGTCAGTCTCCCTCGGTCTGGGGCTCCATGCAAGATCTCACCTCGTGGAGTTTCAATGATCATGAGAACAGTGAGGAATCAGCCCAGAACTACACGGGAGGATCTTGTTAATGATCTCAAGGCAGCTGGGACCATAGTCACCAAGAAAACAATTGGTAACACACTACGCCGTGAAGGACTGAAATCCTGCAGCGCCCGCAAGGTCCCCCTGCTCAAGAAAGCACATGTACAGGCCCGTCTGAAGTTTGCCAATGAACATCTGAATGATTCAGAGGAGAACTGGGTGAAAGTGTTGTGGTCAGATGAGACCAAAATCGAGCTCTTTGGCATCAACTCAACTCGCCGTGTTTGGAGGAGGAGGAATGACCCCAAGAACACCATCCTCACCGTCAAACATGGAGGTGGAAACATTTATGCTTTGGGGGTGTTTTTCTGCTAAGGGGACAGGACAACTGCACCGCATAAAAGGGACGATGGACGGGGCCATGTACCGTCAAATCTTGGGTGAGAACCTCCTTCCCTCAGCCAGGGCATTGAAAATGGGTCGTGGATGGGTATTTCAGCATGACAATGACCCAAAACACACAGCCAAGGCAACAAAGGAGTGGCTCAAGAAGAAGCACATTAAGGTCCTGGAGTGGCCTAGCCAGTCTCCAGACCTTAATCCCATAGAAAATCTGTGGAGGGAGCTGAAGGTTCGAGTTGCCAAACATCAGCCTCGAAACCTTGGAGAGGATCTGCAAAGAGGAGTGGGACAAAATCCCTCCTGAGATGTGTGCAAACCTGGTGGCCAACTACAAGAAACATCTGACCTCTGTGATTGCCAACAAGGGTTTTGCCACCAAGTACTAAGTCGAAGGGGTCAAATACTTATTTCCCTCATTAACATGCAAATCAATGTATAACTTTTTTGAAATGCGTTTTTCTGGATTTTGTTGTTGTTATTCTGTCTCTCACTGTTAAAATACACCTACCATTAAAATTATAGGCTGATCATTTCTTTGTCAGTGGGCAAACTTACAAAATCAGCAGGGGATCAAATACTTTTATATATACTGTAGATCTGTAAAGCACAAGTCATATGGCAATTGATGATAGACAGCTGTCTTTACTTCCTGTTATAATGAAGCATGTTGTCATATTATAAAGCTGTTAGGTAGGTACAATACAACCTGGGATTGTTAGTCTATGTTTCACCCACATGTTAACACACAATGCGTGGACATGAACAGTTGATTTCACATTTCACAAGCTGATCCCAGAAACCCACCCAAGGTCATTCACTTTCACTATGTATTAATATGTACTCATACATATGTTTTCTTTCCCTAAATGTGTTTATTTGTTAATCAGCTAACTCTTTAACATGCACAATTATCAACTACAATGTAATTACACTGTAATAAAGAGTGTATTAAGTACATTGTGTGCAAACTGGTCAGATTTGCAATGTTTTATTAGTAAAGGAACAAGAAAAAGAAATGTACATTTCTGGTAGTGCAGAAACACTATAACAATATGTTAAAAGCACTCTGTTTCATCAATTGTATTAATTACTCCCATGAGATATTTACTGAAATATAATAGTGCATTAAATGCAAGAATATTACAATAGCTTTTTTGTGGTTCTGAAATTATCATTTTTTTTTAATTTCAAAGTGATTTTCTTGTCAAGCCAGACATGTATATATTAACACATTATTTATACAGCTAAGCTATACAATTTTATATGACTGAGAAATAAGTAAAGTATATCCTTATCATTTCCTCAAGTGGAGAGTTATATGCTTTTACTTATGCTTTTACTTAAAAAATAAAAAAGTGTTAATACAAGCACTTCCCATAATCTCTTTTATTTAATCAAAACATAACTACAAAAGAGAGAAAAATGTTTACCACATGTCACTGTTCATATGTTATCTATAAATTTCAGTACTAAAGAACTGTAGCTGCCTTATAGATAAAGACAAATTGTTACTTCTCCTGGGTAAGAATCCACCTTATTATTATTAGTACTAGTAGTAGTGGTGGTGGTGTTATACATTTATCAGGGCTGATGCTTTGAGTTTCGCCTCTGGCCGTGTGCTTTGAAACTGTATCCAATCCACTGTGCAGGAGACCTGAAAGCAGCAACTCCCACTCCCAGGAGAGGAGGAGGATGAAGGAAAACGATATGCGGTATAGATTGTAATTTGGTGGTCACTGGATGCTAGCCGCCTCTCTGACAGGGTATTACAATTGTTCACAGTCCAGCTGACATAAGCTTTCTGTGTGTTGATAATGCCAGAATAGAAGAAACTGTTGTCAGCAAACAGATTAAAGCTGCGATGCTTGGCTGGACAGTCAGGGCGCTAAACTGCAGGTCTGAACCGACTCGAGCCGAGCCCTTCTGAAGAAAGGGCTGCTTCTAAATCAATGTAGTTTAGTGCATGTTGCTGTGATGGGAGACATGTTGTGCCAATCATCCTTTCATTCACAAGACTGCATTTCTGTGGCTTGTGCTTGACAGTAGCCTGACTATATGACAAGCCAACCTGATGATTTATTATTATTACTACCACTACTACTACTACTACTACTACTACTACTACTACTACTACTACTAATAATAATAATAATAATAATGACCTGTAAGTAGCTATACATCTCTTCAGGTTGCAAATTAGTGCTCCAGAATGTCACGTAGCCTAAACGTAAGCAAAAAAAAAAACTGTGGAAAATAGCACACATCAAGGTAAAGTGGTGGAAAAAATGCATCTTAAATGATAATTGTAAAGAATGTAGACAACCAAATACAGATTAGTGTCACTCTGTTTAAGGTAAATGTATGGCTCTATTAAAAAATAATATATCTATCTTTAAAAAGCCTTTCCTGCACGTGTCACATTCTGTAAGCTGATTATATCTGAATCAAAATGAAACGCGGTTGATGTAAGGTGCATGTCTGCCAGCCAGCCTAAACGCTGATTTGAGTCTTGTATGATGTGGGCTTAAAGTCGGAAGTCAGTCCATATTGCACTGACGTCCATCAGCCGGGGTGATTCTAATCAGGGCTGTCATTTATACTGGGTGCTAATTAGAGACGCCATCACCTCCCTGCAGGACTCTCCAGTTAAAAGCACGGATGATTGAGCACTTGAGTCTGGCTCTTTCCGGAGCACAGACCTCTATTAAGGCAAAAGAGCTCTTTCACCCACATTCAAACAAATGCATGGGTCTATCTTTTGGAGGCTTTCATTTGCATTCTTGCATGAGAAGGAAGACTAGTAAGTTATTCAGTTATTATAAAATATCTTAAAAATATACATAATTAAAATAACCAGTTCAATAAATGCCTAGACTGAAATATACAGCGCCTATAGGAGGTATTGACCTTGCTTGCATTTTTAACATGTGATGTATTCAAATGGGATTTGTCACCTTTTTTACCCAATTTACACAACCTACTCCAAGCACAGAAAACATAATCATTAAGAAGTGGAAGGTGTATGGCACCACCCAGAATCTGCATAGAGCAGGTAGTCCTCCCAAACTGAGTAGCTGTGTAAGAACGGCATTGGTCAGAGAAGCCACCAAGAGGTAAGAGAGCGTTTTGCCCCCCCATAAGAACAATCTGCCCCCAATGAAAAAAACAAGCTGTTGAAGTTATCATTGTCAGTGGTGCAACTAAGGCCATTTCTAGTATGCCATAGAAGTACGAGACTTTACAGATAAACTAAATAAAAATCCAATATGTTATAGAAATCATTATTACCATTGCTTAATATACAGTACATTTGCAGTGACAGCACACATTAAGAAATAATATACTTGTCCCAGAAGGCGCTCTGTAGTAGGTTATTTCTATTGCTAGAATCCCCATTGTCAATGTAAAATCTGCAGAGTGAAATTGAAGGCTGCCGAAATGATACATCGCTGGTGTTTAGCAAGCTGCAATAAAAAAGTTGGTGCAATACATTTTTACTAAAAATGTTCAAGCCTAAAGCAGACTAAACAAATGTGCAGTAAGTGGAAAAAAAAAAAGTACAAAAGAAAAAGATGAAAGATGAGTACAGATAAACAACAAAGCCACAGAAGGGTCAATTCTGCAACCAGAGGAGGTGGGTGGAAACAAGTGTACCAGTAAGAATTAAAAAAATACTTGCACCACTGCATTGTACGCCTCACTGATGAGATAGCATTATATAAACACCCTTTAGTGAGCCCTTTCAGTCCGTTAAGTATGGAGGTGTAATTGCTGTACAGCTGTAATTGCTGCCAGAGGTGGTTCTACCAAGTATTGACTCAGGGGGGTGAATACTTCTCTAGCCAAAGACATTTCAGTTTTGTTTTGTTTTTTTAACTGTTGTTTCACAATAAAATCTCTTGCCTCTTGTGGAGTAGGTTGTGCAAATCAAAGGGGGGCAAGTCACATCACAATGTGAAAAAGTCCAGGAGGGCTGTATAGGTCCTATCACCACTATATGTCTCCACATTCAAGTAGATGCTTTATATGACAATGCCCCTGCAGTAGTAGAAGGGTAATTTACTGTGTCGTTCACTGTCTTACATCCATCTCATGGCAGGCCACAGTTTTATAAATGTTTCAACACCACTCAAGGTGCTTTCTTCATAGACATCATATTAATACTCCCATAAACTCAATGATGATCTCTCTGCATCACTGCCTTTGTCTACAAAAGTGATGCCTAACCATAAATAGAAATTTTCCTACAAAAGCAATGCATTTTTTTTTTCTTTTGGAGGCTCAGATTGGCAGCAGTGTCTTATGAGCTTCTTTTGCATTAGGTGACAGATCTAAGGAAGCTCCATTTCCATATTTCACATTTCTGAAGTGATAGTTCTAAGTGATTTCAAATCGCTTTCATCTCGGTTCTAGTGGCAGACTGTAGCGTGGTGGTTGTTGTTTTTGTGTTATTGCTGCTATCGGCCGGGTTTATGACACACGTCTTTTGGATGTGTCTGCTTTCTGAAATATTGACTGCTTGATACCGTGGACAGATACATAATCTTATCCACTGTTAGCTGGGGAAGCAATATCTCTTGTTGTTTAATATGAAAGCAGCAACTTTCCTGTTTTTCCAGGAGAACTGAGTCTAACTCTTCACTGGCAACACAGTCCTGGAGGGGCCCATAATTTACATTACAATGCCTAATCATGTGTGGGAGGGGAAATGTCACATGTAATAATTATAACACAGTAAAAGTTATTATGTATAATTCATTCTCTTGTGACAAAAACACTCAAGAAACAGTTCCTGCATTTTAAATGGACCGATTGAACCTGAGCTTTAATATACCAGTATTTGTGCAGATGGTTGGTTTTAATTAATCTTTTATTAAGACAAATGTTTTCCCATTGCACATTTGATTGGATCATCTTGATTTGTTTTTTGTTGTTTTTTTCATTGCACTTTAATGGGTTATATGGGGACACATATAGGTAATTATCAACATAGTACTCCAATGTGGTCACAGTCTACAATTAATCATTCCTCAACCTACATTTTCTGTGTTAAATAATATCAATACAAAACAAACAAAAGGTCAAACACAGACCTTCATTAAATTATAGCAATCCACTAGAGCTCCAACTCAATTTATTACTCACATTACAAATTGACTCCAACCACACTGTAAATGACTAGGAAACAATGACTTCCCTCTTTTTCCAAATAAAATCAAATAAATAAAAAACAAGGATATTGCCATCTAACGGTTTTTAATTAGTTGATTACAAACAGTTTGGCAAAACACTGTTTAATTGTGGTGCCATCACATCACAGTTGAAACACATCAGTTATGTCTAATTGTGTGTATTTTGCAAATTTATCTGAATCATGTTCATGATAGTAGTCCAAACAGTCCCAAAGTTAAGAACATGAAATGATAATTAATTTCCATAGAGTAAAATTGGTCAGGGTGGTGATTATTAAGATTGTTGATTGTTGTTAAGCTTGAATTCATAGACCATTTATTCAATAACAAGTGAAATAACACAGATTTCCATGTACCTTGGATTCTTACATAAAACTGCCACTGTAGTTATTTGCACAGATGCATTGGAAGATGTTTTCCCTAACCAGGTACACTGCACTTCTGCCATTAAGACGATGCCTTTCCCACTGTGCATTGCAGTAGAAATTCAAATAGAAAATACTGTGATGTGCTCAACAACAAAAACATTTGAATGCAGCACGGCCTCAGACCAGAAAACAATCTTTCCATCGGGTACAATTTAGCAATTTGTGATTTGCTGGTAGGTCAAAGTTCATTCAGCTTTCCAAAATAAATTACAAGTCACTTGTGTCTGAATTGCATTTTCTGTCACTTCCTGACAAAGATTGGACTCTTTCACGGCTTTGATGAATTGACACCTTTGAATGAGGAAATTTAAAACATCAATCACAGATGTTACATTCTCTAAGATGATGTCAGAGGCATGTAAAATAAGTTTGTCCTACAGATGTTACATTACATGCAAATCAGTTAAACAGCATAGAGACATGACATTGACTTTGATAGAACAGGAAAATTGCTCCTTTTCGCAATAGAGAACAGGGTAATTTAAGCCGTCATTACAGTAATGATTCAGCTCCACATCCCTCATGCTGAGAGAAACATTTAGTCTATTTTATTCTAGGCTAAATATGGACTATATTAATAAAAAAAAGGCCCAGAAACCCAACTGCTATTTTCTGCATGCAGTATGTTCCTTCTAATTGATTTTTCAGAACATACACCAAAGGAGAACAGTTTTCTTTAAAGGCCACAGCAACCATTAGCACAAACTCTACTATACATATATGAGGGAATTGGATGTATTGTTTTGCTTATTTCCAGCTTTGTCAGGCCTTACCCTATACAGTGAGGGAAAAAAGTATTTGATCCCCTGCTGATTTTGTACATTTGCCCACTGACAAAGAAATGATCAGTCTATAATTTTAATGGTAGGTGTATTTTAACAGTGAGAGACAGAATAACAACAAAAAAATCCAGAAAAACGCATTTAGAAAAAGTTATAAATTGATTTGCATGTTAATGAGGGAAATAAGTATTTGACCCCTTCGACTTAGTACTTGGTGGCAAAACCCTTGTTGGCAATCACAGAGGTCAGACGTTTCTTGTAGTTGGCCACCAGGTTTGCACACATCTCAGGAGGGATTTTGTCCCACTCCTCTTTGCAGATCCTCTCCAAGTCATTAAGGTTTCGAGGCTGATGTTTGGCAACTCGAATCTTCAGCTCCCTCCACAGATTTTCTATGGGATTAAGGTCTGGAGACTGGCTAGGCCACTCCAGGACCTTAATGTGCTTCTTCTTGAGCCACTCCTTTGTTGCCTTGGCTGTGTGTTTTGGGTCATTGTCATGCTGGAATACCCATCCACGACCCATTTTCAATGCCCTGGCTGAGGGAAGGAGGTTCTCACCCAAGATTTGACGGTACATGGCCCCATCCATCGTCCCTTTCATGCGCTGCAGTTGTCCTGTCCCCTTAGCAGAAAAACACCCCCAAAGCATAATGTTTCCACCTCCATGTTTGACGGTGAGGATGGTGTTCTTGGGGTCATTCCTCCTCCTCCAAACACGGCGAGTTGAGTTGATGCCAAAGAGCTCGATTTTGGTCTCATCTGACCACAACACTTTCACTTAGTTCTCCTCTGAATCATTCAGATGTTCATTGGCAAACTTCAGACAGGCCTGTACATGTGCTTTCTTGAGCAGGGGGACCTTGCGGGCGCTGCAGGATTTCAGTCCTTCACGGCGTAGTGTGTTACCAATTGTTTTCTTGGTGACTATGGTCCCAGCTGCCTTGAGATCATTAACAAGATCCTCCCGTGTAGTTCTGGGCTGATTCCTCACCGTTCTCATGATCATTGAAACTCCACGAGGTGAGATCTTGCATGGAGCCCCAGACCGAGGGAGACTGACAGTTATTTTGTGTTTCTTCCATTTGCGAAAAATCGCACCAACTGTTGTCATCTTCTCACCAAGCTGCTAGCGATGGTCTTGTAGCCCATTCCAGCCTTGTGTAGGTCTACAATCTTGTCCCTGACATCCTTGGACAGCTCTTTGGTCTTGGCCATGGTGGAGAGCTTGGAATCTGATTGATTGATTGCTTCTGTGGACAGGTGTCTTTTATACAGGTAACGAGCTGAGATTAGGAGCGCTCCCTTTAAGAAAGTGCCCCTAATCTCAGCTCGTTACCTGTATAAAAGACACCTGGGAGCCAGAAATCTTGCTGATTGATAGGGGATCAAATACTTATTCCCCTCATTAACATGCAAATCAATTTATAACTTTTTTGAAATGCGTTTTTCTGGATTTGTTTGGTGTTATTCTGTCTCTCTCTGTTAAAATAAACCTACCATTAAAATTATAGACTGATCATTTCTTTGTCAGTGGGCAAACATACAAAATCAGCAGGGGATCAAATACTTTTTACCCTCACTGTATATGTCTCATGACTATAAGCATGCCTATGTTCAGCTTTGTTTTTCCCATTACCTCTTTTTGATACGGTATATTAGCATTCAGTGTAAGTGCATTCTGGATCAATGCCATCCATCACAACGGGGTTAGAAAGCATCCTTACAAAGATTATATGAAGCATCAAGTTGTCTCCCTCTTTACAACTCTTTACAATTTCAACCTTCTGTCTGTCGAAGGGAAATTGGGCCACTCTGATTGATTGATTTATTTGCTTATTTATTGGAGTTAGTCAAAGTGACATCACGAATGTAGCTGTAATTGACTGAACACCACCGACTAAAATTATGTTTTCCTTTGACTTTTTATGCTTCAGTTTCCATATTGTCTACAGAATTGCATTGGGATATAAATTGTTGTGTAGCTGTGATACAGGCCAAAGCCTTATATAGATTTATATGTTGTCCACTCTCTGTTTCACTTCTCTTTGAATTCTGTTGATTTAATGATGATGCTTTACAAAAACGTTATGTTTCTACACAATTTTTTACCCTTGCACATTTAAGAAATAAAGAGAGGTAACCTTATCCAGAATCAAATCTGCTTCTTAAAGGCAGTAACAGTTACAAACAATGTGCAGCCAGACATTCGCACAAATGCGGAGCGTGTCCTTATTTTACCTCTGAAATTGCTTGAGGGTACTTTGAGAATCTTGGCTTAACACCCCAGGAAAAGGTAAATAAAAGACAATTGTAGCAAAGCATTATCTTCCTCTCCATCCTGATTGCCCTGCTTATCTCTGATCTTTTTCCAATTACTTGGCGCACGCTCTGCTAAATGACTGGAGTCTGTACCAGTCCTCCGCACCTGCAGATTTCCCAACTCCATCAAGTGAAGCATGGCACCACAGGGGGCTGAGACGAGGCGGGGGGAGATCCAACAGATCTCCTTTAATTTCTTTCACAATGGTTACCAAACATATATAATTCATATATATATATATTTTGTGTGCAGGATTATATTTGGTGCTTTCATCACATACAAAAATATAACCCTTACTGTACTTCATTGTTCATCCAATGACACCTTATTAATAACCATAATGAAAGTCTTCTTTTTTATGTATTTAGAGAGGTAATACATTTTGGGAGAGGGTACATTTCTGAAAACCAATGTGTAATAGCAGTGAAAGGTCATTTCATGCTATTGTGTGTGTTCAGGAAATGAACGTGTTTAGGCAGGATTTATTGTTCCTGTTTCATTACTGAAGGAGCTGTCTATGACTTACCTTGCTGGTCACAAGTGTGGGGGAGTACTGTTCTTCCTTCAGATTATGTGCTTTAAGTATTCACATTATAGTGGACAATGCCAGGACCTTCTAATTCTCCCAGAATGCTCTCTGTTATGACCAGGTACTTAAGCAGCAGGTTTGCTCCACAAGCATATCCTGCAGGAGGTTGCCAGTGGTGTAGTGAGGACTTTATCATGTAGCGAGTTAAACCAGTCACAGTGTAAAGTTCCCATTGACCCGTGTGAGTGGAGATCCTCTTCAGTCCCCAGTAAATAATGTAAATGTAAATTTGAATTTGTAATGTTTGATGCCTTGTACTTAACTGTATTCTTGCACTTTGTATTGTACTTATGTTGTAAGTCGCCCTGGATAAGGGCGTCTGCCAAGAAATAAAAATGATAATAATACAGCACAGCCTGCTATTCAGATAATGGTATTAATGGTCAGTTGGGGAATGTCCAAGAGAGGGACAGCCTGTGTCCTCTTACTTTAAAGTTGTGGGACTTAAATGAGACCCCTGGAGGGATGGCAAATTGGTCTTGGCTCAGGAGAGATAACGTTAATATGTCATATTGTGCTGCTGATAAGAAGGTGCCTGGAGAGTCTAGGTTGACTGTAAAGAAATAATTATTTCTGTCCTCTGTCCGGGGCATAGTGACACCACTATGCAGTTTGTTTACTGTTCTTTCATTTACCTCATTTGACCCAGCTTATACAATGAAAAGTACTTGAAATCTCCTATGAGACGGGGAAAAAACAAGCATTTATTTTATTAACAAAATGACCATTTGGAAAAATCATAACTTAACAGAGAAGCAGCAAATCTGAGAGTAATATTAATAATAAGAAGAACATAAGAAAGTTTACAATCGAGAGGAGGCCATTCCCCCCATCGTGCTCGTTTGGTGTCCATTAATAACTAAGTGATCAAGGATCCTATCCCGTCTGTTTTTGAATGATCCCAAATTGTCTCTTCAGCCACATCGCTGGGGAGTTTGTTCAGATTGTGACGCCTCTCTGTGTGAAGAAGCGTCTCCTGTTTTCTGTCTTGAATGCCTTGAAGCCCAATTTCCATTTGTGTCCCCGGGTGCGTGTGTCCCTGCTGGAAAAGCTCCTCTGGTGTGATGTGGTTGATACCCTTCATGATTTTGAAGACTTGGATCAAGTCCCCATGTAGTCTCCTCTGTTCCAGGGTGAAAAGGTTCAGGTCCTCAGTCTCTCAGTAGGAAATTCCCTTCAGATCTGGAATAAGTCTGGTTGCTCTCCTCTGAACTGCCTCTAGAGCAGCGAAATCTTTCTTGAAGTGTGGAGCCCAGAACTGTCCACAGTATCCAGATGAGCTCTAACTAGTGCATTGTACAGTCTGAACAATAATAATAATAATAATGTTAACATTTTACAATCAATGTCCAACTTGTCCAGAATAGTTTCCTGTTATTATCTCTTTACAATAAATTAATGTTTCCCAATCTGTGATGGCATAAACATTTGAAGGTCACAGATGTGTTAAAATCTCCCCTACCCAGAAAATATTGTATGCAAAAACACAACTACTGATATATAATATGGATTTTACTCACCGTGTCAAACTTTTGTTGTTGTTTTTGTTGTTTAAACCTGATACATAAACCTACATATCGATAGACAACGGACCGTGGATCGATACCCCTTTTCGATTAACAAAGAGCAAAAACAGTCTGTTGTCAATGCCAGTGTCAAATGCAGCCGTTACATCTCATAAACGTTAGTAGCTTAAGTAGCCTAAATCAATTATCCTGCCCTTTCGGTCAGGTGAAATCTAATAAATAGAGAGAACATCCCTTGGAAGGAAACCAAGTGACACTTTCCTTTAAATAGTGTAAAGATAATACCTATCTGCAGACTGAGATGAGGGATTACCAAATGGCTCCGCCAAGTGATGTTGACTTTAAATTGAGAGGATGAATGCAAAGTTCCTTTCTCAAAAGCTGCCGACACTCTGCTAGCATTGAATTGAATATAATCCCAATAAATAGAATATATATGTGCTTTATAGACAGGAGAGCTTTGCTCATTATTCACAGATGACTGGCAAGGAATACCATCAATGGATAAGAAAATGCTGTTATTTTCTGGTGCAAATTGGTACACCATAGCATTGAGACAGTAGCTTGTTTGAAGATGCAGTAATTTGTATTTACTACTAATAATAATATATACAGTTAGGTCCATAAATATTTGGACAGTTACACAATTGTCATCATTTTGGCTCTTTACACCACCACAGTGGATTTGAAAGGAAACAATCAAGATGTGCTTTAAGTGTAGACTTTCATTTTTAAGTTGAGGGGAATTACATCCAAATTGGGCGAACGGTGTAGGAATTACACCCAATTTTATATGTTCTTCCCCCAATTTTAGGGGCTCAAAAGTATTTGGACAAACTAGCATAATCAAGAATTAAAGTGTGAGTTTCAATACTTGGTTGGAAATTCTTTGCAGTCAATGTCTATAACCCATAGGCATCACCAGATGCTGTGTTTCTTACCTGGTGATGCTCTGCCAGGCCTGCACTGCAGCTGTCTGAAGTTCCTGCTTGTTCATGGGGTGTTTTGCCTTCAGTTTTCCCCTAGAAACAAAACAAACCAATCAGAGAGAAAGCAAAAAGAAAGAACGCACTGGTGAGCTCAGGAACACCAAAAGGCCCGGAGGACCACGGAATACAACTGATGTGGATCACAGAAGAATTATTTCCCCAGTGAAGAAATCCCCTTCACAACAGTTAATCATCAGGAACATCCTCCAGGAGGTAGGCGTATCTGTGTCAAAGTCAACAATCAAGAGAAGACTTCACCAGAGTAAATACAGAGGGTTTACCACAAGATGTAAACAGGAAACAGGAAGACCAGATTAGAGTTTGCCAAAAAACATCTAAAGAACCCTGTACAGGTCTGGAACAACATCCGATGGACAGATGAGACAAAGATCAATCTTAACCAGAATGATGGGAAGAGAAGAGTATGAAGCATACCACCTCATCTGTGAAGCTTGTTATTACATGGGCATGTATGGCTGCCAAGGGAACTGGATCCCTTGTATTTACTGATGATGTGACTGCTGACAAAAGCAGCAGGATGAATTCTGAAGTGTTTAGAGCTATATTATCTGCTCAGATTCAGCCAAATGCTTAAAAACTCATTGGACGGCGCTTCACAGTGCAGATGGACAATGACCGAAGCATACTGCGAAAGCAATCCAAGACTTTTTTAAGGCGAAGAAGTGGAATGTTCTGCAATGGCCAAGTCAATCACCTGACCTGAATCCAATAGAGCAGCATTTCACTTGCTGAAGGCAAAACTGAAGGCAAAATGCCCCAAGAACAAGCAGGAACTAAAGACAGCTGCAGTGCAGGCCTGGCAGAGCATCACCAGGGAAGAAAACCAGCGTCTGGTGATGTTTGTGGGTTCCAGACTTCAGGCAGTCATTGCCTGTAAATGATTTGCAACCAAGTATTGCAACTCACACTTTAATTTATGATTATGTTAGTTTGTCCAAATACTTTAGAGCCCCTACAATTGGGGGGACCACATATAAAATGGGTGTAACTACCCTCAAATTAAAGATGAAAGTCTACATTTAAAGCACATCTTGATCATTTCCTTTCAAATCCATTGTTGTGGTATACAGAGCCAAAATGATGACAGTTGTGTCACTGTCCAAATATTTATGGACCTAACTGTATAGTGACACAGTGCTGGGCAGGGCAGGTAAATGACAGGGCTTCCCTGAATGACACAACATCCCCCAGAATCCCCAGAGGATGACTGACTCAGGGGGAAGCACCTGCCAATATCCATCTCTTGGATTATAGCTGAGTGACCGCAGAAAACTGAGCCAATGACCGACAATGATTTATACACGAAGGCACACATTTCTCCAATGTATTGATTGCTGCATTTTTGGGATAGGGTTGTTACCGAATTCAGATTCATCAATCAAATCAAGGACAAAATTGTGCGCTGCTAATGCATCCTATATCTAGACTGTACATTCAATTATGCTTCAAGTGTGAGCCAGAAGTCTTCTCAGTTTATTACTCCTTATTCTATTCATATTTGTATTCTGGTTGCATTCAGAGGATAAAAGACATTATGCATCTGTGTCAAGAGCTATTGAATTCTGCAAAAAAAATCCATTGCCATTGTTCAGTACGGCTGGGTATGAGTTCACTATTAGATGCATGGTGTTAATTTCTCTTTAGATCCTTATTCTGTTCATAAGAAGTTACCCAATATCTGTTTGCTTCATGTTGCAGAGAAAATCAGGAACTCTCACCCTATAGGGGACTTAGATCAGCACTTTCACCTAATCATTCCACATTCTGACAGGATGAAGTGTTTGGGCTGAAGCTCTCAGAGGGTCTGGTCTATGAATCCTTGCGGTCCAGTGGTGGATTGCTAGATATTGCCGATCAATCCTTGGGAGAACCTGAATGCTGAAGAACTTAGCAAGGATAAGTGCATTGGATGCTGCTGTGATCAAAGCCGTCAAACTCGATTGGCATGTAGGGAGGGGATGAGAGTTCAAGCTGTTTTCCCAGAGCCTGCCTGTGTAGAGTCAACAACACAGCGACTGCTGGTATCCAGTGTTGCAAGAATTAAAGAAGTGCTCTGCAGTCCAGGGTTGGAACAACATGAACATCAGCATGAATGATTGACTATAATCCTAATAGAGTGCTTTTACATCCCTTCGGCTCGATACAAAGCTGTATAATTGTTGCTCTAGCATCATTTTACAGATACGTTATTTCTCCCACCTTTCAAAGGAGCGAACCAGTATCCGAATGGGGTGATAAGGCTGACTATTACCCTTAAAAGTCAACTCCCTGCAGTTCCCATTCCCAAGAGCTCTGGGCACAATGGCAGTCAAAAAAATTGAATAAAGGGGAGTTCACTTAAGGCTATTTGTAACATGTTCACTCGAAAACAACAGCTTTTTCTTCTTGTAATAAATATAATATATATCAAGTAGCGTACATTGCCTCTAAAAGTCTCAATAATATGAGCTGTATTGTATTTCTTTCTGGCAGCATTTTAATGTATAATGCTGTGAATGCCTTGGACAGGGAACTTGTTATCATTTACTGAGTGGGGCAGCCAGGAATTGTCCACAGTGAGAGATTCCCGCTGGCATTTCTTGCACTCGATTATTAAAAAGATCAATTGAACAGTGACCATTTATTTTCACCTCAAAGATGAGAAACAGGGATATCTAAAAATAAGTGGAGTGGGCAGTATTGCACAGTGAGAGGGAATGAACTAACATGTGCTGCCCTCCCCCCTAGCTGCCATAGAGCGCTGGACCTTTATTGAGTTATTTGTATCTCTGTAGGTATTAAGAGACATTTAAAATAAAGCAGGCTTATGTGTCTGCCAAAAAACATTTCTATTCAGTGGTCTATATGATTACAATGAAGTGTGTTTGTGTCTATTTAGCTATACTGGCATCACACTGTGGTTTGACTGTTTGTTTACCCTTGGGCTGCAGTACAATAGGTGGGTAAACATTGGACTTTAAAGTACTTTTAGATTATACTTAATATTAGTCACTGGCCTGCATATATTTGCTTTTCAAAATGCATTTAACTTGTTGCTTTGATGCCCTTTCTTGTGATGAAATGTGCCTTATTATTTATTATCTGTGACGTCAATGTGAAATGAATACACGTTATTCTTAACGAACATAAAATGAGAGTCAGAGGAGTGACAGAGCACGTTGTTTCATTCACTGTATGCCCCATCGGTCTCTATGATCACCGAACTGTAGCTAAAGTCATCAAGTGGCATCAGTTGAATAAAAACCACCAGCCAACAATTTCAAAGAAGTTTGGGTTCTCTTTTCCCTAAAATAAGGAACACGTGCTGCATAAAATGTTTTGAGAGCTGAAATGGCATTGAAATAGTGTCAACAATACCCTCATTGTACCAACTCCATTTATCCTCAAAATGTCATGTTGCTCATTGGATTTGGATTTGCCCAATCATTGATCTAACATTTTAACAGATACTAGGATCATGCCTGAACTTGTGTAACATTTCTTACTTTTACACACATTGATGGATGGTTTGTTGGTTGACTGTGAATCACTGCTTGTCCCACTGCTTTTATCAGGGTATACATCGGTTTGTATTATAGAAGCCCAATTGGAGAATTAAACCGGCGGAGAATCTAAGCTTTATCATACCTATTGTTCAAATCTACAGTGATAACGTGTGAGATGGTGAAGAACAGGAGATATTTCAGCCTCTGGAAGACCAGAGTCCTCCTCCCATACAAAGCTTTGTGAAAGGAGTGTGGCTATAGTCTGCGGTACTGGAGCGCAGGCCTCTAGTGGGCTTCAGTCTGCAGAAGCCTGCCTCCACAATTACAGGTTGGTCAGCTGCTGTTTCTTGACACGGGGAGTCCAGTCGAGGGGGAGAACGAAGGGAGGGAGGGCAGATCGAGGCAGCTGTGTGTTTGGGAAAGGCTGAGCTGAGTCTAGCTAGGAAGGACACTTCTTGGTCTTGACAGCTTTTCTAGTAATCTCAATGAGAGCTGAGTATGTTTTTGCATTGAGTGATATTTTGAGTTTAGATATTACAGTAATTGCTGCAACAAACCCTTTGGAGTTTTATGGGACTGGCGATTACACACCACAAACACAAGGAGTCGACCACACTGCATCTTAACAACCATTCCCGTAATGGATAGTTATTTCTTATGGCTTTGATAATAATAATTTCTGTCTGCAAATAAACACAAAATAATGCATCTCTGTGTTACAGTTTAAATTTGGAAGATACATCTCCATAACCCATCTCCACTGAATCCGTATGAATCAAATTATCAACCGAGAACCAATCATGCAATAGTACAAGATACAACATGTTTACTGGAATTGACAAAAAAATGTGTTCTCGAAGCATTTTTTGTTGTTGTAGTTGTTAATTATAAAGCATAAAATAAATTAATGTGTGACATTTCCTGGCAATTATGATCGAGAGTTATTAATGATTACATCTTAATACTGATTTGGATCAACACATAATAGTATGTTAGACATCCAGTCAGTCAATAAACTGATAGTGATTACTGCCCTCCGAGAAACAGGTTATTCTTTGCGGATGAATGAGTGTATAAACAGACAAGTCTTCTAGAAATGCACTTCAGTAATGTGCCGGAATTATACAGAGCTATTATCTCGTCACTTTTCTTTTCAATATTTTGAAAAGCAATGAATCTCAATACAGGTAATAAGCATACTGTACATAATATTATTCCCATATATATATATGAAATTTTGTGATAAATTATTTTGTAGATTAGTACATACAGTTTCACAATTTTCAACACTTAATCTTGTTTTCTTTGATTTATGGCAATTTAGTAAAACTGACAGCATGTTACAAAGTGATGGAAGACTTCATACATACTGCTTTGTGTTGTGATTGGTTTATGACGTTAAAAGTAGATTTGCCAAAACAAAGACATATTTTCATTAGTTGCTGGGTACAGTAAATAAGATTAAAATGTATATAGATACATAAGGAAAATACATATAATAATAATAATAATAATAATAATTTTAGAGCTCAGAGCTGCTTTTCACCAAATGAGACACACAGTCATTCATATGGAATATTTCTTGCTGTATTACCATCATGTTTCCTGTTTTTAATTTAATTTCATATATATATATATATAATATATGCACTTAGTCCTGTTGGGAATTTCCTAAATTGTGCATCTCCCTGGTCCAGCCCTGATGCACAGACTGAATTACAGAGGCTATGCATCCATGATGGATAAATAATTGTAATGTTGACCCCAGTATCACAGTTATGATTTAGTGCCTGTCTTGTGTGTGGTGGATAATTAAAGGGCATGTATCAAACTGAACACACAGTTTGTTAATGTATACAATCCTGCTTGTCATGTTATATCAAAAGGAATTTGCAACACCTTCACTTTTGCCAAGGTGCCCAAAGATTGCCTCATCCATGGCCGGGTGTCAGTGTGGAGTGAAAATGCACAAGACAGTGGAACAGTAAAACAATTAATGCACATATGTTCATATTTAGAACTAGGTGACTTAACTGTACACAGAGCATATACATCAAGAAACATATAACAATTGTTAAGATGTTAGTGGTTAAAATGTGTAGACCTACGGGTTCATTATTTTAAAAACCTGAAAGCTCTATTTATAAATCACATATGTGAAGCCTGCCAATCATAGAGCAGCATTTAAAATATATATTATACCAAATAAGTTTAAGATGGAGAGAAGGCGGGTTTATTGTTAAATTTAACAGGGGAAAAAATCAGTGTAAAGATGTTTGTGTGTCTAATCCTTAGGTGTCTGATTTATAATAAGTTAATAGGTCGTGTGAAGTTGTCTCTTATTGTATGAGGTGTCATTTCACACAGTTTGTGCAGCCAGAACCGCTCAGCTTTGCTCTGCCACCCCCTCGCCCAAATTGCATGGGATAACATCTCTTATATAATAAGAAACACCCTTCACACGACCTATTAACTTATAACATTGAACAAATAAGGCATGAAGAGAAACCCCCTTGTGGATGCATGAGACACGGTAAGATGAATGTAAGCCTACAGACATTGCCTTTACACAAGCAGGTGCTGCCAGGAGACAGTGTGAGAGAAAGAGAAGTAAACAGCTGTAGCATTCACACAAAATAAGTAACTACAACTATATATAAGTCAGTTTTGTTCATTTCTCCCCATTATTTTGATTCATTTTTAATAACCATGTGTAAACAGTACCTGGACGGCTCTGTACTGATCTTATGTCACCGTTCCTATTCACAGAAATGCTTATTATGACCATCTAACAAATTCACAATATTTTTTTATTTTTACTTATTTATTTTATACCTTTGATATTTCTTCACTTATGTATTTGATCAAATAGTCTGTAATATACAGACCCTGGTTCCTGTTGTTAGTCTTACAAGAATGTTTCTACTGTTTCAACTTGTTATGCGATTCATTATTTTCTCTGCTTGAATAAATTAAAGTTCAGCGTGTCATTGCTTAGAAAGAAGCTATAGGTCTATCACTGTCCATAGAAATCACCAGGACTCTTGAAATATACATTTGTAGGCAGAATAATATGGGCTCATGGACTATACTTCACTGCTAAAATACAAATAAGAACAGAAGAAACTGAATCAAATTGAATTATGTGAGAATGCATTTGTCTCCTCAAAAGCCAATGCAAACAAAGATCGAGAGGCAGGTAAACACATTTCCATATAAATTAAAATGATTCGGGTACCTCTTCTCTGAAGTTGTGTGTCGATGAGATTGTAGCTGTACAATGAAGCTAGCCACATTCTATGCATTGCAGCTGGGATTCAAAACCTATTTTGGATCTGTGTTTTAAACTGCCTGCAATATAAACAGACGCTTTCTCTTTAAAATCATTCCTTGTTGCTCCCCTCGCACCTCCACCTCTATATTTGGCAAAGTCAAATATACTAACAGACTACAGCGCTGACACTTTGAATACATAGTCCAATTGTTTTCTACCAGGGACCTTTAACACTGATTCTGAAGCTGTAATAGACCAGATCTATAATCTTATCGACCTACACAACTGAGACTGACACTATCTGAGCTCAGCAACACAGAGAACAGTTTTCACATTACTGAATCCTGAATGCATTTCAGAAAACAGCCCCAGTGCAGCCATGCACTCTTGTCTGGATAAAGGCTGTGTGTGTACCTCTGTACTTTTATGATGTGGTACAGTGAAGCCTATAAATAAGATATTGATGTAGCTAGAAAGATGGACATTGAATATTCTCTCCCTCTACACACAGACATCAATGTATGTCCTTGAACTGTCTCGGCACACTACGCCAAACAGACTTTTTTTTTGTGTGTGCATTGGATTAAAAATAGTAATGTTTTACTTCTCCTTGTGAATGCATTCTATTGAAAGTGTTTTTGTTGCTCTGCTTGGTCTCTAATGCATCTTCCTGCCTGATACAGTCTCACCCACTCAAAGGCATAAAACGAGTCAAGCTGTGCGAGGCGCTGATTGATGAAAGAAAACCTTGCAGGGGGAACTGTTAACCTCAGGCATCAAAGATAATTTAGGAAGGGAGTTCTGCTTTGCCAGTCCTTAGTCACTGTATAATAGGAGGAACACACAAACTTGTTTATTGTAAAGTAGCCCTGTCTTGCTGAAAGGATTGAAGCTGCTGCAAAAGCTTCAACACAAAGCCTCTTGTACATAAACAAGAAATGAAGAAATGAATTGGCAGCACTGAGAGTCATTTTCCACTGATACATGACTTGGTAAAATGTGTGCTGGTTGAAAGATTCCCCGGCTACTACACATCTAACAAGTTATTGCTTCATGGGATATTACTAGGCCTCAATGTAGGACAAAACACAGGTAACAGAAGGGAAAGAGGTTTTACACCTACCAGGGGAACTAAACAAACAAACCAGCGACACGAACTGTGTGCTTCTTTTTTCAAAACCGGGGAATTGGAATCACATTGGGCAAGTTTATCAAATTAGCCCCTTACAGTGTTACTATGGTGGTAGACCATGTTATTACAGGTAATGATCTCATTTACCTGGGTTTTTAGGGCATAGAAGAACTTAATTTACTTAAATGAAGAGCAGCAAAGATCCCAGGAATAAAACTCGAAGAATGTCCATTATGGCTAACGATCTGGAGATAATATAGATTTTTATTCTCTGAGCAACATATGTTGAATTTAGTGGAATAAAATGGAGGTTTATTATTAAAAAAAAATAATTAATGTCTATTGTCTCCACTCAAATAGTGAATTCACACCATTTAAGAATTGTTATTTTGTAAGCATAGACAGCCGCCAAGTTGTCAGACACTGGTAATACACTGAATATATAGAAGTATAAATAAATATATAATGGCATGAATCAGATATAAGAAACCTCACTACAATATGAAATTGCTATTTCAGCTTCAGATTGAGAATGAAATGGCTTTTTGATATTCACAGCTCTGAAAACAATATGCACTTCCGAAAGATAAGCACATTTATATTGATGTGAGATCGTTGTTCTTCAAGCAGGAAAAAGAACAGCCTGAAATCAAAAGAGTATTGTAACCTAATGGGGAATGAAAAGATCCACAATTAGGGAAAAAAGCAGAGTTCACAACAAGAACCAAATTTAGATCCATTTTTAGATATCTGTAGTCTTCTCAAACACATTCTGGAAATTTGGAGACATCCGCAACCAGTTTTCTGTGCCTGTTCCTTTGCCCAAGGAAAGTAGGCTGGTATCTGTCTATGACCCCGTTCACATTTGAGATGTAGGGCGGCCCAGGGCGGCCCAGGGCGGCCCTGGGGAAAAGCAACTCAAGCCATGCCCCCAGAGATGCGTGTCTGAGTCAAAGGAGACGCCGCTTCTCGCCAATGCAGATGTAAATACAGGCACCAAAAAGCCAAACAAGACAAGACAAACCGTATTTTCTCTATATTGTTTGAATGTTATATCGATCTATAGCCTTAAATGTACTGATAGATTTCGCTAGCTCACATCTTATATATATATATAAAACTATAGGCTAAATAATGAGTTATAATGTAAACAGTTCGGTCAATATAATGTATAATGTATAACTCGTCAATGAAAATAAAAGTGTGTGTAGCTGGTAAACTTGCTATTGTTTTTTCTTTTTTTTACTAAATATTACAGTATGCAATTTTCAGGTGTAAAATGCATTGTGAAATTGTCAACGGGACCAGGTAACTTTATTCACTTATCTGAATTTTGCATTAAAACAATATAAATTGAACCGAAGCAGGTTTCCATTCAAATCAATGGATTTTAAAACGAGACCAGCTGTTTAGTATGCAATCTGAAATTCAATTATATTGAGCTGAGCAGTACAATTACAAATGCCGGCTTTGGAGTTAACTGGGACAATGCAGAAATTAAAGCACTTTTTACAATGTGGATGGAAGATAAAGTTAAGAGCGCTGCTGTCTATGAGGATATAACTATAGAAGTTATCACAGAAGGCTTCTTTCGATGGCTATCAATCACTCGCCCGACCAAAATAAAAATACAAAGATCAGACTTTAAAAATGACAACTAACGCAGTGGAGTCCAGAGAAAAGGTTGCACGTTTTTCAGAGGAACTCCAAGGAAGAAATAGTGAGCAGAAGCTTGGATTGCATGGGACACATCGACCTGCAGCAAGCAGCACCGAAGAGACAGACACTTTTGAAGTACTACTATATATGTACTGTGTGTGTATGTGTATGTAATACACATTTTCTGATTATAAATCTCAATAGGCTATTGATAACTAATGCATATGATTTCTTGCGATTTAATGTAGATGTCCTACTAAAATGTGCTTTGCTTTCGGGTGAATTGTATAACAGCACTTTAAGACTTGTAGAACCGAAGATAGACATTTGAAAAGGGAAATATATTAATTAGATCCCCATTGAACCAGCAATTTTTACTTTCAATGAAAATATTGAACCGATCAATAACCTTTATACACTGATCAGCCATAACATTATGACCACCTGCCTAATATTGTGTAGGTCCCCCTTTTGCCACCAAAACAGCCCTGACCCGTCGAGGCATGGACTCCACTAGACCTCTGAAGGTGTGCTGTGGTATCTGGCACCAAGACGTTAGCAGCAGATCCTTTAAGTCCTGTAAGTTGCGAGGTGGGGCCTCCATGGATCTGACTTGTTTGTCCAGCACATCCCACAGATGCTAGATTGGATTGAGATCTGGGGAATTTGGAGGTCAAGTCAACACCTTGAACTCATGATTCATCAGACCAGGTCACCTTCTTCCATTGCTCCGTGGTCCAGTTCTGATGCTCACGTGCCCATTGTAGGTGCTTTCGGCAGTGGACGGGTCAGCATGGGCACCCTGACTGGTTTGCGGCTACGCAGCCCCATACGCAACAAACTGCGATGCTTTGTGTGTTCTGACACCTTTCTATCAGAACCAGCATTAACTTTTTCAGCAATTTGAGCTACAGTATCTCGTCTGTTGGATCGGACCACACAGGACAGCCTTTGCTCCCCACGTGCATCATTGAGCCTTGGCCGCCCATGACCCTGTCGCCGGTTCACCGCTTTTCCTTCCTTGGACCACTTTTGATAGGTATTGACCACTGCAGACCGGGAACACCCCACAAGAGCTGCAGTTTTGGAGATGCTCTGACCCAGTGGTCTAGCCATCACAATTTGGCTCTTGTCAAAGTCGCTCAGATCCTTACGCTTGCCCATTTGTCCTGCTTCTAACACATCAACTTTGAGGACAAAATGTTCACTTGCAGCCTAATATATCCCACCCACTGACAGGTGCCATGATAACGAGATTATCAGTGTTATTCACTTCACCTGTCAGTGGTCATAATGTTATGGCTGATCGGTGTATATATCAATATGAATAAGTTGTGATTATAAATACATCGCATACATCTGTAAGCAGACCTAATGTTATGTGTAACTGGTTTATTTGAGCAGATTTGTTTAATTCCTGCCATGCATTTTGTTTAGGCCACCTTTTTGCCTGCATATGTGAACGCACTTAGGCCTCCTAAAACCGCAAATGTGAATGGGGTCAGAAAAAAAGCCAGACTAAATTTGAGGCGGCCCAGAGCCGGCCTAATAAGTGTGAACGGGGTCTAAGATCTGCCCTTCTTGAGCCAGGTGCAGAATAACCCCGGATGTGGTTCTGTGTCCATGGTGAGAGCTTATTTTGTGAATAAAGGAGCACACACTGCTGTGGTTAAGGCTACAACTTCGACCTACACATGTATCACAACCCTCTAGTGTGTTTCTTATATGTATCTATATGTACATGTGTATATACATATAAGTAGTAGAAAGTGGCTGCTGGTTCTAAATTAAAAACATATCCAAGCTGCAATTTCTATTAAGAACATAAGAAAGTTTACAATTGAGAGGAGGCCATTCGACCCATCGTGCTCATTTGGTGTCCATTAATATCTAAGTGATCCAAGGATCCTATACAGTCTATTTTTAAATGTTCCCAAACTTTCAGCTTCTACCACATCGCTGGGGAGTTTGTTCAGATTGTGACACCTTTCTGTGTGAAGAAGTGTCTCCCGTTTTCTGTCTTGAATGCCTTGAAGCCCAATTTCCATTTGTGTGCCCGGGTGCATGTGTCCCTGCTGACCTGGAAAAGCTCCTCTAGTTTGATGTGGTCGATGCCTTTCATGATTTTGAAGACTTGGATCAAGTCCCCACGTAGTCTCCTCTGTTCCAGGGTGAAAAGGTTCAGTTCCTCAGTCTCTCAGTAGGACATTCCCTTCAGACCTGGAATAAGCAAAGGCCCTAGTACTGATCCCTGTGGAAATCCACTAACAACCTCACTCCAGTTAGAAGTGACTCCTCTAATCGACACCCTCTGTTTCCTAGACATCAACCAGTTCATAATCCATCTACTTACATTACCCTGAATGCCTATTAAGATCATCAATGGTTTATGTTAATTTATGGGGTGATCTAGGGGGATGGGGGGCAGGTGTGAGGTGTCTCCCATGTCAATTATTTTCATAAATTCTTCTGATCAATGCAACCTTCAGGTTTTTTTTTCTTGCTTCTACTGGATCAAGTAAAAAAAATATATATATATACACTCACCTAAAGGATTATTAGGAACACCTGTTCAATTTCTCATTAATGCAATTGTCTAACCAACCAATCACATGGCAGTTACTTCAATGCATTTAGGGGTGTGGTCCTGGTCAAGACAATCTCCTGAACTCCAAACTGAATGTCTGAATGGGAAAGAAAGGTGATTTAAGCAATTTTGAGCGTGGCATGGTTGTTGGTGCCAGACGGGCCGGTCTGAGTATTTCACAATCTGCTCAGTTACTGGGATTTTCACGCACAACCATTTCTAGGGTTTACAAAGAATGGTGTGAAAAGGGAAAAACATCCCGTATGCGGCAGTCCTGTGGGCGAAAATGCCTTGTTGATGCTAGAGGTCAGAGGAGAATGGGCCGACTGATTCAAGCTGATAGAAGAGCAACTTTGACTGAAATAACCACTCGTTACAACCGAGGTATGCAGCAAAGCATTTGTGAAGCCACAACACGTACAACCTTGAGGCGGATGGGCTACAACAGCAGAAGACCCCACCGGGTACCACTCATCTCCACTACAAATAGGAATAAGAGGCTACAATTTGCACAAGCTCACCAAAATTGGACAGTTGAAGACAGGAAAAATGTTGCCTGGTCTGATGAGTCTCCATTTCTGTTGAGACATTCAGATGGTAGAGTCAGAATTTGGCGTAAACAGAATGAGAACATGGATCCATCATGCCTTGTTACCACTGTGCAGGCTGGTGGTGGTGGTGTAATGGTGTGGGGGATGTTTTCTTGGCACACTTTAGGCCCCTTAGTGCCAACTGGGCATCGTTTAAATGCCACGGCCTACCTGAGCATTGTTTCTGACCATGTCCATCCCTTTATGACCACCATGTACCCATCCTCTGATGGCTACTTCCAGCAGGATAATGCACCATGTCACAAAGGTCGAATCATTTCAAATTGGTTTCTTGAACATGACAATGAGTTCACTGTACTAAACTGGCCCCCACAGTCACCAGATCTCAACCCAATAGAGCATCTTTGGGATGTGGTGGAACGGGAGCTTCGTGCCCTGGATGTGCATCCCACAAATCTCCATCAACTGCAAGATGTGATCCTATCAATATGGGCCAACATTTCTAAAGAATGCTTTCAGCACCTTGTTGAATCAATGCCACGTAGAATTAAGGCAGTTCTGAAGGCGAAAGGGGGTCAAACAGTATTAGTATGGTGTTCCTAATAATCCTTTAGGTGAGTGTATGCTTACTGCCTCTTGGGCATACAAAATCCCTTAGTCATCTTAATTGTGTATTGATTGGTTGATATGATTCGGGGGGTGAAGAATATAATCTACAAATTGTTCTAAATTAATTACAAATACAAAACAGAAAATAATTGAATGCATAAGTATACTGGTAGTTATATTTTTCACTTTGACATTATGGACACTGTCTGTGTTGATCAGTGGCAAAAACTCCTGATTAAATCCATTCTGATTTCATGTTGTAACACAATGACATGTGGAAAAGTCCAAGGGGGTGAATACTTTTGATAGCCACTGTATACTAGTCAGGTGAAGTTAGTTTTTTCACACATGTGAAGAACAAGAATCTTCAGAATCGCGCCCATCTTAAAGCACTTCATTTCTAGGATCTCAAGTTGCCCCGAGCATAACCATTTAAAATGACAGAGGTGTAAAGGTGTCGTCGTGATGGCCCCATATTTCAAAGCATGCATCTTTCGTCTCGGGCGTATTAATCTTGCCCATTCCACCAAATGACATTCACCACCTGTCCACCAAGAAGTGATCAAATTTATGAGAGATCTGCCGAGCACAGGGATGATCCAGTGCAATTAATCTTGTAGTGTTCAGGCTTAATTTCCTCCAGCGCTAGGAAATGTGCTGAGTAAAGTAACACTGTCAGAACACAATCAACACATTTTCTGGGATTGCTCATTAAAATCCCACATCTTCGTAGGAGAGCTTGACTGTTAAAATTACTAGCTCTGACCACACCACATTCTGTCAGTCTCCACCTGCTACCATCTCTGAGCCTCTTACCCATGCACGGACCAAATGAATCCAAACGGTATACAATGTTGTCTTTGGGCAGGAAATCCCCACATTGTGAGACTTGCAAATGAGCCAATACAGGGTTGTTTTAAGTGCAGAGACATGGCTGGTCCCTGGTGAGGCTTTAGAGGTAACACTTTACACTGTGTCCATGATTACACTGTAATCACTTGTTACAGTGTAAATAGGCATAATTACAGTGGTAGTAAATACAAAGTATTTAGGGACACTAAATGTAAAGTGTTACCCTAGGACAGTAAAAACATTGTAACCATGCACAATTACAGTGTAAATAGGCATACATATACTGGTAGTTACCAAGTAATTACAGTGTAAATACACAGTAATTAGGGACACTTAATGTAAAGTATTGTCTTGTGGTTGCATCGCTATGGCCTTCCCTCTTTGTATGAAGGGTCTGGGATTTTGGGGTCAGTCAGTTCTATAGAGCGGGCCTGAGGTAGAATGGCAGAAACAGTAATTTCCTCATTATGAAGTCAGTCACAGTGCTAGGTATATCAAATCATTTAATAATAATTTAATTAGTTATTTTTGACTCAATTTTCATCACCTCTCTCATCATCTCCTTTTTTCATCTTTAGGATATTGCCAGATTGAGTCCTTTCAATCATTCTGGCTCAGTTCAGTGGTGTTCATCCAAGCATTTTGCATTTCAAGGCTGAACTGCAGAGGATCTTTGCTATTCTTAATGTATCCACCTCACGTGTGCTTTCAGACAAATTATTATAAATCCCTTTTCCTCATAAGTGTTTTTTCTGATTAGAGAATTATAGTGTACCTCCTGTTACAATGTTAATAAATAACATGGTGTTTTATTCTTTCCTGATATGAACACTTTGATAAATCAATGGTCTTATGGATACAAAGGAAAATTGAATTTGTTTCCCCCAAGTGTAGTGGGCAATTGTGATTGTACTACCTGCAAAAAAACCAAGCAGGAATTTAAAAAAGCAGTCAGGATGTGAACAGTGAAAAGAAGACATTATTTAAAGCGTTGATACAATACTCAGGGGAGAAGGAAGCTCATAAATCTCCACTGCCTCGCAGCATTAGATAATTCAGAAATTAGAGCTGGCACACAAATATTTATTTATCTGACCCAATGCATTGTATAGTTTATTGTTGTGCTGTATGCCTGTCTAAATGATTGTTCCCAAATGTGCTTAAGTATCTGGTCCTTGAAGCCAATTATGCGGGCTTTGCCAGGATAAAGCTACAGCACCAAATGACTGCCATAAAAAGTAAATCAGCATCAGACTGTTTTAATGGCGTTTTTATGTTTTATTCCACTATCTTAGCATGAAGCTCCCTCTAGAGTTTTAAATGGCAGAACTCCTATATTAAACACAAGGTGTGAGGTTGACTAAACAGTTACTGATTTGTTAGTGTTGTTTTAAATCTTACTGAAGTGTTTTCCTACAACCTTAATGTAGAGCTTGCTTTCACCAGAGAAATGAATAATTTTTCAGTCTAGTTCAGTGGAGAGCTAAATAACTATCTTCTTATGATAGAGACAAGCAGCAGGAATGGAAGTGTGCTCCCAAGGCAAAGACAGACTACTTCCTCTTCCTACCTCTCTTGTCCTGGGAAATCCAGCTGTACAGCTCTATGAGAAACGTTATTGATTGCAATGTAGGCCGCTGTGATTAACATAACCCTGTAAACTCCTGCCTACTGGGTTAGGACCTGCTGAGTTGTGTTTAGATTTTATATAAAGGTATAGTCCTGAAATCTAAGTAGTTATCACAATAAGGGGTTGTCTGTTTCAAACCGTAGAGCGATTGATGTAGTGGTTTGGGATCAACAGATATTTAATGCTGACTTATCTCTACACCCAGATAAACCCAAGAACTGGTTGATATAAGCAACTGTTTACTTAGAGAGGCATTGGTGCCACTTATCCTCGACCGAGTGTCTGCCATTAGATCATCTGGGTGAAATATACAATACCGTGAGACTTATTGTGAAAGGGCCAAATAACAGTGCTTCCTTCTGAAGTCTCCTCTGGCTGAGAATGAGGTGCAGTAGGTGCTCTCTTCACCCTCGACATCATTACTCCATACGTGTTCTTCACCAGTTATCTCTTTAATCTGTGAAATCTGAAATAGTTATTTGAATATAGGAGTGCTGCCTTCTGCAGACGATTATTATACCATTACTGGAAGAAGAAGAAAAACTCTGTAGATCAAGACATCATTAGTAGCAATGGAAGTCTTCTCTCCTGTTCTTCGGCTCAGGTTCTGACCCGTGTTCGTGAGACTTCGTTCTGCCTGTGCAGTGGCACCGGGGTGGTATGCTTGATCTGAGCACTGCTTTGAATACAGTTCAATGCCACATCTTACTGAAGCACCTTGGGGACCTCACAAGCATTATTAGAACTTAATGTTCAGTCACTGGCTTGGTTTGCCATAACTTTATAACAACTGGCATCAGCCTTTAATAGTCCCTCTGGGATCTATTTTAGACCCTTTTTATCTACTATATCAAATCTGTAGGCCAAATACTTACGAATGATTAATTTGGATGTAAAATGCATACGACTGATACAATGACACTAGACTATGATTCTTCTATCACGTAACACACTGGATGCAACTGAGATTTCTTCCTCCTCATTCTGGCCAAATGGGTCTGTAAATAAACTGCTCTCGGCATCGGCGGTGGAAAACCCACAGCACAGGAACTTCTCTTGTGGCATTGGTGGTGTTGCCTGCCTGTTAAAATGCCGGCACACCTTTCGATTCTGCGGTTAACAGGTGAAGCTGTGAGCGCCTGTGCTGCTTTTATTGGAGTGATTTGTGGTTATTTTATGCCTTTCTACACACAGCAGATGCTGGTCTGCTGAGAAACCCAGAGAGCAGGTTACATACGGAGGGAGGTGGCATTCTTTCACTTTATCCTGCAAGCCAGGGAAAATGGTTTCTCAGTACATCAGGCTTTTTGATTTGGTGCATCAGTTATAGTCTTTCCTCTCAGTACAAACTGTGCTGAATACAGTTTGCTTTATTCATGCTCTAGTTTACTATGCTTTGTTGTTAAGTTTACTTTAAATTCTCATTGAAAATAGAGTCCAGAGGAATTATTCACTCAGACAGAACTGAAGCCGTGATGAGCAGATGAATACACCGAGAAATGAGACAAGAATCTAATCGCAGGACCACATTCCAAGTGTCCTTTAAGATTGAGACGCAAATTGGGTGTGATGTGTGAGACATTTTTAAAAACCCTTATCCCAAGGAAGATGTGAGGATGAGTTTCAATTCCTAAACCATTCGCCGACATGTCCATCTACATAAATTCCATTAAGTTCCCCTGATGGACAGGGAAAATAGTTCACATCCTGAGAGAAGCTTAAACTGGCTTTCTATTCATGATAAATACAAAGTTATCAGTGGATAAAAGTGTAACGGTGCTTCCTGGGAGGCTAGGCTGGTAAAAGCCACCACTTATATTTACTAAAGTACATCCGTATTTAAAATAGAACCTCTCTCACTAACAGGAGCGGATGATAACATCTTATTCGTGTCTTTAAATGTATGTTCTGAAAGTTTCTCTAACCTATTTATCACTGTTTAATTCTGTTCTGGGCCAGTTACAGGTAGCTGTTCAGTCAGTAGAGTACAGAGATTGACGAGACAATTGATTATTGTGTTTACATTGTGAAAAATATTATTTTCTAAATGGACGATGTACACTCACCTAAAGGATTATTAGGAACACCTGTTCAATTTCTCATTAATGCAATTATCTAACCAACCAATCACATGGCAGTTGCTTCAATGCATTTAGGGGTGTGGTCCTGGTCAAGACAATCTCCTGAACTCCAAACTGAACGTCTGAATGGGAAAGAAAGGTGATTTAAGCAATTTTGAGCGTGGCATGGTTGTTGGTGCCAGACGGGCCGGTCTGAGTATTTCACAATCTGCTCAGTTACTGGGATTTTCACGCACAACCATTTCTAGGGTTTACAAAGAATGGCGTGAAAAGGGAAAAACATCCCGTATGCGGCAGTCCTGTGGGTGAGAATGCCTTCTTGATGCTAGAGGTCAGAGGAGAATGGGCCGACTGATTCAAGCTGATAGAAGAGCAACTTTGACTGAAATAACCACTCGTTACAACCGAGGTATGCAGCAAAGCATTTGTGAAGCCACAACACGTACAACCTTGAGGCGGATGGGCTACAACAGCAGAAGACCCCACCGGGTACCACTCATCTCCACTACAAATAGGAAAAAGAGGCTACAATTTGCACAAGCTCACCAAAATTGGACAGTTGAAGACTGGAAAAATGTTGCCTGGTCTGATGAGTCTCGATTTCTGTTGAGACATTCAGATGGTAGAGTCAGAATTTGGCGTAAACAGAATGAGAACATGGATCCATCATGCCTTGTTACCACTGTGCAGGCTGGTGGTGGTGGTGTAATGGTGTGGGGGATGTTTTCTTGGCACACTTTAGGCCCCTTAGTGCCAATTGGGCATCGTTTAAATGCCACGGCCTACCTGAGCATTGTTTCTGACCATGTCCATCCCTTTATGACCACCATGTACCCATCCTCTGATGGCTACTTCCAGCAGGATAATGCACCATGTCACAAAGGTCGAATCATTTCAAATTGGTTTCTTGAACATGACAATGAGTTCACTGTACTAAACTGGCCCCCACAGTCACCAGATCTCAACCCAATAGAGCATCTTTGGGATGTGGTGGAACGGGAGCTTCGTGCCCTGGATGTGCATCCCACAAATCTCCATCAACTGCAAGATGCTATCCTATCAATATGGGCCAATATTTCTAAAGAATGCTTTCAGCACCTTGTTGAATCAATGCCACGTAGAATTAAGGCAGTTCTGAAGGCCAAAGGGGGTCAAACACAGTATTAGTATGGTGTTCCTAATAATCCTTTAGGTGAGTGTACATTGTTTAAATACTTATAGTGTTAGTCTGTTGTTGTTTTTGGGCTGGTTATCTATATATTGTTTGTCTGTGTGTCCCTTCAACAATGAGACCTGCTGCCCAATATAATTCAACTATACAGGTTGAATACATTGAAGAAAACCCCACAAGGGTAGTATTGTTGTGCCAGACAATTAGCTGCAATTCAACTAAATTGCAAGCATTTGTGATGTAATACTGCATGAAAAGAAGGACTGTATTGCAAAAGAAACGTATTGACTTTGTAATTTAGCATTGTTGCAGTCGCTGCTTCCAACAATAAACATGATGTTCAGCGAAACAACAATCTCAAACTGTAACTGAAACATAGTTCACACAATCACGCATTCAGGATATCTACCTTTTTTAAACTCACATTCAGATAAAGCAAAATAGCAGTAACATATAGTAATGTTTTAAAAGATGAAAACAGGCTATTAACATTTGACTTAATTTTCCTGCTATTGACTCCCTTTTATATACCTATATATATATATATATATATATAACTAGATTATTACGTTTTTAAATAGCTTTCTTCTTATATAACTGCATTCCTCTTCAACTCCTACGTAGACTTTGAAATCTCTTTTATGCTTAGTATGCAAACTAAGCAAAATGTCCTATATATTATCCCATGCTCCATTTGATTTTAAATGTTTTGAAATATCCTATTACTACTGAGTTGACTGCAATCAACAATGAATATTTGGTATGATTATTATTACTTAATGTCCCTCCCACTGCAGTGGCAATATACCTAATTTCTCATTTGAGAAGAGCAATAAAAGTTGTGCCTGGTTGCTTCCATTAGCTTTTATACTGCCCTAAAATCTCAGAGAGGATGAACTGCCTTAGGAAATACAAATCCAAGTTATGCCCTTGGGAACATCGCCTTCGTTCTTCTCTTTGCTTTTCAAGTTAAAGAAATAGGAACAGCGATTTTATTCTCTCAAGAAATCACATCAGTGTAATGGCATGATTTTTTATCGTTTGTTTGTTTGTTTCTTTTGAGGGCCAGAAAACTCTCAGTACATTCATTCATAATGTATGCATTGACCGCTCCAGTGTATCAGCGATAATGGAGATAAATAGTGCTGAGTACAGTATTGTCACAATTGCAGCCACAGGCCACCGACACCTCCAGTAGTTCTGGTGATTTTAATACCTCCCTCCCCAACCTTTAATGAACTTTCTAACATGAACTTATCTGCTCCCTGGTTTGCTCCTTATTTTGTCTGTACTAAGTCTTGCACTTTAAGTTGCAGTTATGATAACACGTTTCTCCTGTTAGTAATTATGCCTGTTATTATCCCACTGCACTGTATATATATTGGCATAGGACATTCTCATATATTAATATGTAATTTATTATCTGTCTATCTGTTAATCTATCACAGTGGTTCTCAACCCTGGCCCTGGAGGACCCCCTACCCTGCTGGTCTTTGCTCCAACCAAGCTCTCAATTATTTAATTGAATCCTTAATTTAACTAATTTGCTTACATTTGACTTTTTAAATTGTGTAACTGATAAAACATTGGTTCCTTCATAAGTTCCTTATTCAATGTTATACTTAAAAGCCTTAGAGTGCCTTAAATGCCTCTAAGAAGAGTGTATATGTGTATTGGTAATGTGCATGTGTGTATATATACACTCACCTAAAGGATTATTAGGAACACCTGTTCAATTTCTCATTAATGCAATTATCTAACCAACCAATCACATGGCAGTTGCTTCAATGCATTTAGGGGTGTGGTCCTGGTCAAGACAATCTCCTGAACTCCAAACTGAATGTCTGAATGGGAAAGAAAGGTGATTTAAGCAATTTTGAGCGTGGCATGGTTGTTGGTGCCAGACGGGCCGGTCTGAGTATTTCACAATCTGCTCAGTTACTGGGATTTTCACGCACAACCATTTCTAGGGTTTACAAAGAATGGTGTGAAAAGGGAAAAACATCCAGTATGCGGCAGTCCTGTGGGCGAAAATGCCTTGTTGATGCTAGAGGTCAGAGGAGAATGGGCCGACTGATTCAAGCTGATAGAAGAGCAACTTTGACTGAAATAACCACTCGTTACAACCGAGGTATGCAGCAAAGCATTTGTGAAGCCACAACACGTACAACCTTGAGGCGGATGGGCTACAACAGCAGAAGACCCCACCGGGTACCACTCATCTCCACTACAAATAGGAAAAAGAGGCTACAATTTGCACAAGCTCACCAAAATTGGACATTTGAAGACTGGAAAAATGTTGCCTGGTCTGATGAGTCTCCATTTCTGTTGAGACATTCAGATGGTAGAGTCAGAATTTGGCGTAAACAGAATGAGAACATGGATCCATCATGCCTTGTTACCACTGTGCAGGCTGGTGGTGGTGGTGTAATGGTGTGGGGGATGTTTTCGTGGCACACTTTAGGCCCCTTAGTGCCAATTGGGCATCGTTTAAATGCCACGGCCTACCTGAGCATTGTTTCTGACCATGTCCATCCCTTTATGACCACCATGTACCCATCCTCTGATGGCTACTTCCAGCAGGATAATGCACCATGTCACAAAGGTCGAATCATTTCAAATTGGTTTCTTGAACATGACAATGAGTTCACTGTACTAAACTGGCCCCCACAGTCACCAGATCTCAACCCAATAGAGCATCTTTGGGATGTGGTGGAACGGGAGCTTCGTGCCCTGGATGTGCATCCCACAAATCTCCATCAACTGCAAGATGCTATCCTATCAATATGGGCCAACATTTCTAAAGAATGCTTTCAGCACCTTGTTGAATCAATGCCACGTAGAATTAAGGCAGTTCTGAAGGCGAAAGGGGGTCAAACACAGTATTAGTATGGTGTTCCTAATAATCCTTTAGGTGAGTGTATATATACAGCTCTGGAAAAAATGTAGACCACTGCACAATTATCAGTTTCTCTGGTTTTACTGTTTATAGGTATGTGTTTGGGTAAAATGAACATTTTTGTTTTATTCTATAAACTACTGATAACATTTCTCCCAAATTCCAAATAAACTATTGTCATTTAGAGCATTTATTTGCAGGAAATGACAACTGGTCAAAATAACAAAAAAGATGCAATGATGTCAGAGATCGAATAATGCAAAGAAAATAAGTTCATATTCATTTTTAAACACAATACTAATGTTTTAACTTAGGAAGAGTTCAGAAATCAATATTTGGTGGAATAACCCTGATTTTCAATCACAGCTCTCATGCGTCTTGCTTGGCATGCTCTCCACCAGTCTTTCACATTGATGTTGGGTGACTTTATGCCACTCCTGGCACAACAATTCAAGCAGCTGGCTTTGTTTGATGGCTTGTGACCATCCATCTTCCTCTTGATCAGATTCCAGAGGTTTTCAATGGGGTTCATGTCTGGAGATTGGGCTGGCCATGACAGGGTCTTGACCTGGTGGTCCTCCATCCACACCTTGATTGACCTGGCTGTGTGGCGTGGAGCATTGTCCTGCTGGAAAAAACAATCCTCAGAGTTGGGAAACATTGTCAGAGCAGAAGGAAGCAAGTTTTCTTCCAGAACAACCTTGTACATGGCTTGATTAATGCATCCCTCACAAAGACAAATCTGCCCGATTCCAGCCTTGCTGAAGCACACCTAAATCATCGCTGATCCTCCACCAAATTTCACAGTGGGTGCGAGACACTGTGGCTTGTAGGCTTCTCCAGGAATCTGTCTAACCATTAGACGACGAGGTGTTGGGCAAAGCTGAAAACTGGACTCATCAGAAAAGATGACCTTACTTCAGTCCTCTACAGTCCAATCCTTATGGCCTTCTACAGCCTCAGCCTTGCTCTTCTTTGCTTCTCATTGATGAAGGGCTTTGTTCTAGCTTTGCACGACTTCAGCCCTGCCCCTAGGAGCCGTTTCAAACCGTCCTCGCCGTGCACTTCACCCCAGTTACTGTTTGCCATTCTTTTTGTAGGTCACTTGATGTCATCCTACAGTTGTTGAGTGACATTTGAATGAGTTGGCGGTCATCCCGGTCAGCGGAGAGTCGTTGTCGCCCTCTGCCGGTCTGTAGCTTTGTTATCCCCAATGTCTGCTGCTTGACCTTGTTCTTATGAACCACCATCTTTGAAATTTTAAGGATGGAAGCAACCCAACGCTCACTGTATCCCTCTGCCAGTAAAGCCAGAATTGAACCCTTCTTTTCCTCACTCACAACTTTCCTTTTCAACTCTTTTGACATGGTCAAGTTATTTTTTTTATTCCAATTACTTTTGAGGTACTACTAGCACTGTTTTTACCATCCAGCTGGTCATATTGCAAGAGGATAGTGATGACCACAGCAGTGGTTTTTATACTTTTCCTCGTAAAATAAGATTTGGTTCAGGTGATCACCTAATCAGTAGCTCACTCAATAGAATGAGGTGTGCCTGTGCTGGAATTCAACAGACACTGGAATGGAATGGCCGCCATACATGTAGAGATGCTGATTTAAGAAAAAATTGTCTCAGTGGTCTCTTACATTTTTCCATATCAAAGGTAAAGCCAGTGCTGGTTAAAGCAGAACAACAAACTCAATCTGAATACATTCTAGGATGAATTACGATCGATGGCCCTCCTCTGTCTTTAAAAGCTCCCCTTGTATGATTTGGGTTGGAGTGGTGCAGGGATGGAAGGAGACACTTTATAGATCTGTTCATTGTTTTTCTTTTATGCAAGGGAGTCAGCTGCAATACAAGACACTTCACAAAACATATTGACATCCATTAGCTCAAATGAGACAGAGGAGGAAAACTAAAATTAAAAAAGAGTTTGGGATTTGAGCTTGAACTGATCTGAAATGTTTTGAACAAAAGCATGGCCACTTCTTAGTATAGAACAACTTGTATGTCCACACAGCCTTTGTCTTGTCTTGTGCATGTGTGATTCATTTTATTTACCCACGATACACCTGCATACTTCAGTCCACCTGACTAAACTCGGCTGTTCAATCTCCCTTCACTTCATCACTAGCTAGTTATAAAAAAGGCTTCACCTAAACTGATTAAATAGCCCTGCATTACAAACAGTGTAGACAGCTATAGAATGGTTAAATGCACAAATCACAGATAAGTGACTATATTCTGACAGTATCTTTACTTTGCTAATAAGATTGAAGTCCTGCAATGCTTACTGGGGTTCACAGGGATAAATCACCATCCTGTAGCTACATACAAAGCAGAGAGCTGCATCTTAACATGAGCTACTCCTAGTTATGCATTAAACAAATCAATTAATTGAATGACTTCCCTGCAGTAATAAATCAAATTCACTCTGGCTCTTAGCGTAGAGATAGTTCATTTCTAGGGAACAGTCCATGGCTGCACTGTCAAATTATCTTTATTATTACTAATATAATTATTCTGCAGGCATCTTTCTTCTTAGTTTGGGTCTAAAATGTTGTGGATGCAAACTATTCTCTCTTATCTCTCTCTCAGGGGCTGCTGCGGATACTACGCTTCAGTGCCTTTGAAAAACATCACAAATACACGGGCCAATTCCCCTCCACTTCATATTAATGAGCCGCTGAGCACCTCCACTCATTATCAGTGCTGGTGAAGGATCGTTTGCAGACAATCTAATTTCTGTTTAATATTTCTGGGAGTGAGTATGAGAAGAATTAATTTTCGGTGTCTGAGAAACTTAGTCTGAAGTCAATAAAAAGGTTGATCTCCTGGACTTAAGAAGCTTTAAAGCAGAACATACCAAAGGTAGCTAAGAAATAGCCAGTTGCCAAGAAAATGAAGACTATTTTCTAGAAACGTATTATCTTATTAAGTGTTTCCTATAAAAATAAATGATCATGATCAAT
This sequence comes from Amia ocellicauda, assembly GCF_036373705.1. Taxonomy (NCBI): domain Eukaryota; kingdom Metazoa; phylum Chordata; class Actinopteri; order Amiiformes; family Amiidae; genus Amia; species Amia ocellicauda. The sequence goes on along the minus strand of NC_089857.1, from coordinate 41,440,017 downwards.
GATCAATTTTAGGACACCCTCCAAATACACGGATTAAACCTCCTGTTTTAAGCATGTTTTCGTTTCCTGTAATTACTGATGATTTATACATTTATACATACACTGATATAATTATACATTTAGAGAACTACCTAACAAAGCCTCCCTCAGACAGTAGTGGCGATGGAAATACAGCATGGAAATACCCATGGTTTCTAAAACTATGAAGAAAAGCATATCACCTCCACGTTTTTTTAAGTCGGTTTATTCGGTACAGTGAGATCAGCACACCTGGGCTGTAGTGCCAATGAATGAGCTGAATTGCAGCTGAGCACAGATGTATTTGGATACATTTTGCAATAACTTACCATATACGGTTCTACCAAAAGTCGGCAGTTGATAAATCATGTAATTAAGGACTGGGTTTTAATGAGACCGTCTTTGTTTCCCTAGCAAACCACTAAGTAATGGTGCAATACATATCTATTGGTCCCCTCTCCACTTTACATAAAAAGCCTTGATTATTAAAGTGATCTCAAAAGAACAGCAATATGCTCTCTTACATCATCATAAAGAAGTACATCTGTGAAGCGACTCTTTAGTCCAGTACTTCTGTACGTGGTTTTATTTGTATTTTCCTACAGCAGCAGCATGATTTTTATGCTCCTACTGAAGGTGTTTGTCACACAACAGCAAAATGCCATTTTCAAATATTACCAAAGTCAGGTTTCACAGGTACTTATATAGTTATTTGCGTAATTGTAGTTGTGATGTAGTGATGAAGTGGCTGAAGTCAATTGTAAGTTTGCTCAACTGGAAAATAAGTGTGTATCTTCTCTGTCCTGCGGCCGGACTTGGTAAGATGTAATATTGCCCGGCTGTGTGCTGCTATCATCTCCGAGCTGTCACTCTCAGTGCCCAGCGGTTACATGTTACAGAAATAATTTCCCTGTGTGCCTTTGGGGACTTGCAGATTGACGATGTTGAGGAGAGGGACTTGCAGACATTAAAAATAGCTACCAAAAAATTGTTCCGGTTAAATTGCAGGTGAACGCAATCTATATTACCTCATAACTATTTTCTGTGATTTTCTGGAAGCTGCTAGAACAGCCATGCAGAAGGTCAAACTCCAAGTGTTGGTGTTATCGAAGGTTTTCCAAATAAATTGACGTTCAATAGGAATGCAAGAAAGAGTAAGAAGTGAAAATTTATGCATTCGGGTATTTGGGGGATGCCAGTTGGGTGAAAGGAAATTCTTCTCAGAAGAGATACACAGGTCAAATATATATATAGTTTCTTGAGGTGTGGCACTTTTATAAACTAATACTGAATACTTTTACTATTTGTGGTCCATCTTCTCTGGTATAAATACAAATGTAAAGGTACTCAGTGAAATCTCTGTATTCTTTCCTCAGATCAGTTTGTCTGTTACAGCATATCGCCCTCCAGCTAATTGTTATTTCAGCCCATCACAGGAGCGAGATATTCTTATGCCTCTTTCTTTCCTGGACTGATGTCTGAATAGACTTCACATTTTTGACACCGGACCTTTTGAGAGCTGTCTTCTGAATTATGTGTCACTCAATCCAGGCACTTCCTCCTACTCTCCACAGAACACTTAAAAATGTCAATTAACCACCGGGCCCCTGCTGACATTTCACAGTAAATGTATTCATTTAAATGTCCCCTTTAAAATAATAACAAAGAAATGAAAAAAGCTTCTATGAATCTTTCAGATAAAGAGCCATATGTGTGCATTGCAGGAGGCTTTGAGATATTCCATTTCCTTACATCTTGAGTTATTCACACAAGAGTATGGTGACAGAGGCCTGGACCAAATCAAACCTGACCCACCCGCCAATCACGAATTACAATTACAATACTCGAGGCTTTTACATTGACAGGAGATTCTTCCTGATTTAATCAAGGAAAAGGCAATAAACAGGTTTGGTTGCTCACTAACCTGTGTGGGTTATGGGAGCAATATTGATTCCTGTTGTCACTTTAAATGTGTTGGCTGCTTATTCTTTCAATCTGTGTCTTCCCAGTGTTAAACTGGTGCTTTATAATTAAACATAAATATGAATAAATATAAAACATAACAAACATCAACATTAGAGAGAAATTATAAGCTCTCTCACTTGCTTGGGTGTTGCTTATTGACCAAGGACCTAATCAAGTGAATCACCTTCCTTTTGTGCCAAGATGTGTCTCCTGATTTTCTGTCTCCCAAAACATTGTCAGGTAACTTTATTTGGTTTCCTTGCTGAACTTGCTGCAGTGGTTTGGGTTAACCTTGTCAGCAGATTTTGAAAGCCTGAATCAAATCTCCACAAAGTCTTCCCTGTTCTGCACGTAGAAGGTCGATTCGTTTGAACCTGTCAGTGTAAATCACACCGTTTAAAAGTATCCTGCTTTTTCTTCTTTAACTCCAGTGATAACATAACACTACTACTGACAGTGATAAGACGACGTTGACACAGAACTGTGTGCCTTCACAGGGAATCTCGAATGCTGTTGAGAGCGGATTGTGTTGTTTTAATGGGAGTTCTCTTATCTCTCGTTAAATTAGATGAGGCCAATGGAAATTAAAAGTTCTGGGTGACACAATGCCTATACAGAATGATGTGTTCACAGCACAGATATGGACCATTGGGCCCTTCAGTAATAATTATAAGGAGATCCCAATCTCCCAGTGATGGAACACAGAAAAAGCTTCGATACCCCTCAGATAGATGATACTCTTGAAAGCAATCTTGTCTTTCCCACTTCTTTCCTATACTCCATTCTGTGTATGGACAGGACAGCTTTAACCAGAGGTAAGCACATTCTTCAAGTGCACACATTGGCAGAGCTATATGCGAAGTACACACACTACTCTGTTTGTAATAAATCAGCATGTTTGTCAGTGTACCTGGAGGCTGCCAGTTTGATGCACACTTGCAGGCGTACACGGGGGGGGGGGTTGGGTTGAGAGAGCGGAGCGAGCGGACGGCTGAGGGGGTTTATAGTTATTGAACTTTCAATCATCTGTCGATCGGGAGCGTACAATCACAGCGACTGTGGGCTTCCTTCTGCGGTTAAGCATCGGAGGCCTGATTGTTCCAGACAGGAGGATTGCTCTTTGAAATGAGATGCCTGCACTTTGCTTGACAGGAGAAAGAGAGGCTTTCAAATCATTTGACGACAACCTTGAGTTCTGCTGGTCTGGATTTGACCTCTCTGCCTTTTTCTGAATACAATACATTTTGGAGAACAAATTAGCAATTGTTCTTATAACGACTAGCTGCCTTTTTGCACAATTAGGGACATTCTCTTGAGTGGGGGCTGTGCTTTAATGATCGGCACAGTCCAGTATGGCCATTAAGGTAATCGTGTGTTCACATTTAGCTTTGGTAGCTTTAAGGCAGATTGAATGTACTCTACAGGTGAACGACAACCTGGAGCAAGAAATCCTCAGAGATGTAATAATAATAAGATGATGATGATGTACATTTTCATTGACTCTATGCAGAAGTAAAATAAACAAGCCATTCCTTTTAAAATAGTAATTAAAAGGAGAGCCCCAGAATGCAATAAAGCCAACAGATGGTACGTAATTATAATACCAATAACGAAACAGTTATCTGCGGGAACAATTATTATTTCAAGGAAAACTATGCAGCTGACCTTCGCGGTATCACATAAAAAGCAGTAAGAGCAGAATCAAAGCTTCGTTATTCGATGCTTATCCAAAGAAGACATTCATCATTTGTATTTAATGCTGCCTGACAAATTCTTGTTAACACTTAACCTATGAAATAAAATAATTATTAATGGAGACTTAATGAGACACAAATGAGAGCCGTTCCGAATATAAGGGTATTAATCACATTCATTTTATATAAAAGGCAAGTTCTTAGTAGATTCTAGGTATTTGTATTTATTTTCTTTCAGAAAGCCAATGTGTAATTAAAGACAAGTACAAGCTGAGACAAAGACAAACTGACAGCTTATCACAAATGCATTTTTAAACCTATATTTTCTATCACATCAAGTGAATAAATAATCAATAGTAATGAATAACCAGTCAAATTAGAATATAACTTTTAACCCACCGTCTGAACGACTGCATTGGTTTTCTGTCCTGCATGGATCGTTATTACAGTGCGTGTGTTAGTGAATGTGTGTGAGGGGTATAATTTAGATGTCATCACAGATCGAGCCAAAAAGTAATTATTATTATTATTATTATTATTATTATTATTATTATTATTATAGAAGATATTTCTCTGGTTCCCTGTGATGAACTAAACAGATAGAATAACTGTAAAAGATTGGTTGTAGAGATCTCGAAGAACATGGCTTTCTTTCTCTTGCGCACATTTTCATTTCCGTTTTGTGTTTACACAGTTTATTGCTTATTAACTCTCGCTCATGAGCCACCAAGACAATTCACAGTGGAAATGATTTAGAAAAGCAGAAATCCGTCTCATAAGTAATGTTTGTAGAAAAACCCTGAATGCTGAATAGGTTTGAGTCTGACCTCATAAAGTGAGAGATTTCTTAATGAAATGTGAATGGAGCATAAATGAGAGGACTGAAGAAAAGAATTGGAGCATTGCTCATTTGCATTAATAAGTGTTGTTACTGTAGCAAATACATTTTTATTTGATGTAGCTACAGCTCTTTCCAAAGCTAGTTTTGGTCAAGATATTTGAGTAGTATAGGTGTTAGCTGATGTTTTTCATTACATATTTTTACTGTTATTCTTTTCAAGCTGGCAGTGGTCATTTATCTGTTCAGAATGTGTAACGATGCTTTCTCTTGCTAAAAACATGGCCAATTCCCAGTCAATGTGTTGGCATCAGCACCATTCTGAACTATACGTGCTGAGAAAACACTACTGTCGTGGTCCTTCACAGTTATCCCCATCACACCATACTTTTGGTAATTTATCACTGCACCAAACACAATCTCATTACCCATCGAGCTCTCCAGTGACACCCCCCACAAATGAAAAACATTTTTCACAATGTGGAGTGTGATAGTAACCAAACATGAAACTCTGCTTAAATCAGCTTTCAAAGGGTTGCAAAGCTTATTAGGATGATGGGTTTCTATCATCTGGAGAACATGCAGAAATAGATTTGGCATTAACAGTCACTTATATTTGTGAAGCAGGTAACATTACTAGCATTTGTGAAATCGCCAAGCATTGTATTGAGGGGGAAACAATCCTACATTTTTAAGACATTTTTAAGATGGCCAAATGTTCCTTCGTTAACCCTTTACTGTCCTTGTAGTTAGCCTAGGACAGAAATACGTGTTAGTGGTGTACAAGAATATGATACAATAGTTCAGACAAATATACAACAGACAAAAATAGGCTGCTGTTTGATGGGTCTATACATATTAAACACGTAACAATACTATAACACATTCAACTTGTTTATCCACAAAGTAACACTGATCTGAACCAAGTTTATCTTTTTCTTTTATGTTCTGTCATTGAACTATAATTGTACTTATCATAATAACCTTTTAACTATGTAATAAAACACATTTTTAGTATGGCTACTGCAGCGCGGATAGCACGATCACTCTAAAACTGATGGCAGACAACCAAGTTGAAGTGAGATTGATGCCAAGATTGATCACGGTTGGAATTGAGCCAATGACTAGGCCAAGAATATTGAAGTAATGCCAAGGCAAGTGATCTACCACATGGCTTGAAGGAGTCTCAATTAGAAGCAATGAAGTGGTCTGAATAACACTGAGTCATAATGATGCGTTTCCAACTAGATCATATTGCTATTCTGTGAGCATGAAGCATTTTTACTTTATGTACTACACTGCAGATAAGGCACCACTAATATTCAATTCTCACAAACAATGTACCAGCTTTGAGGGCATGGGCATTGATTATTTTGTAATACAAGCCAAAGATGAGAACATAACAGTATTAATTAATTAAAAAACAGGTAACATGAAATGGATCTAATTATGTCCAGTGATGAATAGTCAACCTCTACCTTGATCGATATCAATATCTGCACCATTTTACCAAAACTAATGATGCAAGGCTCTCTCCTCCCGTGATTAATTGCACCAGAGTTTATTTGTAGGGGCCGGTTGATTATTTAACAATGTTGAAACCTTCGTTAATTTCTTATGGGTTTTGTGAAAAGCGCTTTGATATACTGTGATATTCAGGGCAATGCAATACTGTCAAGGCCCTGTCAGAGTATACCTGCATGTACAACTGTAAATGGTTACAATGTTAGTAAAGTTGAGGAGTATGAACTCTGTTGGTAAAAAAAAAAACTGCAGTCACTAAAAATGTTGCCACCACTTTAGCAGACTTCAGCTGAGAAAACACTCACAGAGGCTGAACTGCTGTCAATCCTAGCAGGTGGTCGTGTGATTAACTCCAGAGCAGTCGAGTTAAATAAGCCAGTTCCTCTGCTGCATGGCTCGGGGAGCACGGCCTGGAGACACCGGCACCAACCTGGAGCCCAGGAACCGCTGTTCCACCCTAGCAGTTCGTGAGCGAGAGTTGTGCCAAGGCAAGAATGAGGTGGAAAAACATTACTGAGAGACTCTCTTAGTTATCCACCTTGCATTCTGGGAAGGCAATGAAACAGTCATGAAATAAATCTGATCATATAGCTTGTTTTCCTTTTTTTTTTTTTTTTTAATCTTCATTAGTTTTTAGTATTTCTGTCCAGGCTGACCACAACCTTGGACATTTTTTAAATGTATTTTCAATTTCAAAAAAGTCACAGGCAGTACTACATCATCATCATAACCACATTTTCACATCGGGACCTTGCGTCTTAATAAATATAGATTCCACATGCCGAGGCCTTACTAAAGATCTATTATAAAGCATAATGGGCGATTCTTTCTGAATATATCTCTGAATCTGAAACTGGCACTATGCATGTTTTCTATCCATGCTGGGATGTTTGTTAGCAACTTTCCCTTCTTTTCCAACTTCAGTCCTTGAAAGCAACCCTTACTGTGTCACTCAAACCTGTTAAAATTAGATCTGTGAGTCCAAATCACGAAAGGAAACTTTCTCTGGAGAAAAAGTGTTTACGGATGTTTAAGTAGGGAGGTAATCACCACAGCCTGTCAGAGATGTCATTTTAAGTCGCCTACTTTGACCCGCAGATTCTACTGACGTGATATTAACAGTCTAGTTATTCTTCATGTACAACTGTCACTCTGGCCTCATTATCACCTGCTCAGAGAGACGGGCATCCGTCTGAAAAGCGCCGTCCTTCACACCCCATCATCTCTATTGGATCTGATATGAGCCTAATGTTATTTTGATTATCTGCGTAATGATACTGGGCTTCGCACAGAAACTCGACTTGGACTCGAGAACCGGTCGCCTCGCAAAGCCAGGAAATCTCAAGGACACCTTCAGTTAATGGCCATAACATGAAAGGCAACACAAAAATAAATATGTTGAGATCTGTAAATGTAGCACCTCTGGCAGCGGGAGAACTTGAACAATTTGTAATTTCGGTACACAGCTGAAAAAGCCACGATATAATAATAATCTGCATAGGAAATATCACTTGAGAGACCAGTGTGTAATTCTAGAGGGTCCACCAATAATGCATTCAAACCTGATGCTTTAATATTACACACAAATCTGACACAAGCAAAGGCCTGGAATGCATGCAACTCTCACACAGCACTAGACACTGATGTTCAGTTAGAAAGATAGCATCCAAGACATAATGCCTTCCACTGATGAGTCCAACACCTTGGCCTGATTGTCTGTCGTCCTCCAAATGACAAAAGACCCCACCATACAGTCCCTGTTTTCATTCGCTGTCGTTTTATTTTGTGAAGGAGTTTTCTTTTGCTTAGCTTTGAAAAGTGCAGGAGGACAGTCAATATATGTGTCTTGAGACGACCAAAAAAACAACAAGAGCGTATTAGAAACTAATGACCTAAACCGCGTTCATCCGAGTGAATTGTATTAGATGTCAATAAGAGCTCATCTGTTCTTTTTAAGAGCCGAGTTGCCTGAGGTGGTGAATGACGGGCTGTTTCAGGGAGCACCTGATCGTTCATCGCGCAAAGATTGTATCTGCATATGCCCTGCAGCCGTGAGGATATGAAAAGAAGGCATAATCCTTTTGACATGTGCGACTGCACATTCCCCAGCGTGGCAATAAACAATGCTATACAGTACTCACATGTAATAGAGAAACGATCCATATCTAATTTAATGAGCCGTTATATGTTTTATGTGATAACAGATTCAGGACCATGAGACTGCCTTAATTAAAGTTGTTGTACAGAGATGAATGGAAATGAAGTATTAAACATTTCCATTATTGTACGAAACCAAGCCAAACACCACCAACCCAACAAAAAATATCTATTGCCTTCCATTGTCTCCTTTCAAAACCCATCATGTCTCCAGTTTGAGCATGCAGAGGTTGCAGCAGCAGTTTAAACTCATTCCCATGTTGGCGGTGATCATCATAATACAATACCTGGTGTTGACACAAGCCCATGCCATTCCCCTTCTGCTCAGCTTGTCAACTCAAAGGGGTCTTTATAATACGGTGATGGGTATTGGTCGGCAACTTCTGTACTTAGCTGTTCATAAAAGTGGGATATTATATGCAAATGTCAGTCATTTGAGTCGTTTAGAAGTGGAAAATATAAATAATTGCTCAGGAAATACTACATTAGTCTAGTCTATTATTTTTAGAATAAACTAAGGGTAGAATGAAAATGAACATGAATTACTTGTATAGTCATGTGACTAGAAACGTTATTCAAATTGTTCATGTTGAATGTGTGGGTTAAAAAAAAAAAAATCTGGCACATACACATTTTGAATATTCATTGATCTATACAGATTTTTTTTTTTTTTCTTTGTAACTCATGGCCCAAATACACCTCTAATCCAATATAACGCAAAGTCAGATGTAACACGGTAAACAACGTTTTAAAAAGGCGAAACACAAAGCCATGTGCATTGACAGCATTTGTAAACTTTCACTTTGATCTTCATTGCAGAAAAACAGTCTTGTCTGCAAGTCTTACAGTTATAACTGACAGTTTAAACATGTTGATTACTTTGCCTTTTTAGCTTCATTTTAACCTTTTCTATAAGTAACGACTCGTCTCGACTCATGAGAACCCAATGACTGATATTGATGAAACTGAGTCCACATGGCTGCATTTCGTAGTGTTTAGTTCCTGCATTGTTAATAACAGAAATGCTCCAGGAAAATGCAAGTTCGATATAACACAGTTTCACTTATAACGCGGTAAGAGTTTTTGGCTCCCGAGAACCACGTTATATCAGAGTAGAGGTGTAATCTTCCGTCACCAATGCAAACACACTGAGGAAACAATAACTACCTGCATGGAGGCAAATATCACGAAGTATCATTTCTATCCTTAACGAAACGGCATCCTCCAACAACTGCCTTTCCCAGACACTGCCAGCATCATAATTCCCACCCAAAGCCCGACTCTTTTCAAACGCAGGTCAGCAGCAAGATGTTTTGACTGCGGTTCAAACGTGACAGTTTATACCGTCCACATTTCTGGTTCAGATAACAGGGTCGTTCTCTGAACTACTATATAATCCATCTTGGTCATACTCCCAGACTTTACACACAAAAAACACACACGACGCAAGAGATCAAGCTCATTAAAGGAAAGGATGATTTGTAGAAGCAGTGCTTTCTTCTGTAGACGCATGCATATTCCGGCCAATTATTTTCCACTGAACTAGCTTCACCAAGGATAAACACTACTGCACCACTTAAAAATGCATTAATGGCACTATAAGTGATTAAGCATACTAATTAATGTAAAGGAAAGGGATCATTAATCCTTGGTTTAATGCAGTGATTGTAAGGATTGTATTGAGAATATACTCTTCAAAGAAGTACAAAGCTCTCAGTGGCACCAGTCTTGTATTGATGATCAGTGCATCAAGCCGATTGGTACCACGAGTTAATAGAAAAGCAGAGAATAAATAGAAAAGCGGAGATTTGGCCGTGTGCCTTACAAAGGTCAAGAGGAGGATGACCAGGGGTGCGTTCTTCGTACGGGGTTTAACAAATCCAGGCTAAATTGACTCATCCCAGTTTAAGCAAACAGGCTAACTGTTATCCGGGATTTCGAATCCCGTTGTACCCCCGATACAATATATTATTTATACAATTTGTTAATTAATAGAAACGCACCTTTACTGCAATGCGATGAAATTTAACAATCTTGTGATTTGTTTAAATTACTGTAATGTTTGTTCTTTTCAATATTTTGAAGAATAGGGGACTGTATCCTTTAAAGGTGGGGTATCATTTTTACATTAAACGTTGTACCTATACTTTCTAAATATAACACGTTGTGTGTTATTGCAATTGCAAATAAATTAAATGCTTTAGTTTATTGTTTTTTAATTGCATCGATGTTAATGACTATAAAACGCTGTGGTGCTCAATATAATGTATGCCAGACTTATGCAGATAGTTCATAGGTCAGTTGAAGACTGAAGTTCCCATTCCTGCCAGGAAGATGTGTTTTTACTCTTTACCAAGATCATCTTTACTTGTTGGTTTGTTGAGTCAGTATACTTTGGAAAAACATTTAAAAAAATCTTGATCTAGTGACTAGCAAACTGTATACAAAGTACATTAGTCTTCATCATTGCATTGAGTCTCTTACCTCCATAGCTGCTCTCGAACCCCCCTAGAGATTCACTAACCAAAAAAAGCAATCCATTAACAACTCGTTAAATAAAAACGCATCTCTAGAACGCTTTTGAAAAGCTCCCATTCCTGCTGAGGAAGGCAAAAAGGAAAAAGTTGTGTGAAAAATGTGATCAATGACTTAAGAGTCTGATGGCTGATTCCACGATACAAAGGGTCTCCTAAGAAGACACGCACGCTGAAGGTCCCACAGATAACCGTGGCATTCCTATACTTATAATTGCAGGATTTTTGTCATAAACAACTTTAATTATTTAACTGAATCTTCAACACAGCAAATTAATCTTTAATGTGTTTTTTGCAGCAGATCCACAATAATTAGGATGCGTACATGGGCACAGCTGGGGGAACCACATCCAGTCTGCTGCCAGCGCTATGCTAATACACAGCCATTACTGTAATTCGATTTTGAATTCTCATTAATGATATCTGATTATTTTTATCACTTTCAAATAAAAGTATGAATTTTAACACCGGCAACCAGGAAGCAAATATTGTAGAAAAAAAACATTTTAATCTATTCGTTAGAGTGAAAGCTAGATGTGGTATTAGTGGTCTTCATTCTCAGTTTGTCTTTTATTGTGATTTATTGCTTTATATTGCTGATATAAATGTAAATAAATGTAAAATATAATGAGAAGTCAATCCGTATCTTCATCGTATCGTCACTTGTGATGACTTTCCAACCGAACACACCGCCGTTGCATATTTAAAATGATTAAAATAAGAGACGAATTAAAGCCCATTTCTGCTGTTCATCCATGTACTGTATTTTATTGATTCAATCTACCTGAAAGTTAGAGGGCTGTATTCGCAGTGAACTCGTGTTAACAAATAATAGATTCAAGAACTGTAATTACTTAAAAAAACAAAACAAAAAAATCAAAAGCAGGTACCCTTCATCCTTTGACAATAAAATATCAGTACAATACCAAGCAAATTTAAAACTAAAAAAATTAAAACAATTTAAGAATAAGTAAGGCTGATAACATAAGGCCTTTTTCCTTTTTATGATGAGTTTTTCACTTTTGCTACTTATTTGGATCACAGTGACTATCTGGATAGTTTATTGCCTTTTTTTATACAGCAACATGTCTCTTGCATTTGATAAATCGATTCAACTTCACAAAATCACTCCCGTGTGTCAAAGTTCACCTCCTACCTCTATGCTGTCGCTGGTTGTCGTCTGCCAACCTTTCTGGAATGACAACATCTATAGTAGTGTAGCATTTTTTTGGTTTTAGTGCTCCAACCAATCAGCAGATAAACCAGCGTTGGAGCAAAGCAGCAGATGTGCTGAACAAACATCTGTTTCTATTAAACGTACTAAAAGTGTCATGAACAAAGCTAAGCACATACACAGCGTTTTCATCTGCTGTCGGACTGATGATGCAAAAATATAAAACGGTCTCCAGGATTTCAGTAGTTCGGTCATTCCTCTGTGGTCGGTACCATACCATGCAGGAAAGCCATTCTTTACATAAATACAAAATTACATTTCTAATATCTGTTAAGAATATATCTGTAAACACTGCCTGGTCCTGCAATTCAAAAAATCTGACTTCAATATACTTCTTTTTCCAAATACAGACAGTCCAAAGAGCCTGCTTTGGTGGCAGGTGTCGATTTGTTTTCAATTCTGCCCAACAATTAAGCAAAGTGAACATTTAAAATGGGAGCTCTGTTGATGTTCAGCCATAAAATACTGGTTTAGTGGTTGGTGGTTGTTTTTTTGTTGGTGTGTTTTCAGTCTCTCACGCTTCACAGGCCTTGTAGAAACTCCTGAAGCTGTCGGACGATTTCCGTGTCCACCGTCTCCATCAGCGCCTGGAAGCTCTGGTCTCCCATCAGGAGCTGCTGGGCTTTCAGCTTCTCGTAGACAAACTGCTGTAGAGACACGCTGTGGACGGGGTCCTGCAGGGCCAGCTGAGGAGAGAGCGACAGGAGTTAGCAGACTGGACAGGTCACTACACCCGTTTACACCCAATATCAGCATTAACGTTGCCAATTGAGCCCAAATGTGCCTGTGATTGAATGGATTGAAAGGCAACAATGGAATCTGAGTCAAAGCACTGAGCTGTGGAAGAGTGTGTATAAATTAAAGGGGTTTACTTCCCATATTAGGTTAAAGCTGAACAACTGCAAGAATTTAACACTACAAGCAAATGAATAGGCAATTTAGGCATGAAGATTCAAGCCTGCAATTACAAGGGGTGTGGGTGTGTGTGTGTGTGTGTGTGTGTGTGTGTGTGTGTGTGTGCTTGGGTAAGTGAGTGCGTATGTGCAGCAGCTTCTCAACACAGTAAAGAGAATCTGTGTTTTGCACAAGACGACAGTGATCAAACGTAATGACTACAGATTAAATGCTACCTGCTCCAGCATCATGTTAACGTGGAGTCTGAGTGAAAAATCGACTGAAATGCTTCACTGCCAGCGACAGATGTTTCCACCAGATGCACAATAGCTGGTGAAAGGTTTCTAAAGACACATTTATTCTCACATGGGTTACATTATACCTGTTCAGAGCAGGTCTGCCACTGCAATGGGGAATGACTGTGATGAAGTTGAGGGCAGTGCGATTAAACCAATAATTCATAAACACTTAAAAGAAAAAGAAAAAACACCTAGGAGGTCCTGCATGAATATTTAAGAAGTAATTTATGTGGAGAATGTCTAAGGTTGGAATTCCACAGAGATCCTGTCAAAAATAAAGTTTTAATAAAAAGCCTTTCCCACTAACGGCTATGTCTGCAGCTTATTGCATGTGCGCCGAGGAATTTTAAAGCACAATTAAACCCTCAAGCTGAAGATGACAAGTCTGCGGTGAAGATTAATTCCACTGACAAATGTTTTTTTTTTTTTTTTTTAAGTTCCCCAAATGTACATCTTTGTTTTGCCTAAAGTTATACTCGGCTCTTTTCAGGCATGGAAGGAAGTAACCAGAAAAGTGTTGTGTGTTTATCGGCTATTTTATAGATTAAACATCATATTATAAGTATATTATACATACACACATATATAGATATACTATTGTCAGCATCTCCTCAGTAAAGCATTATTTTCCCCCAGATACCCCTCGTGAGTAAAAACTCCTGCAGGCTTGTGATCAGTACAGTAAACTTGTTTTTTTAACTCTGCGTCTGACTCTCGTGTCCCTTAAGCACGGGAGGAGGAAAAACAAAGTTGACAGCATGTCTATAACGCTCACCTTGCTTGTGCATTATTGATCGCCTGCCTACACAGAACTGAGAGATCGCAGTTCGCTCCCCAGTGAATGCACTACAGTAGCCTTAACCTAATAGAAACCTCTCTACCTCAATAGAAACTAAAATACTACCATTGTCAGTGTGTGTGGTTTTCCAGGTATGCAAACAAAGGAGGAGGAAGAATATAGTTCTGAACACAATGTGCCCAGGAATTTCTAAAGCGGATTGCATGAATTGTGCCTTTACATTTTTAATACATCTTTTTTGCTGGCTACATCGCTGAATATAATCCTGATCAGCTGGTGAATTAACATCAATTAAAGCATCCCAATCATGTAGCAAAATAAAAATAAACATTTAAATGACATTTAAAGAAAACACTAAAACTTCATTGTTATTCATAGTTTATCTAACAATTCGTTGTACACTTATTGGAAAGATAATGCTTATAAAGCCATAGCATCATGAATATTGTTGGCCAGGTGTTTTTGGAAATTAGTCAAGACTACAAAGTGACTTCAATATAATCTATAATCTCATGAAGAATAAAAATGGACAAGACAAATCATTGCAATCGGTATATTGATTTCGGGGGGGGGCACAGCTGGACGGACAGGTTTGGGATTGGCTCCGTCTGCCCAGGTTTGTACTGCCTAATGAACCGCTACGCACAGACGTGTCTATTTGTTTTTAAGGAGTCGTGTGTGAATCACGCTGCGCCCGCCCGGTGATTTGAGTTCACTAAATGGTGTTTCCTGAACCAGAGAGGGGCTGATGGAATCACTCTCCCTAATAATCAGTGTGTGTTTTCATGTGTGGAGATTACAATACATCAGGTGTAAAATATAATGGGAAAGAAAATCTAAATTGCAAAGTGCCACAATATGATATCACACCTGTAATTTCTTAGGCTCCATCTAAAGCAGCTGAAATACTTGATTGCTTTCTGTCGTCACTGCCACACATTTCCCCCAGAACTTCTTTCATTTTGACAGGGCAGTTAACCCCGAATGGCAGATCTCGTACAATGTCAATCGAGCAATTATTGAATTAATTACTTTGCTGCAGGACTGCTGCCACTAGCTTTCCTCATCTGGTTGATAAGAGGGAAAACGAAAGTGAAGGAAAGCCTTTGGTGGGATGAGTTTGCAATATATGCAGTACCCCACTGGATTTTGCAATTTAAATATGAATGTCGACAACTCTGGTACGTATCCCTTGTTACATTAACAGGTTGTCAAAATAAGTCGACGATATTTCTGTAAAATGGCACGATTTTTCCAGTAGCACGATATTACTTAATGACAAATCCAGATAAATAAAAACTTGTACTAATTCAGCCCGTCACTCTGCTAGTACATTTCTGAAAGAAAAAAAAAAAAAAAAAAAAAAGGAAAAATATCCAGATCACTAAATTCGTACTTTATAGGACATCGAACTCAAGAACGGCAGTCAGTGAGATACGCCCAGCTCTGACAGGATCCGTAATAACATATACAACAAGTTACAATATCGTATATTGTGCAAGTATATAACCGCTTTGCTCAGAGTACACCATATGTGGTGTATTTTTATAACCCCAACATACTCGACATACTTTACTTTATTCTGCTGCAAATAGCTTTGCTATATTCATCTCATCTCTTGCTCTTCCCAAACATATCTGAAATAAAATGTTTGGGAAGAACAATGACGATAATCCAAATAAACAGTATTTTTTATATTGAAAATAAATAAGTGTTATTGTAGAAAATAATGAGTTTTTAAATAATTTCTGACGCCTAGATCAAAATCCGATAGTTGAAAACAAACACAATACCCAGCAATAAGTCAACACAACCCATCAGCTAATGAAAAGAGTAACAAACAAACCAACAATATAAATTGTATTCAGTTTTCTTGGATTTTAAACCAATTTTCCATTTATATGAAATAATGAGGTGTTTGAAAGATTTATAAATGTTTGGTGTTATACGAGAAATCAATAAAATAAATGTGTAATCATATCTATGGCAGGGCTGCAGAATATAACTAATGTGTTTAGATATGAAAGTCATTACATTTATGAATAGTCATAAACTGAGGTAAACAAAAAAATAACTAATATTTCTAATTTAATACAGGGCTGACTGCCAAGAGTTTAAGCTATTTAGCAACCTAATGAAATCCTCAGTTTTGGTAGATAATTCCCATGACCTTTGCATCTAACTGATCTTTTTCCCTTTTCCCCCCAGTAGTGATTTAAATGACATTAACTTTCTTCAAAGACAAACCAAACAAGACAGGCAATCCTCTCCAAATGCAGCTTTCAAAGAAGCTCAAATCGGCTTTTTAATTTGCTTCCATCGCAGATTAGCAGCACAGATACAGGGAGGTACGCCAGTAAACACAACGTGTGAACACTACCATGAGCTAAAATGGAAATTGAAGTGTTTGAAGAAAAATGCATCAACAGATGCAGAGCAAATCTCTCAATTATCTGGTTTGCATTGTGCATACATTGCGGTGAATAATCCCCTCATCACTTCTGCATGAGACGTATGGATCAACAACAAGACAAAACAAAAGAATGTGGCTGAACTAGAACACTTCCGATTTTACCTGCATAGAGAATCCACCAACAGATTATAAACTCAAATTCGGACACAAGAAAGACAACCCACAGGCCAGATTGTGGTGTGAGGGAGGGGATACTGGGGGAATGTATTATATCACAGGGACAAACACAAATTAGTTGCTTTGGTTAAAAAATAAAATAAAAAAATGCCTGGGGCTCCGAAATAAAATGTCCCCATTCTTGTCTTCATATATCTGAGGGAGCATTCCAGATTAAGCCAAGACCTCTATATATTTAAATTAGTGAGATTCACATACCACCTTTAGGGTTTTGTTTAACTGGGTACTTCTGTATTGTTTGAAAAGATTTAAAAACAACCACAAACAAACAAACAACGTGAAGCCCTCTCATTCCATCTCCGATGGCCATAATGTGTCCCTGGCACAGGTCAGTCCTGCTGCCGGGCTCTGCGCCAGCGTCAGACACAAAGAGGGAAGCATCGGGCTCCCGGCCCACGCAGCTACAGAGAACAGACATCGGCATCCGCTCATGGCCAGCTGCAGGGGAGCAGGGTTACAGATACCTGGCTACTGTGCAATCAGTGCAATTAGGCGCTTGGATCTCACAATGCATTTTTTGCAGGACTCCGTAATTAAAATGAAAATAACACAGACATAAAAAATGTACTGAAGTGTTAGGAAAGAAGATTACATTTGTTTTTTGTTGTCTCCAAACCTCAATTATAATATTTGGAAGATACTACATTTCTTAATTAATTTCCTAACTTTCTGCAGTGTGATCTGAGAAGGGTAGAATGACTGATTTACAGAGTACAATAAATAAAAATACAAGAAAGCACCCCCCACATATCTAAGTAAAAGGTTATATGATTCAAGAGGCCAACATCTTCCATCTGATATAGATGTTTCCACACAGTGGTTTTCAGCTGTAATACTGGCAGCTTAACAAGCAAGATGGGCCAAATCTTCTCCTTTAGGCTCTAACCTCTCCGATTCTCTCGTGCAATGACTAAATTAATTAAATGATCATGTCAGGAGCACGAAACGCAGAGCTTTAAAACATCACCACCTTTGGTAGTACACCCCCACTGATGAAGAGGTTAAATTACAAATCACACCAGACGTGTTGCACTAACTGTAGCTCTAGGCTGATAAACGGATGAGCAGTGCTGAGAGAACCCATGTGAATCAGTCAGACATATCACTAATTACCGAGATGCTGTTCGCACCGCGCCGTACAGACTGAGCGCACATTTCGCAAAGCTACTGTTGTGATTGATTTCATTTAATATTTAAAATGCACTTTTGTTTGTGCTAAATCATTACAAACAAAATGATTGTTGTCTGTCTTGGGTCTCTTTGGGTCTTTCTCACGATGAAAATAAAATAAATAAATAGTTGTTCTATCGAGCGCGGTGTTGATTTTATTTATTAGTATCCAATAAGGATACCACACAATGGAGTTGTGGAGCATCACATAAACCTTTCAGGATGTGAATTTAATTAGAATCATTATAGGCAGTTGAAATGTTTTACATTTTTGTTGCATGAAGCAGGGGGACCTCAATTAGGTAATAATAACTAAACTAGAAGAAACGACACTGCGTTTTTTTCACAATTAAATTCTATGAGCAAGGAAACCGACTTTTTTCTTTTTGTTGAAGGTGATGAATTAAAACCGTGTTCAAGATGGGATGAAGGAACAGCGCAGCCCCAGTGAACATGTATTTATTGCCACTGTTGTTGTCATCTGTGTTCTAACATGGGAACATCAGGATTGCCCTATAAGTTTAGCATCCTGACCTGTGAGCATAAAGCTACAAAACAGGTGTCAGAAAGGGAAGATAAACTAGCGCCAGGAAGGTCCAAGGAGGAACACAGCCCGTGTAAAGACATCTCTCCTGGTACCATACACACTGGTTCACATTCACAAAAGAGTGACAAACTGTGGCTGCTAGTTAAAAAGCCATGGCATTTACAATACAGTTAATGAGAAACTGAAGTAACCGATTTCTCACCTCCTCACCAGTAGCTTAGCATAATTAACTGAACACAGTCTGTGATCCACGTCCATTGAAGGACTAAGTGCAATTGAAGTCATTTTAAAGTAAATGAAGCTGCACAAATTGTAATAGTGATTCACGTTCCAAGAATAACGTTTTGTTGTTAACATACACAACTGTCCCTCCTGGTGCTTGTATGCGTGTGTGTGTGTGTGTTGGGGGGGGATATTATTCTGAAAAACAGCATTTGTACTCAGGATAGTAGTACACAGAGAGTCCATATCTCAAAACACTCACCCCCATTTTCACCTGCTTGGACTTCTTAGATGTGCAAGTGTTTAATACTAGCATTATACCGGTATGTGACACCTATCAAATTAAACTAGATAACCTGTAGTATAATATTCTGTATAGGTGATCATGATCAATGATGACCTTTTTCCTCCTATAAAGTTTAGTTGAAATACCACTCAAATTTATACTTGGAGAAGTTGTTGGGTGAAAATACCATAAGAAATGAAGGAATAATGTTCATTTTTTTTAAATGTGTACCACAAAATACCCACAGGAGGGCCATTTCTCCATTATAAGGGCCACAAGCATGTGGGGCCACTCAAATTAAATCTTGGTATCATTTGAAAGCCCTAGGTCTCTAGTTTCAATTGACAGAACAATGATGTGTCTGGTTATAATAATGCCAGCGTTATTAATAGATGTATCTCAACCCGCCGGTGGGTTGAAAACAATGGGGCTATGTGTAAAGAGATATGGAAGTCCACAATATCCACAAGAGGTTGTTTCAGCAAATGCAGCTGTGAAACCCAACACAGACAACTGCTACTGGCCAGTCATGCAATCAGAGGATCCTGTTATTAGTTAATTTAATCCACACAACTGCTGCAGGTCACTGTCTGTTACTCCGGAGCAGACCGTGTGTTGTTGTGCTGTGGAAAACCCTCCGGGACAGCGGCAGGTGTCCAGATCAGTCCCGGTGTGGTGGTGTAATGCCACACCTTCACAATAACCGGACTTATTTTGTATTTGTTTTTAGTTTCCTAAATGTCCGTTTACGTTACTGTATTATACACATCCTGGATGATGGCACGCCAAGAAACACAGACACGGATACTTTCCATGGTCATCTGTCTTCGGTGCACTACACCAATTCCTCTGGAGACGCCTGAAGTGATGTTCATTGCTGGAAACCTACTGCAAATGAGCAGGGACACACACACCCGGGGACACAAATGGAAATTGGGCTTCAAGGCATTCAAAACGGGAAAACAGGAGACACTTCTTTACACAGAGAGTAGTCACAATCTGGAATAAACTACCCAGCGATGTAGTAGAAGCTGAAAGTTTGGGAACATTTAAAAATAGACTGGATAGGATCCTTGGATCACTTAGATATTAATAAACATCAAACGAGCACGATGGGTCGAATGGCCTCCTCTGGATTGTAAACTTTCTTATGTTCTACAGAACATTTCCAATTGAGGTGCAGGTATCAGCAAATTCCTTAGTGCCCGCTCAGGTAAATGCAAGTCATTTTAAAGGTTTAGAACGATTTTCCATGGATGGATAATTGAACAAACCTTTTATTGTACCAGTCATGAAGGAAGTAGCTAAAGAAATCAGAGTTTCCTCGTCCTGAATCACACAATTTCCCTCATTGTTCTCTTGGGCTGTTTATTGCTCAAGGGCTCTTCCCACACAAATGCATGTCCTTTACTTTTCATATGATGAAACTGGCCAATTGAATTTTTTTTGGTACCTTTTTTAATGCTGTAACCTTGGTTTATTGCAATTTACAATTAGAAATAACCAAACAACAAAAAGGAAAAACATGCCACACACAGCATCTCAGACTGAACATAAAAATAAATTGCTTACTGCTGCCCAGCTTCTCACAAATTTCTAAGATATTAAGAGTTATTTTACCATAATTTCAAACTGAGATAGATGGAACCCTTTTCTGCAAACCAACAAGTTTCTGGCATTTACAGCCCAGCCATCTGGGCACATGGCACTGCACTTTTTCAGGTTTTAATGACTTTTTCATGTTGCAACCCTCCACACAGCAGTTCTGACATATGCTCGATGATAATTATAATTTTCAGTGCCATGTTTGCGTTGCCCTTTACTTTAGTGACGGATATCAGACTGCGCCGATCGTAAACTACCAAATTTACATTCAGTAAGAAACTGTTTCTAGAACTGATACGGTGAAGGTGTAAAAGTACATTTGTAAAAGCTTGGGACTGTGACGTATGACCACAGCATTGCAGTATTTCAAAAGGAAAATTAATAAAAAGGATGCTAGCTCTATTTAAATCCATTAATAGAAGATATCTCAGAATTTAGCCATGTTACTTTTTAAATGCATTTACTAAGCTCTCTTTTTGTTCTTTCTTCCCTGATATCAGTATTCAGGGAGTCGGTAGTTTAGCAGGAATCACAAATGTAATAATCAGAGGCAAAACTATGGCTTCAACAACAACAACAAACAATCCACAAAAGAACAAATAAGTATTTAAGAATAAACTATATATGTATAAGTAAAAACTGGAGCTCTCGGCAGTATCTATACTAGCGATCTCTGTATATTGCCATGAAGTTCCTTAGACAGTGGCGCCCAAATCTGGCAACAGTCCAGCAGGGTTTATAGATACAGTAAATTCCACAACATCATCAGATTTGTGAAAGCGGTTTAACTAATTGATTAATGAGTTACATTAAGAGAGTAAGAGACCAGGTGGAGAGAAACCAAAAGCTCCCCAAGAACTAGGTTTGGGCATCCCTGGCTTACATACTTTGTTTTATGCATGTATACCTGCTTAGGGATCTAGCATTACTGAAACACTGCAAATGTAATAGTTTTAATCAGTTTATGATTGTAGATAACAGTAAGAATAAATCCGTTCCATACAGCAGACCGAGCAAACATGCGGACAGAACACTTCTCAGATTGTCATGGCAAAGACAACTAATATCTTGAACATCCTAACACTGCAAAAAACCCAGATCCATTGGGACTTAAATTAATTTTAAGAAGTTCTGAAGTTTCTCAAACTTGGCGGTAATGCTGAAACAACACCACAGTGCTAAAATGAAAGAAATACTGAGATATTGCTGTCTTAAAGGTGATAGAAAGTAAAACCTCTTGGAGATTGATCAGGGCTCTGAGCAAATTACATTGAGAGAAGCATCTCAGTGATGGGGGAGCCGGGCCTCTAGGCAGCCCGTGACTCCGTCCATCAGCGCGCTGTCGAGGGTGGAGAAGTCTCTCCAGGGGTTCCTCAGCGCTTTCCCTCGGCGTTAGGGGAACTTTCAAAGACTCTTTCGGCACCATAAGCTTTGAGAACAAGGGCGTCCCGTGTGATTTACTGCATTATCATCACTTTCTATTGTTCTGGGGCTCTTCCCTTGCATAAGCATTTTTAAAACTACTATAAAGTTTCTTCAGAAACCCACCTTCTGTACATGTTTGGTCATACCCTTGTCATGCTATAATCTAGTGGGAAACCAACAAATCAGCCAGGTGTTTTTATTTTTACAAAATGTTCTCTGCAGACCGATTTCAGTTCTTTGTCATACCAATGTGGAGGTGACTAACATAGTGCTCAATAATATAATCATCTCATCTCATCATTATTAGGATAATAATAAATTAGATAAGACCTCTTAGAGTCAATCCATTAAAGGAGATAAAGGTTTGTTGTGTTGGCCTGAATTTTAAACAATCATGTGTGAAACAGAATCTGTAATGCCTCATTCATTCAGTACTTTCAATATTCTACATTGTCTTAGACATCATATGATTAAATTGTTAAATTAAAAGAAACAAAATAAACACATAATTTAATAAGTCAATACATCAAAGTCTTCATACTCTGGGTTTACTAGGTGACAATCCCAGATAGCTGGCGAATGACACTGCATTACCCAGCAAGTCAGTCAAGACAATTACGTGGTTGATTATTTACAATTCTTCTTATTGGCAATATAGGTATCATCAGCCTGTATCGATCCAGTGGTGGATGAAGGCCTTGTGAAGATGTTTCCACCTGCTTCATTCTATATCTCTGCACACACACACACACACATATATATATAAGGTGTAATTGGAATTGAAGTTAGTTTGCATATAAAGAAAAACTTGAGAGGCTTAAGGAGAGCTCAGACGTGTGAGAGAAGTCTGTGCCTGACGAATAACAATCCCTCCCTCCACCCTCCGGCTGACCTTGTCGCTCCCGAAGACCAGTAGAATTAATGTCAGAGAATCAAATGCTCCTTCAGACGAAGATTAAACCTATACATTCCACACAGCCTTGAAGTGTTTTGGATAATCCCATCAATCCTTTATGAAAACATAAAAAAAACATGACTCTTAACTCTTCAGCTTACGAAGCATTACCAGAAATTATTCATCTTTCCTTACAGTCACACAAGACTATTCTGTATTCGAAAGGTCTCGGACAACACAAAAGTAAGTTTGTTCGCTTCATGAACTTTAAGTTAAGGGCTAAGCTTGATGGGGGGGGAGGGAACCATAGAAATGCCTTCCACATGTGATATGAGCTGTGCTAAAAATCTAATGATTGCTACACGGCTGGAAGCAATATTATATTTATTGAACCAGCAGAGCTGTCTGTAACAGTTCAACGCCTCTATCTGATGTGCCTTGTGACAGTAATTGTAATTTTACGGGTGTGTTGGTCTGTGAAGCTCTTGGATAAAGAAACACATACAGAGAGGATTCATAGTTTAAGAATCATTAAAAGGTAAGACAGTAATGTAAGCTGATAATTTCAGTGGAAAAATGGCCTTGCCCAAGTCTTTGCAAAATTACACGATTGTTATATTAACTTTGCAGAGCATAACAGCACGCCTTCAGCTTGAGTGTCATATAATGAGTTTTAGCAACTCAAGACAATATGTGAAAGGCATATCACTTCATCCAGAGGTCCCTTTATCTGTGGAGTAAATTAATTATGCAATTCAGATTTGAATGGGTCACTTTCCTACAGAAAGTTAAATGTCTTATTTCTAATGAGTTTGTTTTCTTGACAGCTATACTGTATTGAATAAAAAATGGTTTGAGTGGCATGCCTCAAATGAACTCTACAATGTTTTTAAAATACACTCTGACTGGTTTGTGTGTGTGTGCGCGTGTGTGTGATGCACAGCGTGGTTTTTACAGTAGAAGATGTATGATGCATGGCATTGCACTGTGTATTGGTATGTGACTGTAAAGGACAGACACTGAATATATGCCAGTGCTGGCAACATTAGATCTGAATGGCTTTCCATGTTTTGCGTGTGTGTTATGTTTGTGCTGCTGCACATGCTATAAGCATAAATAAGTATGCATTACATAAGAATTTGTAATACACAGACGATGAACAGATCTGTTAACTTGAAAGTTTTGGAGCTCGTACGCTTGAATGATGCTATAAAAGACTTTTGAGCATTATAAAAGCAAGCTACTTTGGGAAGAAGTCACAGATGCCCAGTGTAGGAGAATTCCATATTTTACTGCTCTAAACTGACAGTATCTAAAAAGCAGAAATTAAGGGCGAACACAGAGGTCAGAAACTGATCTGTGTTAACTTCGTAAGAATTGGCATAATAAAGATTAACCTTTCTGACAGATATTCTGCCCAACACATGGAGGGAGGTCCCAGCAAAGAGCAGGCCCCTGCCCAGAATCGAGATGCTGGACCTCAGAGGCTACCTGGAGATGGAAGATTCAATACAGCCAACTGCAACTGTGACCATGTTGTATGTGAGACTTAACAGGGTGCTGGAGAGTGTGAAAACAAGGAGAAGTATAGCTTGAATGAAGAAACGTATACACAACTCAGGCAAGATGAGGCTAGTGACTAGAAAGACAAAACAACAACCAAATAAATAAACTAAAAGATGTTAGTTTGCTTTGGACTGGGAGCAGGTGTTGTCTGAGCGGTCTTACTGGGAGACGCAGGTGCCAACTTTGTAAGTGACGGCTTGTTATGCATTTCTTGACATTGTATCCATCGACCATAACCTACATACACCGATCAGCCATAACATTATGACCACTGACAGGTGAAGTGAATAACACTGATAATCTCGTTATCATGGCACCTGTCAGTGGGTGGGATATATTAGGCAGCAAATTAACATTTTGTCCTCAAAGTTCATGTGTTAGAAGCAGGAAAAATGGGCAAGTGTAAGGATCTGAGTGACTTTGACAAGGGCCACATTGTGATGACTAGACCAATGGGTCAGAGCATCTCCAAATCTGCAGCTCTTGTGGGGTGTTCCCGGTCTGCAGTGGTCAGTACCTATCAAAAGTGGTCCAAGGAAGGAAAAGCAGTGAACCGGCGACAGGGTCATGGGCGGCCAAGGCTCATTGATGCACGTGGGGAGCGAAGGCTGTCCTGTGTGGTCCGATCCAACAGACGAGCTACTGTAGCTCAAATTGCTGAAAAAGTGAATGCTGGTTCTGATAGAAAGGTGTCAGAACACACAGTGCATCGCAGTTTGTTGCGTATGGGGCTGCGTAGCCACAGACCAGTCAGGGTGCCCATGCTGACCCCTGTCCACTGCCGAAAGCACCTACAATGGGAACGTGAGCATCAGAACTGGACCACGGAGCAATGGAAGAAGGTGGCCTGGTCTGATGAATCACGAGTTCAAGGTGTTGACTTGGCCTCCAAATTCCCCAGATCTCAATCCAATCGAGCATCTGTGGGATGTGCTGGACAAACAAGTCCGATCCATGGAGGCCCCACCTCACAACTTACAGGACTTAAAGGATCTGCTGCTAACGTCTTGGTGCCAGATACCACAGCACACCTTCAGAGGTCTAGTGGCAGGTGGTCATAATGTTATGGCTGATCAGTGTATATGCACATTATTTGAAACAAGGCTGAACGAGGTGTCTTTACGACTTACTATGGCTTCTGTGGAACTTTGAGGTACTCTTTTTCTACAGGAAGCCGTACTAATGATCATTAACAGCAAAGCATTGTACTGCAAAAAGGCCATGTCTTTGCCTCCGACACAAAACAAAATCATATTTCTTCAGGGCTCCAACACTGAGTTCCAAAAAGGCTGATAAATCTCTTCACTAGGGAGGCATTTAGGTCACTTTAGAAATGCATTAAGATGTTAGTCTATTTAGTGGCAAGTAAAAAGGAAACAATTGGATATCATTTCCTCACTTTTAAAGTTTTTAAACTTTCTTCACTAGGTGTTTAGAAGAGTTTTAAAAAGGATGTACCCCATCATGGCAGCAAATACTTTTAAAAGTTTGCAAGACTCAGGTTGTTAGAATCCCAGGGCCCATTCTGTAGTAATTTAATGCGTCTATAACGACAAGCGCTATATTCTTGTCAAATGGATCGATAATCAGTTTTCTTGGAAATACAAACCCTCATTTGGATAACTGGCTTTCACTGCCGAAACTCTCACTTCTGGCGTTCCGTCACTGCTGGTAATGGCTTTCAGATGTTCGACTCCACTCTCCCATAAAGAGCTATTGCTAATTCACTGGCATCTTTAGAGAAAACGAACGTTTATTGGAAGTATAACATGTCAGCTGTTAATAGTGTCAGAAGTTACAAATAAAGGATCAGAGGTGGTAATTAAAAGGGTTATAGGCCCGGTTTGCTTCACTGCAGTGGGTATTCATCTACACTTTAGGCTAAAGGAACACATGCCTCAAATTAAAATAGGCTACACTGTTATTTTTGAGCATTAAATACATACTCATCAATCTGGTCTGGAAAAGCTCCTCTGGTTTGATGTGGTCATGAAAGGCATCGACCACATCAAACCAGAGGAGCTTTTCCAGATCAGCAGGGACACACGCACCCGGGACACAAATGGAAATTGGGCTACGAGGCATTCAAGACAGAAAACAGGAGACACTTCTTCACACAGAGAGGCGTCACAATCTGAACAAACTCCCCAGCGATGTGGCTGAAGAGACAATTTGGGATCATTCAAAAACAGACTGGATAGGATCCTTGATCACTTAGTTATTAATGGACACCAAACGAGCACGATGGGGCGAATGGCCTCCTCTCGACTGGACACTTTCTTTTTTTTTTTTTACATTCTTATAAAATGCCTGATAAAGCATTAATTAAAAGTCAATGTGTGTGATACCTTTCATGAAGCCAAGAGCCTAACTTCTGTGTTCAGTGGCAACAACACACTCCCTTCAGTGACACGTTTGGTCTGTTTCAATGTGTGCTGAACAAACGGGCAAGGAAAGCTCTAGGCTTCATTCCACAAAGGTAAAATTGTATTACCAATACCCTAAAATGCTTATTTCCTCAGTGTTTATAGGTTTTCATAAAAGCCACACACAACACAACACACACACAAACTAATCTCTCCACGTCAACTTATCAGTCCCCAGTGTTTATATTCGGTGTTAATTTATAACCCTCAATGACAGGACACTGCCAGGCTCTCTGATTAGTTATGATCGGCTCCGTCAGGCTCTTTATTTGATTATGGCTTCAGAGCCATTAGGTTTTACTCTCTCTCTCTACAGTATCATAGTGCATTTATATATATATATATATATATATATATATATATATATATATATATATATATAAATGCACTATATATATATATATAAAAAACATCTAACTTGATTGGAACGATACAGACTGACAAACTGCTTCCTTATCACATTTTCTTAATAATGATTTAGTGTGTCGCTGCTGTCAGAAACATTTTAGGGGACCGCATCACAAAGTTAATGCTAAAAGCTCTCCACAAGGATACACAAGAAGTTCTCTGCAATAAAATGTAATCATCTATTAGGTAATACGTTCCCTAGAGTCTCGGAAGAATAAAAGGCCAGCGCAGTGACTTAGTTTAGAGAGTGTTAAAGCAGAGGTACTCCAGTGGTGATTATGCATTTGTCATGTTCCCCATCTACGCATTGTTAAATCTCAGGCCTTCGTCTCTTAGGGAACTTTGATATATGTGACAAATGATGCTCTTTTACCACAGCCATGGTTTATTTTCTAAGCCTATTTTGAAGGTTTTATTTTTTAGAATAAAGCTGGTTCTGTGGATAATACACTAAAACTCACCTTGTACAACCTCATCAAGAGTTCGTTAACCAAACCGTCCATGTGGGCAAATGTAATTCACAATGATTGATTTACAGTCAGGTGGTCCTTCGCCTATGAGACACTGTTATGGATTGTCTAAAGTAATAAAGGTAACATTTGCACACTGTGATGGAAGATACGCACAGATTGAAGGCTGTGAGGTTTCGAGTCGGGTCATATGTGCATCGTGCCAGCAGGGACATCCTCAATTCCCATCTTCCTTTGCGAAAAATTAAATCATGGCTTGTGTGTGTAATTTCATTCCATTCACTGTTTTTGTTGTTGTTTTTTTGGAAGTCAAATGGAATAGTTGCAGGACATATAACCTAGTGTATATTTCTCTGAGGCTTGAAATGAATGTCACATTTCAAAGGTGTAAAAATCAGGAATCTACCGGAAGGCCCAGACACTCAGATTCAAAACCTACTCTTTTTACAATTTCAGCCTTTGAGGTTTCGTTTAGCTGTGTGTTTAGGGTCATTATCCTTCTAAAAAAACACTCCTGCCCTCATTAGGATACTGCATAACAAAGACTGGAATGATACCGAGTCCATTATAACATCTAAAAGAGCATCGGTGAAGCTTATTGCATAGTGAATGCAATAGTAGTGTGTGTGTTCTTGTTGAAATGTTGTATATATGTAGGGATTGTGTATAGAAAAAAATATGTAGTACGCTAAATTATTTAATAATAATGATGATACAGTATGTAGGCTTCGATTGACTGCATTTAAACAAACCAAAGAATCTGTTGTTAACCTCAGAGAAAGAGAGGGGAAGGGAGAGGGAGAAAGATTGTGTGATGGATTTACACCTTAAATATATATATATAAACACACAATTTCCACTGCCACTGCCAGCAGATATTTATCAGGATGACCCAGGAGCCTGCATTACCTGCTCCTTTTCACCGAGTCTATTGATCCTAAGCTGCTCTATTCAGCAGCCAAACTCTCTAGCAGAGTCCAGATGGGTCTGTGCTGTGAAAAAACACTGGGTTGCTTTGGCAATACATGGTAATTTCAGCAGGATTTAAGGGAAACTGTAATGGTGTCAATAAGTACATGAAGAATAACTACCAGGTGCAACTGTAATTTATTTTCCTGGACAATAGTCCTTTAGTAATTTTTTCAGATTGAAGATCTGCATTCAAGATTGCCCTCCAGAGTCCTGGCGAGTTGAGTCTCATAGGGACGCACCGTTATACCTCCACATCCCATTATTAAACACTGCATTGGTTGTATTACATTATTAGCGATCCCAGTGTGATCCTTAGTAACTTCACTCTGTCTCTGGAGTGTCTTTATCACAGTTGTTTTAAAAGGTCACAGCTAATTCAAAATGCACAATCACAGATTTTGCAGGCCCATTAAAAGCCTTCCAAGAAGAAAGTTCAACTTTATCTTCATTTTTATTTATTTTTAACCTGCAGCTACCTTTGTGAAGTCAACATGATTGTGTAAACATACAGAGCACAGCTGCCTTCACTTTCAATTTCTCATTTGCTAGCTATGAAGATGATCATCAGACATTATTCATTAAATAAAGCCTTACAAATCTCCTCAAAGTTCGGAGTCTTGCGTCTGCTTGCATTTCCCTAAAGACACCTTTTCATACAAGACTTTCATCGCCCGTTTCGGAAACAAATAAGTTTCAATAAATAATATCTTAAATTGCCAGAAACACTTAAGTTGTCTCTCTTGAGCAAAACTACTTGCTTTCTACTCCAGGGAACACTTCAAATGAAAGTATTTCTAATAAAGATTTAAAAGGTACTTTTTAAATGCTTACTTACAGCTACATGGTCACAATATACACCCCATGTGATTGTTTGATGGGTACAAGACTAGTAGGAAGTCTAACATTTTTTGTAACACACTGGGGGGTTCCAGCCACGGTGAGACTCGGAACCCTGGTGTCCCGCTAAAGGGCCCAGGCCCCTTAGCCAGGCTTCAGAATCACTACAGTATATTATCCATCTCAATAACACAAAAGAAAAACCAAAGCAATCCCATGCAAACCTGAGCTGGGAGAGCTCATCCTACAGTTTGTTTTGATCTAGGGTGGTTTTGTGTTTAGGTGTTTCAACGCGAATTGATCTAGAAATCATACGCATTCAGGTTCATGGAAGGCACTATAGGTAGTTCCAGAAATGCATGCGCAATAATTACACAGTATTCTCTGTGTTTCTCATTACAGGGAGGGCACTAATCATTCCTGAAGGGCAACACAATTCATAGCTCTCTCTGCTCTCTCACATACGGTAATTTGCCTTGCTGGCAAAGCATAAGTACAGAACAAAAAAGCTTTTAATTGTAATGTGAACGGCCTGTAGACAAGCAGACTTCAATACACTGGAGAGGGGCACTCGCACAAACCAAATGTGTTTTAAAACGTGTTCCTTCTATAGGAAAATATAGACATGTCAGTGTTGCATAGAATTTCATCAAACATAATTTGCATGCATTGAGATATCTAATGCAAATTAATGGCGAAGCCCAGGGTAACAACCACCCAGGAGAATTTATTTACATGCTTTGTAAGGGCTGGAGATGCTCGGTTCCCAGCTACTGACAAGTATGTTACAGAATGTAGAAGATATAACAAACAAGTTATTTTAGGTAGACCTTGGAGAATCCGGGAGTGAGGAATCAATAAAGCAAAGTAACAGCAGAGGAACTGTCTCTAAGCTAAGCTAAGCCCATCTAAGACATTTCTTAAGGCCGGATCTCCACAGGATATCTTGTGAGTCCGTCACCACTTGAAAAGAGAACTCTTGAGCATGGCTTCGGTTTCTCTGTTCCCTAAAGAGCAGACACCGAAAATGCATAAAACCATAAAAAGTGTCTGACAAACCAAGCGGAAAGCAGCCCAGTGCACACAAAAATTGAAGTGGACCTTCTAAGTCAGAAGCGTGTGACCCCCCCAGGCTAACGGATGCTAGACCACAAGTATATTAAATGTCACAGTCACCTCTCTTATTCAAATCATTCGCATAGACGTCCACAACCTTTTTCTCGTTCTCTGTTGTGTAACTTCCACACAGTCCCCAAGCTTCCTTAATCATCGCACAGTGCTTCAAATTCCACATAAAATGATGGCTTTATGGTTATAATTGATTTCCTTTTGAATGCATCCTATTAATTGAATAATTAACAAATGAAACCTGAAACATATGAGGATTTCGAGGCATAAAAAGCTATTTTCTCAATTAATTACTCATTCTTTACACCCATTAACCCTTAGGCACATGAGCGGCTCTGCTGGGGAGATGAAGATGGCACCCTCACCCGGCAGCAGCACGCACAGGAAACAGGCTGAATTGCTGAGTAGATGCAGGAGCCCGTTCCCGCACCTGGCTCCTGGTCCAAAGGTTCCCAGATCTGGGACCGGGCCCAAAAGGCTGCTCTCCAGCTTTGACAGCTGTGCCCCAGCTTGGGCTGGCTCTCTCCCCACGTTGTGACTGGGGCGGCACCGCAGACAATAACCCATGTGGTGGAGGTACCGGATACGGAGGCCACTCTTGAGGACACCTTGATTGAGCTCTGCTGCCCACGAGCGAGAAGAGCCTCACAGGAGTTGCCAAGAGCCACAGGCAAGATTCAGTAACACCGCCTTAGGGGAGATCTTAAAGTCGAAGGGCACAGAAACCTACATAAATGTTTATTAAGTATTAATGACCAAATTGAGATATATAGCTTAACATCACAGATAAATTGTTTTGACATTGCAGCCGGCCATTACAAGGTCCTCACGGCTTGCAGCCTATTAATAACACATTAAAATGTTATAAATATTCATTTCCATAAGAACTCAAACCAGCCTTTTTCATTAACACACCACAGAAGTGGTAATTCAGAATTAAAATGTGTCGGATAGAGATATTGTAATAAATGTCCACGGCTATCTTCACATTTTTCATTTTCTCTTTTAAATGATCTCCCGACTTTTAATAGACACACAGAATACCCTTCTTATCAAATATAATAATTTAATGTACCAGTAGTTTGATAATATTATCCTTCAAAGCTAGGCAATAAAGATAGCAAATCATATTTATAATGATATTTTGTTCACCACTGTGCTGATAAGTACAACTTGCTGCCTAATTTATCGGGTTTGATCCATGGTTAGTGCATAATTAGAAATTAAAGCTTGCTTCTTCAGCTCTGTCAGACAACTGGTGTTAATTATCGAACAGGACCAATATTCCTTTTAGAGATTTTCTGTGATCAGACACTGCAGATGTGGGAATGGTTTCAAAGTAACCGATTGTTTTTCTTTAGACTTCTTAGGATTTATCATTGTCATTGCATCAACTACAAGTCATAAATAAAACACACAGCACAACAATGAAAGGCCGAAAAAAGTGCAAAAAAGTTACTAGAATACCAGAAAGTCATCTTTAAGAGTAACTAATTGCTGTAATATTGCAAGTTCTGCCCTGGCACTTCAGGATATTAAACATTTCCCCCCAGAAACTCAGTTCTGTAAATTCCCGGCCACAATTAGTGCTGCACTTCATAGCTAGGAGTGGGAACAATTTCACAAAGCTGGAGGCTTGTCTTTGGGCCTCATGGTAATTGCAAATGTTTTTTTTTTTTTTTTTTTTTTTAAACATTGCTACATCATTTAATCAAACGGTATTTATTTTTAACTTTCGGTGTGTCGCCGAAAACAAAACCGTTATTCTCGGATCGCATGGCAAATAGATAGCCCAGAACAAAGACATAAGCACTGAAGACAAACACTAAACGATGAAAGTCTGTATCATGGCTCTCAAATGTGCCCTTCAACGATCCTTTAAATCAACATAAGATACGCGCATGAGGTGTTCAAACCTGAAAAACTGGGTCAGAGCACCCTCATGAGATTGCTGGCAAAGGGAAAGAGTTAAACTTGAAAGTGTCCCAGCGCTGTGAACAATGCCGTGCAATGCTGCAACAGCAAGGAGGAACAAGGGGGCGAGATGAAGAGAAAATGAAATGAAAATATAAATTATGCCTTGCAGCTGTACTGACTGTCAGACCGGAAAAACCAAAAACCAAATCAGATACCAGCGTTTAGAGAAGGATTTGGGAATTTGTTTGGCATATAGTGGGAACATTTATTTTTATTTACTTTATATTCTTTATCTTATTAATTGTTTCAGTTGTGTCTATGAAGCAATCATTTGTTTGTATTTAACCCTTTTGTGGGAGCTACTTTATTATTTCACTAAAACATTTTGATCTGTAGCTTTTTACCAAACTATGGATGCTACAGAAATCTACCAAAGTCATGTTACCCTGGCTCCGCCTTAAGGTTAATTGTTTCTTGAATTGTATAAAGCTAATGTCTTTTGAATAATTAATCAACGGCTGTATTAGTATGCACAGGGTAACTTGAACTCCTCCAACTGGAAAGAACTCATACACACACAGCACACATCTCTAGTCCTTTTCTTAACTTGTGTTTATTATTTTATATAATAAACTTGTTACTTCTTCATCGGTGTATCCTGGGATTTACTAAAACCACTACAGACACTCACTCAATTGTACTTTTTTTTTTTTCCTGCACACTGCCGTCCAATCCAATGGTCAGACACTAAGTTTAGGTGAAGGCATGAATTCAACAAAACCTACAAGACACACTAGAGAGGAACGAACATTTATTAAACGCTCATCCCGGAAAATTGAACACGACAGGGCCGGCACCAAACTAGAATTAAGCATCATCTCCCCAATTGCTGTTTTTTCAATAGACATTTTACACAGGGCTTGAACTTTCCCATGATTATTTCCCTTATCATTACTTGCCTTTCAGTTTGAATCAGGCTTTGTTTAGACAGAGCTGCATAGTAATTATGACAACATTTGTGGCGGAGAATAACGCACAATGAGAAACCTGACGTCCCAGGAGATAAATACTGCAAGGCGCGAGGACGAAATGCCAGGGAAAATGAGCTCGGGAGTCGTGTGATGAATGTCATTGACGAACGGGTGTCACTGTTTGACTGGCAAGAGTGAAAAAGCATTAGGTGATCCATCAAGATGTGAAGGTAAAGAAGAGGCAACTTTGTTTGGTCATGAACAGCTTTCTCTGGAATTTAATTAAGGAAACTAACAGGTTCAAAACCTAGTTCAAAGGACATCTTGTAACCAAAAATAGAAAGAGGAAACATCAAAGCCTAATTATACATTACTGACAACATGTGCCAGTGTAAATAAACTGACAGATGCTAAATATAATTTTCAGATATAGCACATACATATTCACAACTCCAGGTGGTCATTTCAGAATTATTAAAGCATTGGCATAAATCAAGATTAAGAATAATAAATAAAATTGAGCAACTTTAGGTTAGATTTTGTGTTTTTATTTTCCTCCTGCTTTCAAATCACCTGCTTTATAGGCGAGTTACCAACATTGACTTGCTGTGAATCTCCGTGACACCTCGGTGAACTTGTTGTGCCCAAATAAAATCTGTGCGCCTGACAGCTGGAGGAAGAGAGCAGGGAAAACATGTAGATGAGCACCACTAATTGAATCCCTGTATAATTCTCTGTAAACTCTTTCTAGGTCAAATTGACTTCTCCTTCATGAAACTTCAGATGAAGTTCTTCTAGTCCATGAAATTAAGCTCAAAACTAAGCACGACTGTATGGGCCAGACTGGGATCCGGGCAGCAAGAGGCACCTTACAACGACTAAATCCAGCGCGTTTTATTTGAGAATCCTGTTCAGATTTAACTTTACTTAATTTTTTCATAGTCATAATGGAAGTCTTATTGAAACATCGTTAAACTCCACATAGTTCAAAATGTCCATCTACTATTAAAAACACCAAGACAATATTGCTCAAGTTATCACTACTATGTAACTTTTAGATTAATGCCAGCTGGACATTGAAACAGGTCGTTTTCCCTCACCCCATCACTGTACTTTCTGTAAAAAAAAACTAAAAAAAAAAAAGTCAAAATTGACAATACTGCAGTGAAACAAAGGTTGAAAAGTCCCAGTCTTGGAGAGTTTACCATTCATATAGCACGGCAGTTTTGGAGGTTTGCACGTTTGGAGGCAACACTAACAACCACATGAGGTAACAGTCACAGGTGGCAGGAGTTCACTTGTATTGCATTTTGAAACCACATTGTTAAAAACTTGTTATATATGTTAACAGCTTGTAAAAGCAAACTTCTCTCACAAAGCTTATAAAACAAAGTCTTAAAGATTTGACAGCGCATTGTTCCTTGCTTTTCTCCACAAGGTGTCAATAAGGACTCTATGGAATGCCTTGTGTGCTGACTGAGAAAGAGACGTCAACGAATACATAAACAAAGCTGATGCGGAAACTTGAAGATACGCAGGTTTTTTTTTTTCTTTGTGTGTGTGTGAAAACAAATTTGCCAGTTTTCCCTGCTGAGATGTGGGGGAGTTGCTGTCAACATTCAGAACACTCTCTTAGAAAAAAAAAAAAAAAAAAACAGAGAAAAGATGATCATTATTGTCAGTCGAAGCTAAAAAGACTGAGATTCCATCAACGCAGAACATAATGATTGTGCGGCTGCGGATGTCGATAGCTGTCCAGGCTTCCAGCGATAATTTTTTGACAGTGATTGAAGCAGACTCGAGTTGCTTCATATTTGATTTGTTGATTTTCTTATTTTCTTTTCAAAAGTTTAGGGAGAAAAGCTTACAAATGATACAGGCTACTAATAAAAATTGAATGAGGTAAGTAAGATATTGTAATTACACACTTTCAAAATGAACAGTGATTTAAATGTTTCTCACAGAGCAAAATAAAGAAATAAACATAACCAAGCAACCGTAATGAAGAATTCATAAGAATGAAGAGCCCTGACCCTAACAATGACCTTACTAACCCAAGGATGACCATTCAAATTACCATTACCAGAATTCAAAATGTATCCGAAGCTGAATTCCCTTTAAATTATCATCGTTTACATCCACCACTTAACAAGGAGTATCGCACAGATCCTTACTACTGGCAATATAATAAATGAAGGCTCTCTCTCTCTCTGGGATTTGTTTAATCAAAGTAATCTCCCCATTTCCAGTCTCAGTCCATGCGGTGCTTTTCCCCTGCCTGTGTGACATTCCTCGGCATGTGAACGTACGTTGCCGTGCAGATAGTGGCACATACTTTTGCAAGCTGGACTTAATCTGAACTGTGTGTCTCCAGCATGCGTTGTGCTGCTGCACTGATGACTCATAGGTATTCCTGTTCAGAGGCAAGTTCTTTGTGTGTTTCTATCTGCAGCCTGTCATGCTAAATAATTAATTAATATGTATACATTGAAATGATTCGGTTTAGTTAACCACTGGAAATCAAGCAGGTGAAGACCTTTTCAGCCTCATGCCAATAATGCCGGTGACTGCATTTTATTGGGCAATTATTATTCTGTTACAGCAGCTGGAAAAACACAAAATAAATAGTGACAGCAAATGCCCCCCTGCCCAAATTCCCCAGACTAGTTTAATAGTGGCGTGATACTTTGCCTGCATCTTTGATGCTTATTTCGATTTTTTTTTTTTACATGGTTGTTTAACTTGTCTTTTCTTTCAATTTCCTGTGAAAGTTCTTAAAATAAAAGCAGTGAGGAAAAGGAAGCTCAGTCTAGTTGACCAGGCCACGCCGTCGGATTGAAATACGCCACACAATTGTTTTTATTCTTGGCACAGGAAGGTTGTTTCCCTCGTTGTAAATTGCAACAGGTATGTAATGTCACAGACTAAAGGGACAGTATGTTTTTAAATAATGTTACAGTCAAAGACATCTAAGATTAAACCTGACTACATTTCCCTAATTGTATTTGCTCATGGGTAGTGCAGCCCCACAGGTCTTAAAGTAAAAAGCTCTAATGTACATAACTCATAAAGACCCCGGTGAGACTCCTAAACCATTTAATCCATATCCTACATTTTAAAAAGACACACTGCTAGATCCATGACAGACAAGTGAAAGTGCTGAGATGCTTACAGGACTCTAATCAATGAGCTGGTAAAGCAATAATAATGGTAAACTTAAAAATAAAATAATTACAGCACATGTAGCATATCTTTGCCTGGCTCACACATTAACAAGTCAAGTAGGAATTCTAGCACCTCAGAT
The DNA here is from genome assembly GCF_036373705.1 of Amia ocellicauda. Taxonomy (NCBI): domain Eukaryota; kingdom Metazoa; phylum Chordata; class Actinopteri; order Amiiformes; family Amiidae; genus Amia; species Amia ocellicauda. The sequence goes on along the minus strand of NC_089857.1, from coordinate 41,403,262 downwards.
ATAGTTTATTACATTTTAGATTTGCATTTGATCAATTTGAAGCTTAACTCTGCAGCCACGCACGTGTCACTGGACGTCTGTTATTCTTTTATTATAGATTTGATTCACGCTGTGCCAGACCTCTTATGAAGGCTCTGCAAGGCTAAAAATCAGACCTGTAAGCTTTTTGGGGAAAAAAGCAAAGGATTTCTCTGCTGTCATGAGAGGATCATGTTGAAGCATCAAGACCAAATCTTCCAGCTAAGGCACTTCGCAACCCAAGTATGCTTTGCTAGTTTGGAATAGATCTACTTAAAACATGCTTTTGTGTTCCTCTGAAACCACTTCATATTTATTTTTATCAACGGTTTGTTGCTATGGTCTACAGCAGGTCCTCAGAGGTACAAAGATAAGATCAAAACACAATATGAAGAACTCCATCTGCCAGATAGTGAAGAGTACTTCTGGCCCTAATATTTTACCTTTTTCACACATAGATGTCGAATGCCTGTGAAGTACTGTACAAGCAGGACACGAGGAGTGAGTGAAACTCCTAATTATCCTGACAAGATCGGCATATATCTTTAAAATAGTCTAAGCATAAGATAGATGGAATATTCTTGTTGTTTACAATGTGTCTAAATATTTAAAACACCCTGGAGGCTTTAGTGACAAGAAACCAAACAATAAAACACAAGTCAGTAATATTAAAGGCTTGAAAAATGCACTGACAGTGATCATGAAATGCAAACAGCAAAAAATACTCGGCAAAGCCCAGTGTCGGTCTCAGTCAGCAGGTAATGCAGACGAACTCTTCAGCAACACAAAGACAGCTCAATAAAGGATATCAAGGTTAATCAAGCTCCTGTCACACATCTTAAATTAACGTATTTGTCACAATTGCAGGAACTCATTTATTAATGTATTAAGTATTGGTCAATTCCATATTTTTTATCGCAACTCTCTTGAAAAGATTCAAATGTGAAAAATTCGGTAATAATTTGAGTTTAATGTTCCGATATCATGCAGCCAACATGCGTCTGAGTATCACTGCACTACCTGTTGACCCTTGCTGCCACAGAAAGCTGGGTACTTGTTACCAAAGTGCCCGGTTAGACCACTAATAAGGCAGCTGAATTGAAGATCATTTGATTGCTGACCACTTTCACCTCGGTGTGTTTAATGCAGAGCCCATAAATAAGATATTAAACCAATTTAGCAAAATCATAATAAATGGAAAAGGAGAACACTGAACTGCCGGCTATGGAAGAGACACTGCCGATAATCTTTCAACTGGATGCTTCAGTGATTAAATGTATAGCCTTTGCTGAATCTCATGTAGTCATCTAAATTAGGCATTAAGTGCTACTTTATTCCGACATTTATTTATGACAATCTAAACATAATTAGTCCTGAAAACACCCTACCTCAGAAAACAGCAGTAGGGAATTAAATTAGTCTATGTGTTATATATAGATAGACACACACATACACATATACATATATACATATATACATATACATACACAGACATGCTCAAATGTGTTGGTACCCTTACAGCTAATTGAAATAATGCTAAATTCCTCCTGAAAAGTGATGAAATTAAAAGCTATTGCATCATGTATACTTGCATGCCTTTGGTATGTCTTAGAATAAAGCAAAGAAGCTGTGAAAAGAGAACAATTATTGCTCATTCTACAAAGATATTCTAAAATGGCCTAGACATATTTGTTGGTACCCCTTAGTAAAGATTATAAATAATTGGATTATAGTGATATTCCAAACTAATTTGTTACTTAAATTAGTATCACTTGTCATCAGTCATTCAGCCTATTTAAATGGAGGAAAGTAGTAAATGTGCCGTTTGGTATAATTGTGTGCTCCACACTGAACATGAACCAGAGAAAGCAAAGGAGAGAGTTGTCTGAGGAGATCAGAAAGAAAATAATAGACAAGCATGGTAAAGGTAAAGGCTACAAGACCATCTCCAAGCAGCTTGATGTTTCTGTGACAACAGCTGCAAATATTATTACGCAGTTCAAGGTCCATGGAACTGCAGCCAACCTGCCTGGGCGGCCGCAAGAGGAAAGTCGACCCCAGATTGAACAGAAGGATAGTGTGAATGGCAGAAAAAGAACCAGGGATAACTGCCAAAGAGACACAAGCTGAACTCCAAGGTGAAGGTACGTCAGTTTCTGATCGCACCATCCATCGCTTTTTGAGCGAAAGTGGCCTCCATGGAAGAAGACCCAGGAGGACTCCAAACATAAAAAAGCCAGACTAGAATTTGCTAAAATGCATATTTAACAAGCCACAATGCTTCTGGGAGAATGTCCTTTGGACAGACGAGTCAAAACTGCAGACGAAAAAATGAATCTTTCAAAGAAAAGAGCACCATATCACCATATCATGTTTTGGGGCTGCTTTCCTGCGGCTGGCACAGGGAGCCTTGAATCTGTGCAGGGCACAATGAAATCTCAAGACTATCAAGGCATTCTGGAGTGAAACGGACTGCGCAATGTCAGAAAGCTCTGTCTCAGTCGCAGGTCATGTGTCCTCCAACAGGATAATGACCCAAAACACACAGCTAACAGCACCCAAGAATGGATAAGAAAAAAAAGTTGGACTGTTCTGAAGTGGCCTTCTATGAGTACTGATCTGAATCCTATCGAACATCTAAGGAAAGAGATGAAACCTGCAGTCTGGAGAAGGCACCCATCAAACCTGAGACAGCTGGAGCAGTTTGCTCAGGAAGAGTGGGCCAAACCACCTGTTAACAGGTGCAGAAGTCTCATCAAGAGCTACAGAAAACGTTTGATTGCAGTGATTGCCTCTAAAGGTTGTGCAACAAAATATTAGTTTAAGGGTCCCATAATTTTTGTCCATGCCATTTTCATTTGTTTTATTATTAACAATATTATGTTGAAAAAACAAAATCAAAAGCAAAGTCTGATTTTTATTAAACATGGAATAAACAATGGTGGATGCCAATTACTTTTGTCAGGTTCAAGTTATTTCAGAGGAAATTGTGCATTCTTCGTTTTTTGTGGAGGGGTACCAACAAAATTGAGCACGTCTGTATATATATGAAATTGCAGACAACACAAAGGAGCATGGGTAGATGTATGCTTGGAATAAAAAGAGACAGAAAAGAAATGAATGGATACGAGATCAAAAGAACACACGAGTCATCATTGAAACAGTGAAAATGTCAACATGGCAGTGGGCTGGACGCATCACAAGAAGAACAGATCAAAGATGGACAATGGAAGCTACTGAATGGATCCCGGGGAGATGGAAAAACACCAAGACAACACTCCACAATACAATAGCCTCATTGCTTCATAGTTTAGTGTCCCCCTGAGAAAAACTGCACAAGAAAACATTCGCACAATTACATTTTACTTGGCAGTCCTTATTATTCCCAGCTATAGCATGTAGCCTCTCTCTTTTATTGTACAGCACAACTGTACTACAGAACAAACAGCTGTTCCAGGAAGTGCAGCACTACACAACTGACACCAGCCACCCCCCCCCCCCTGCCCACCTCTCCTCGAATTAGTCAGGAGTTTCTGGGAAGTTTTTGCAATTTGATAGTGTTCATATAGATATGCATGTATTTCCAAATGGCCTGACTGACATTGCTTGGTATTATTTTAATAAATGGGAAGAGTCTTCCATCCATCATTACAAAATAAATGGTTTAATGTGAACAGTGCAATATTTCCCTGCCTCAATTGTGAAGGGCATGAATATGCAGTGTGGATTCTATGAGTAACATTGTTGAAAATATGTAACTGAAAATAACATTCATTACATTTGTCTTTTCCATAACTATACTGCCTTCATGTCTTTGGTCCATTGCCTTTTCATAATGAAGCATTTACTATAATCAGGAGAACAATGCGCTTTTGAGTAAAAGGCCAACTGTCATCCTGTGAGTATTATAATGCACACAACCTCTATATCTATACACAACAGAAGTAGTAGTGTAGGAATGCAATCTTCAGTATATAGAAATGAGGGTTAATCACAGGGGATCACAAACCCATCTAGAAGTTTGGTCAAGTGTGGTTAATAAGACAACTTGAATGAGCCAAGAACAGACACCATGTGAAAAAGGGAAAAGGGATACATCTCTCATTCACACACACTTCAGGACTCATGGCTCGTATTACATGCTTATTTTATACTTAAATAAGCATCTTGCTTCTTTTCTTTTCTTCCTTCCTTTTGTAATATAAAAAAAGCAGTCTGAAGTATAATTGTGTTCCTTGGCATGTTATTGGAGAGGTCTGTCAATACCGTGCCAGCAATATCCTGCAGAGGCATCTTCCTCCTGTGAGGTATCACCTCTGCTTTAATGTAACCATCACGAAGCATGCGTGCGGAACTGCATTTATCAAATCAATCTCAGGCCTAGATCTACTCAGACACAAGACAGTAATGCATTTAAAAGTCCATTCCAAGGGTTGTTTTCTCTCTTCTCCATTTGATCAAATAAGGTATTCCCCTGCAGGAGCTTTATGATTTCTGTACGGTCTTAAAATTTTAATTAAATAAATGCCATTCATTAACTTAAATTGATTAACATATAACCCTATAATCATCACAATCTGAAATTATGAGCACAGATCGGTGGCCATTGTTCAAATTTCACTTGGTATTCCTTGCTTTTTTCCTCTCACAAGACACATTCATACTTTCGTGCAGTGACTAATAACGCAGGCTGCTAGCTGCAAACCAAACAAGAATTTTCAGCCCTTTCTGTTTCTGGAAGTCTAGTTTCCCCGTCCATTGCAATCAAGGTCTTGAGCCCAGTAATAAAACTATATCCTGCAGTTGAGTATTCAAAAAAACTGACCAGTGAAACCGCCCACAACCAGGAAAACAAAATACAAAAACTCCCGTTAAAACACAAAAACTATACATAGTTGAGACATGAAAGAAAAGCGACAAAGACAACTCAGCTGCTTCTGCCAGACACATCACATCTCAAGACACCTTGCTGGGAATGGATTCTAATAAACAATTTGTGAGGGTGTCGCATTAGTTATTCAGTATCACTTCTGACCTCCATGAATGTGGAAAGTCTCAGAGAAAAACATACTGATTGGAAGAGTCTGAAGTAAAATCAGCAGAAGTATAGCATTTAGACAAGCATTTATTCCTGTCATGAATATTTCCAATGCTGCGTTGATTGGGAAAAGCACACCTTCAATTAAGAAAACTGAACCTCAAAACCACCTCTGCCTATACATCCTAGTTTGGGCTCACATGATGATCACTGACCTGCTCTCTAGCAATCTTGCAAACTACACAAGGAAGAAGGGAATATAAGGAGGACACATCCTGAAAACACGGCTGTGGATTTTCTATTTTGTTATTAAAATTAGTCTTTTAGACCTTTTCTTCCCTAAGACCCTAGTAATCCTCACTAGGTTTACATTTGCATGCTGACTTCATGTGAAATTGTTACGTTATTTTTCAACTAATGAAGTACCGGAGACATGATTTGGCCTGTAATGTGACAAGTAACTAGAAGGGCCGAAGTCATTTTCCAAGAGGATACAATTGTTCCACAAAATTACTTATGATTTTTATTTTGACGGAGGACAAACTAAGCAAAATTAAGAATCTATTTGATTTTAGATTTTATTTTTTAAAGAAAGAAAAACTGTTTTCTTGATGCAAAAAGTTGTGTGTGATTAAGCTGCAGCCCCAGAGAGAACAGGGGAGACTTGAAGCCAGTGGGGTATGTGTTTACATCGAGCGAGACAGATTTAGAGCACATCATAAACACTGAAAATACGACGGTCGGTTAGCCACGCTGGAGGGAGACATGAGGCTTGAACCTGCCTGCAGGCTCGGCCGACTGTTTTGTCAATAATCTGTAGAAGCACAACCAATTAAATAAAAGATCTATCCATTTTTTTTGTTTTTTCAGGAAAACTGACTAATAGAGTAATTCAAGAGTAAGCACTTGCACAAATTGATCTGCCGAGCCACTTATGGTAATTTAACAGGAGAAACATATGAAGGTTAAAAAGTATATATTTAAAAAACAAAAACAAATAATCTAAATCTGCCATGACCTGTTCAGTCCTTTGACAATCGTCTCATAGTTGCCGTTCATTGCACAGGAATAAAACCATCCACTGTGATGCTCAGAAATGCAGCAAAAACTATATACAGTGAGGGAAAAAAGTATTTGATCCCCTGTTGATTTTGTAAGTTTGCCCACTGACAAAGAAATGATCAGTCTATAATTTTAATGGTAGGTGTATTTTATCAGTGAGAGACAGAATAACAACAAAAAAATCCAGAAAAACGGATTTAAAAAAAGTTATAAATTGATTTGCATGTTAATGAGGGAAATAAGTATTCGATCCCCTATCAATCACCAAGATTTCTGGCTCCCAGGTGTCTTTTATACAGGTAACGAGCTGAGATTAGGAGCACTCTCTTAAAGGGACTGCTCCTAATCTCAGCTCGTTACCTGTATAAAAGACACCTGTCCACAGAAGCAATCAATCAATCAGATTCCAAACTCTCCACCATGGCCAAGACCAAAGAGCTGTCCAAGGATGTCAGGGATAAGATTTTAGACCTACACAAGGCTGGAATGGGCTACAAGACCATCGCCAAGCAGCTTGGTGAGAAGGTGACAACAGTTGGTGCGACTATTTGCAAATGGAAGAAACACAAAATAACTGTCAGTCTCCCTCGGTCTGGGGCTCCATGCAAGATCTCACCTCGTGGAGTTTCAATGATCATGAGAACGGTGAGGAATCAGCCCAGAACTACACGGGAGGATCTTGTTAATCATCTCAAGGCAGCTGGGACCATAGTCACCAAGAAAACAATTGGTAACACACTACGCCATGAAGGACTGAAATCCTGCAGCGCCCGCAAGGTCCCCCTGCTCAAGAAAGCACATGTACAGGCCCGTCTGAAGTTTGCCAATGAACATCTGAATGATTCAGAGGAGAACTGGGTGAAAGTGTTGTGGTCAGATGAGACCAAAATCGAGCTCTTTGGCATCAACTCAACTCGCCGTGTTTGGAGGAGGAGGAATGACCCCAAGAACACCATCCCCACCGTCAAACATGGAGGTGGAAACATTATGCTTTGGGGGTGTTTTTCTGCTAAGGGGACAGGACAACTGCACCGCATCAAAGGGACGATGGACGGGGCCATGTACCGACAAATCATGGGTGAGAACCTCCTTCCCTCAGCCAGGGCATTGAAAATGGGTTGTGGATGGGTATTCCAGCATGACAATGACCCAAAACACACAGCCAAGGCAACAAAGGAGTGGCTCAAGAAGAAGCACATTAAGGTCCTGGAGTGGCCTAGACAGTCTCCAGACCTTAATCCCATAGAAAATCTGTGGAGGGAGCTGAAGGTTCGAGTTGCCAAACGTCAGTCTCGAAACCTTAATGACTTGGAGAGGATCTGCAAAGAGGAGTGGGACAAAATCCCTCCTGAGATGTGTGCAAACCTGGTGGCCAACTACAAGAAACGTCTGACGTCTGTGATTGCCAACAAGGGTTTTGCCACCAAGTACTAAGTCGAAGGGGTCAAATACTTATTTCCCTCATTAACATGCAAATCAATGTATAACTTTTTTGAAATGCGTTTTTCTGGATTTTTTGGTTGTTATTCTGTCTCTCACTGTTAAAATACACCTACCATTAAAATTATAGACTGATCATTTCTTTGTCAGTGGGCAAACGTACAAAATCAGCAGGGGATCAAATACTTTTTTCCCCTCACTGTATATATATTTTAAAGTAGAGATTAAATTTTTGTTCATTTTTAAAATTCCTCAGATGGACAGAGAATTCTTATTAAACTATGGTAATTGGAATTAACGATACTGTCTAGTATAGTGGAGAAACAAGGGAAAACATTTTAAGAAATCTAAAATAATAAGCTTCTGAAAAAATCTACTATTGACTTGACATCACCGATAGAGAGTATAGACTTAGGTGAAATGTACATGTATATGAGAATCAGTAGTGTTGTTCTGAGTTTAGAAGAAGTGAAGAATTCATAAAGAACAGAAACAGGAGAAATCAAAGTGCAGTAAAATAATCTGTTTTCTAGGGGTTATTAAACACTAAGCAACAATAGGGATCTATGCATGAAAACCAAAGGGCTCTAGCCAGCTTTAACAGAGACGCTGTGAAGTACGCTGTGCACTAATCCAGAACCCCCATCTCCTTACACCCAGGCCGACCTGAGATGAACTCCCCCATCGGCACATTTCATTGCATAGCCAGTCAGTTGTATCAGTCTATAGTTTAGCCAGAACGTTTTTTTCACCCCCATCATCTATCAAACAGCATTTCCTGTTCTATTCATCTTACAAATTCCAGCTCACTTTCTTTGTGCAGTGACTTCACTCAGCTGCTTTTCTTGCGGTTTATCCTAACCAGGATTCAAGGCTTATTTGAGCTTTCTTTCCATCACCACACTGTGCTACTTGGCTTTCACTGTGTTGTCATACGTCTTGTTATCAGTAAATGACCTTTGCTGACAGTAACGCATACTTTCCTCTCCGCTATTGTACACTCCTGCTTCATTTCCACCGCTGTAATGAACTCTTACACTGCCACCTGAACTTCTGTTTGTAACAACTACATTTCACTTTCCTTTGACAAAACCACGTTCCTCTCAGCTTCGGGGAGGTCAGCCCTCTACATCTTGCAATAAACCGGCATGTTTTTGGTTGTTTCTGTGTCTCTGCTATTCTGCCTCAGCTGAAATTATGTCCCAGAGGATACTCTTGATTTAAAAAATGTCTGATGATAAAAACACAGGCTGGGGCACATACCCAAAAGACAAACATAAGGAAAAATCTCGGAAATCACACACACGTGGAATCGTATGCCTTCTTTGTGCCAATGTTAAGTAGCAACATAAGTACTAGGACATGCATTTTAGCAATACTCAAGAAATAAATTTTAGCCTGCAGCCTACAGGGGTTGTAATTCAGGGGAATATATATGCTTGCACAATCTTGCAAACTGTCACACTGCCGATACATATTCAATTCATCAAAGCACTAAACTGAATTACTTTGAATTCTCTTTACACATTAGTAAATAAATTATTTAACAATCTAGCCGTCGAAAATCACAAAGGACTGACCGAGCAAAGGATATCCATATCCATGACAGTGAGTAAAGTAGCACAGAGAAGTGCTAGGAGCGATTGAGTGGAGTGGAGTGACCCCCACAGAGGATTGATGACTATACTGTGATCAGCCAGGCAGGGAGGTAGGGAAGCAGAGTCACAATGACCCCTGCAGGGCCGGAGCTGAAGTGCACCTGGGTGACAACAAAACACGAGAGGCAGGAGGTCTTACCCTTTTTAAATGCAGTTCCCTTCATGGAGAGTACATTAATGCAGCAGCACATGTTTAGTGGATTAAGAAAAGAATGATGAACGTCCACAAAAACATCTAAACTAGCTTTCTCAGCAAACCACAAACTGCATTAGGCAAGAGTAGATCTCACTATGGCAGCTGTGTGGAGTAGTGCTTAGGGCTCTGGACTCTGGAGTGTGAAGGGTTGTGGGTTCAATCCCCAGGTGGGGGGCACTGCTGTTGTTCCCTTGAGCAAGGTACCTTACCTAGATTGCTCCAGTAAATGCCGAGCTGTATAAATGGGTACACATGTAAAAATAATGTGATATGTTGTAACAATTGTAAGTCACCCTGGATAAGGTTGTCTGTAAAGAAATCAGATAATAATAATATGGCTAATATTCAGTTACCATTATCTTTACTAATTCATATCATAAGAGATTTCAAACATTTAAAAGCCTTTCTATGAAGACAACCCTGCATAATCCCAATGCTGAGCTACTCTGTTTGAATCAACAACAACACAAACACATTCCTCATGAATTCTGGATGTACACTTTATAATATGTTACAATGCAGGTATACCAAGCTAAATATTTAAAATCAAATACAATATTAATGTTTCAAAGATAAAGTGAAAATAACAATTTGTTCTGGAAATGTTTTATTCCTTTAAGATTAACATAATAATATGGCTTCTGATAGTGTACTGCATTGCTTCTTAAGGCACAAGTTGTTGTTTCTTTTGTGAATTCAAAGACAAATATTGATACTTATTACCAGATTTTTCTGGCAAGCTCTCAAACTTGTACACTCTGACAGAGACTGATATTCGAAATTATGTTGTCTTGCAATTAGTAAATTAGCTCTCAAAGGGGCTACGGGACATTGAGTCACGGATTGGGTAGCAATATTCCCCAGCCCTTTTCAGAGCGGCTTTCTCTGTCAGATAACCAGGGTTGCAACCGCAGCTTAACATTATCTGTGTTAGAGCCTATATCGATTACATTTTAAGTATATGTATGACTTTGAAATGTATCATTTGTAAAAATGCCATCAATCATAATTATCTAAGGAAATGCAGTTGAAACACTTTCAGAAATAAAAAATGGTGACATTTTTAAAGAATAAACTAATAAAAAGACGACTTCTTCTATAATAATTTGTCATGATTTTGTCTCAATTTAAGCAATGACTCTTAATCTGTCAATCTCTTCACTGGCTATCAATCATGCGAGGTAGAACTCGAAACCAAACGCAGCCGGCTGTCGAAAGATAGAAACTGACACGTGATTCTGTATGCAAGAGCATACTTTCTCTTATGCTTTTAACACTCAAAGAAAAATAATTAAAACATGCAAATGTCCTGGACAAATAACACAGTTTAAGACTTATGCCAACAGATATTAAAATGCTTTTGTGAATGTGAAGACAAACTGTCAAGCTGAGGATAAGCAAAATGACAAAGAGATCAAAGCTGCTGGATTAACTGGGATTCTGTTATAGATCCCACTCAATTCTGTGTTCATTATATAATCCCGAGTGCTTTTTAAAACAATTAACCCTTATTTGGTTTGTAATTTATGAGTTCCCTATACACCATGTCAATGTAATTGAAAGTAGGCTTATATTTGGAAGGCAGTGTGATAACAGTTTCTAGGACACAGGCAGCAAGTTAACCAAATTAACATGTTATTGAAGTGATTTAGTGCCTACAATCCTGCACAGAGAATTCCTCTTGGAATTGTTTCCCCTGCAAGGATATAACAATGTATTTAAGTTTTACCTAGGAAAGCAGTTATACTTTAATGTGCTGTGGGCTGTGTTTGCTATTATACACCTGATAACTCAATATTTTTTGATCCACAATTTTATATCTAAGCATTATTGGGATTCGGCATTATTTTCCGTGTTCCCATGCTCCTACTACCATTACAGGTTTAAAGCGCAGCGCTTATCCTTTTTTAAAGTAATGTAAGGTACAGCCAAAGAATTTCTGAAATGTCTCTATATAAGATGTTTTTTCGAGTTCAATTTGTATTGGACTATTTTCTGAATTATGTCATGTGCTTTGGAGTACTTACTGCAGTGTCACCTACTACAAATGCCCAAACATCCCAGCTAAAAAAGCCCAGCAATAGTGACTGCGGTCTCGGCCCTGTCTGAGGCAACGTCCAGCGATTATACAGGCTTATCTTTGACTCCCTGACACCTGGGGTGGGATCCTATTAAACCTATTAAACTACAGTTGATTTAGTCAACGACTGAGCTGACATGCAAAAGCTGAAATAAATTCACACATTGCGGTGGTGAGTGCTGGAAAGCTCCACTACCTTGACAAAGCTTTATGCTCATCATGATCTAACCCATACATTTCCCTGCTCCAGTACTACCAACTATAGGTGTTGATCATTGTGTCCAACTCATACACGCACTAACCCTTTGTGTGAGTTCTCCTAAAACCGCAGAGCACACGCAGTCACAAGCAAATGTTCTGTTCAGTCCTCAAACGATTTTGCATACCACTAGTGTGCTCCAATTTAGGACAATCAGTTCTGATGAACCGACACAGTGGGGGAGGCTGACAACAAGCCCTCGGAACAGATTCCAAGAGCAGCGAGCGCCGAATACGAGAAACTGACTAATATCACATTATCCACAGAGAGAGGAAATCAGCCAGGAGGACACACAGCGAAATATTGCCAAAGTAGAAGTAGAAAATGTGATTTGCATACAACCCCTCAAACAAACAAACAAATCCAAACAAAAACAGAAAGGAAAAAAATATGAAACCCTTGCTTTCCTGGGCTCTAGCAATGACTGTTATTATGTTGTTTTATCTTTTAAATTAATTGGATCATGCATAAATGATAGAAGTCTAACACTGAATGAAGGACAACACATGCCTTCTCTAGGATCAGATTTTACACGGTTGTTTTAAAAATTGAAATTGTTTGGTATTTATGTTTCAGTTGAAGACAAAGACGAGAGGTTCCTCTTTTCTTTTTTGAATCCATTGTGTTTTGGCTTGCTATGGAAGTGGCACCCTTGAAAAAAAGCAAGTAAATTATGTGCCCCACACATCTGATAGCTGGATTGGCTTGTACAGAGAGGGTTTACAAAGTGAAGCTTACAATTTAAGTAGTGCTAGAGGCAACATTTTACTTCTGATGTCGAAAACTCTTAGGTGTCAGTCTCTCTCAACAACATACTGGATTGACTGAGCTTATATAAGCAGATGAAGATGTGATTTATTGCTGAATTATCACAGCTCTTTGAGCCTGGCTCACGGTGGGATGCAATCACTGCATCATCGTTTCAAACGTACATCTGTACTTTACCTTCTGCTGCTAAAAATGCTAGCATTTCTGACACGATATCTCCATGGACAACCATCTCCATCTTCAACACTGTTTTATATGACATGTTGTCAGAAAGATCTCACAGACTGGATGTGTGAGTCCTGACAAATTTAGATCAGTACAACCTTTTTAGATGAATTTACTTTGAATAAAGTTAATTGTACTAGAAGATGAAAATGGAAGAAATAATGAAATAGTGAGATCTTCATACATAATCACCTTGGGACTTTCAAAACCTGTATAATTGTATCCTTGTATCCTCTTTCTTTATCAAAGAGTTGCTTTTACCAGATGAACTTGTTTACTCTGTTCTCTCTTGCTCTTACATTGTCCTGCACAACAAAGTCGAGGGATATCAACCCCAATCCCCACCGACAGAAGTGGATTCTTAAATTGCAAACATTTTAAACCACCTCATAGACCTTGTGTCTGTCAATACATTTCTAAACGCATATTCTTTTAAGACATGAAAGAAGTGTGACAACCTAAACACCTCAGATCGGCAGTTTTAAGTTCATAATATTGAATTTCTTTCATTATTTTATTTTAATTTTTCTAACATCTGTGTATCTGCTTTCTTGTGACATACATTTTAGAGAGAGAGAGAGAGGAAAAAAACAACCTTCCTGTGCCAAGAATAAAAACAATTGTGTGGCGTATTTCAATCCGACGGCGTGGCCTGGTCAACTAGACTGAGCTTCCTTTTCCTCACTGCTTTTATTTTAAGAACTTTCACAGGAAATTGAAAGAAAAGACAAGTTAAACAACAAAAAAAAACAAAAAAAAAACAAAAAACGAAATAAGTGTCAAAAGATGCAGGCAAAGTATCACGCCACTATTAAACTAGTCTGGGGAATAATTGCCCAATAATTGCCCAATAAAATGCAGTCACCGGCATTATTGGCATGAGGCTGAAAAGGTCTTCACCTGCTTGATTTCCAGTGGTTAACTAAACCGAATCATTTCAATGTATACATATTAATTAATTATTTAGCATGACAGGCTGCAGATAGAAACACACAAAGAACTTGCCTCTGAACAGGAATACCTATGAGTCATCAGTGCAGCAGCACAACGCATGCTGGAGACACACAGTTCAGATTAAGTCCAGCTTGCAAAAGTATGTGCCACTATCTGCACGGCAACGTACGTTCACATGCCGAGGAATGTCACACAGGCAGGGGAAAAGCACCGCATGGACTGAGACTGGAAATGGGGAGATTACTTTGATTAAACAAATCCCCAAGTTATCAAAAATCCCCCAAGGTAATGGCAAAGTCACCCCAAAGAACATCTTCAAGCCCAACAATGACAGCGACACCCTGACGTGCCAGGCTAGGGCACGCGTGTTCAGGATCGAAAGTGTGAGGCACTTCTTTATAGCATGAGTCTGTTGTATGTTTTATTACGTATCAATGTATTCAAGAGTTTTCCTGATACTGGTATCAATGATGTTTTAATAATTAAAATGTGTGAAATATCTACAGATAACTCAAGTCATGAGGAGCTCATCTGTGACTGACTGGACTAGATCTGTCCTGCTCACCACAATGCTGTCTACAGGGATTACTGACAGACATTAACAGTGGCCGACCTCCGCGACCTTCCCTGTTAGAACAACTTCAGGGCTATCCCGAGTCAGGCTGAGCGGAAGGGCGAGAACCACTCTTTAATTAAACAAGGCCTTACACTGTAAGATAAGCAATTCACCTTCAGTGCCTGAATGTAGCCAGGTATATCTAATCTGAGGTTCTCCGGCTAATGGGTTTGCAAGAAAATTGATATTTTACACGTGTAGGTGTCCGTCCCATTGACAGCGCTTTAGAAATTAAATTATCTTTACGGGATTTTTTATGCACTCATAGATCTGAGGAAAAGCACAAAGATAGCTAATCGTAATGAACTTCATTTTCACGGTGGAGAAATTATCACTGTCAATGTGACCGACCACAGCTGTATTTTATATAATTCGTAATTGCTTTTAAAGTGGATAGGTTAGACAAAATTACTTATAGTCTCTCAGTTCCAAAAAGAAAGCCAAACCAATCCAGATATTTTCAACAACCAACTGCTCGATTATATAACCAAATTAGTAGTTAATACAACAATAAGATGTTTCCCCCCCACACTGATCTGTTGGGAGGGCTGGTACAACTACTGCTGTACTAAAGGAATAGGGCAGAAAATGTACCTGTATAGTACTTTTGTACAGGTAATTCTCAACATACGAAGCCTCATTACACAAATAGTGTGATTGGGTGTTTTCAAATATGTCAGACAATAAAACACAATTGATATGATGGCATTCATTATGTTGTTAGCCAGCTTGTGTGAGAGAAGATTATTTATAACAGAATGAGTTCTACAATTTTTGGAGAGATTATTTTGCATTTCAGGTATAACCAAGACTTAAATTAGTGCTAGGGCTGAGTATTTTATTATCTACTAAGTGAACATGAAGCAAGTTCAATGACTTAACACTGGAGTGGTCATAACTTTAATTTGCATATATTTTTCCACTTTAAAACCACCTGGCTTGTATTTAAAGCTCTTTTCCTTATGAAGCATGATTTCAGTTAAACTAGAACATTCCCTAATGCCCAAAATATGTCATATCAACCGATCAGAAGACCATAAAATAATCCTATTCCGTGCTCGAAACTGAACACACACGTAGTCAAGGCGGTTTTGTGGCACACATGAGTTTCTCTCTGCAGATGCATTTACAAAAGGCTTGGAGCCAAAGCAGTCTGAGGGCGTACTCACCCTCTTTTTCCTCTTATCCTGCTCCGTGGGTGGTTCCTCGTCCTCTGTCAGTTTCTGCTCCTCGAAGTGAGTCATGAGCATACAGCTAGAATAAAAGACAGACACAAACATTGTCACACGGCTTTTCTTATTAAAAAAAAAACAAAACAAACAAAACAAAAAAAAAACTTCTCATGTTTTCAGGGCATCTTAAAATCTGCCACTGATGCAAGTTCTGTACGGATACATCCCAGAGGGGGTTGCTAGCGCTCACTGTCACTAATGACACTGAAGATACAAATATGATTTGGTACTCATCCATTGAAACCACAGTGTTAGACTTATAGAGTATCAATCTTCATGAGACTGATGGACAATGAAAAGGAAAAAAAAATGGTTTGTGGCACATGAACCATCACATTATCTCATATGCTTATGGTTTTACTGCACTATGGGTAATTCTGAGGAGAGTCAATAAGAAAAACAGCTCTCCATCTTTGTGTTTAAAAGCAAAACAGCTGAGCAAAAATCAACAAGATATGAACAATGAAAAGGTGCTAAACGTTGCCATTTTGCCTGCGATACTTTAAAGTTTTAGGCATGGAATCTCTCTCTGGCACGGAATTGCAACTTACTCTTTGTGGGTTCCTGTTTCGGGGTCTTCGGTCATGACATCGTGTAGGGCCTCCACACAAACGTTGATGATGCCACAGAACTTATCTTGGATCACACTGTAAAATAAAAACAAGCCCTCTGTTAACAGAGTAAAATATATGCAAGGGAAGTTTTGGCCAACTACAAAGCTCAGTCCTTATAGTCCAACTTACGCCAGCTAGAGAAATTCAATTTTTTGCTTACTCCAAACAGATAGACCAACTCTGAAGGGATCCATTGACCTTGATATTACAAACCCAAATAATCGTAAGTGCTAAGCTGAGGTGTCTGGGGTGTGATATTAGATATTCTCCAGACATCTAAAGCAATTACCAGTGTATTTCTAATGTGTTCTTTGAGATTTTCTGTACATTTTCTAATTGTGTTTTTATTTGCTGTTCCTTATTTCCGAAAAACTGGAACCTATTATGACCTCAGTGAGACTGTGGACGGGGATTACATCAGCATTACCAAACTGCTCGATTCTACAAACGTGGGTAAATGATTTACTCATGAGCAAGATCAGCAGTTCTTCAAATTAAGATCCTTTAAGAGTATTTTGCAATAATTTGCAGCGAGAAGATTGTAACATTGTGTTACAGTAACTCTTAATAAACCTGCCTTCCGCCATTACTAATTAAACCCTTTTCCATCTTAGAAAAATGGGGCACTATGTACTCAATGCATTTCCTTGTATTCAGTGATTGAAAAATATAAATACAATTTAGGCACAAATAGACAACTAAGGACTGACAGCAGCAGGGAATTCCAGCTGTAGAATATAAAAACCAGAATTGAAAGGTCAAGGAAACTCCAGTAAAGGTTTTCACCCCAAGTGCAGAAGGGTAACAGCTCAAAAGCGGGCGGTTCCACCGGCCAGGTGCAAATACTTCATGGTGTTGCGATCGGGAGAGGGCTAGGCTCAAATGCCAAAAGACTCCTCAACCCATTGATTAGCAGGCTGGCCTTCAGCCGGCCAGGCCCTTGCGAGTCTGAGACCGTGTGGATGTGAGCAGCGCCTGGCCTCACATGCACTGACATGTCTCTTCCTGTTCCACTTCTCAGTGCAGAAATAACTCATTAGTTTAACACCCCAGTAAAGGAGGACGCTGTGATTTTTATCATTGTAAAGCTTTATCTAAGGGTGAGGATGAAGAGGTAAGGTGTGCAGAATAACAATAGCTTGTTCAAAAGGAAATAATGAGGCCCTGCTCAGTAATGAATTATTTAAAGAATATAGCTCGGCCTTCCACGATGAAACCAGCTTTGAGTCGCATACAACACCCAAGAACCTGCTAAATACATTCAACGTGGTCTACAAGTAAGTTTACTAAGTTTATACAAGCGCAGAGTAATAGATTCACAACTTTAAAAAGGAAGTCAGTTTATTTTCTGTAACCTTGATGCAGGGGACTAACACATTGGTATTCACACTTTAGTGCAGTGAATGACAGGTAATTAAAGAGGTAAATAATCTGACAGCACAAAAAAGGTTCCATGATGTCACACAGAATTAAGCCTTCGGTGAAGGAGTGATAGTGTTGGATGTCTGTCCCGCGGGGTCACGGCGTCAGTGGAGGCCGCTGCCCAGATCCCCGCTGCCCACTAGCAACAGTAACAGAATACATAGGGCATTAGTAGGCTAGATCAATGTATTGTGTCGGCCATGTTTGATTCCACAATTACACAAATGGGAATATTATAGCAAGATATGAATGAAATAGGCAAGTGTCGCCATTTCCAAGCCCACCAGTTCACTGCTGATATCGGTGCTGGGCCGAGATGGGTACTGCAACAGACAGACTGGACTACAGGGAGAGCTGGTGTCATCATCTTTTTTATGGACTGTAAATATTATTTTGAGGGGATTTTAATACCAGAAACAAATGGTTTAATATTCTAATATAGCTGGAAGCTACATCGTCAATAACAGCAACATTTAGTCAAGTTCCAGATGCCAGTGAAATGACTTACAGTTTACCAAACTTCCAAGTTAGTTTGAGAATTAAGCGTTTGAGTGGACAGGGCACTGGTGTGTAAAATTGCTGGTGTGCTCCTGTGACCTCGGAGAGCATCGCCGCAGCAGTGTCGTGTGACATTAGTCTGTTTCCTGTGATATTTTGATGCTGGCTTTCTGGGACTCTGCACTTATTTTATTTTTCATTCTTTTCTTTTTTAAATCTTTCATAAACCACAGTTTGCACTTTCGTAATTAAAACAAACCACAAGCCAAAATGGCGTAGACACAAATCTGTGATCGATTTTAAAGAGAATAATCCCTGCCTTTCCCACAGAGCCAGATCCTCAGGAGAAGAGGCTCTCTCCAACAGGAAACAATGGTAAACTCACAGACCATTACAGACTCTTATGCTAAGGTGTTGCCACCCAAATAAATGCAATCAAGCACAAAATTCAGACGCAGCATTCAACCACCGCCGGGAAAGCACAGAAACCATAGAGGCGGAATTATGCTCTTTAAAAAACACATTCTCCCCAGCCCTAGAGTGCCCTCACACAGAATGGCAAACACAATATCACACAACATCTTAATTTCAGTTAAGGGAAAGAAGGAATCTGACACTTTACTGTTAGAACTGACTGATTAACCAATTAAAGAAAACTGACATACTACATACAACACAAGTAAACATCTATGTTATGCATCTGCAATATGAAATCTGCCTTTAATAGTATGACTCAAATGCCTTAAATGTGTAAGCAAGTGATTGCTAGCTTTTTGGCATTTCACTTTTTAACAGAAAATAAAGTTAAATTAAGTCCAATTTTACTCAAAAAGAAATGGTGTTCATTTGAACAAAAGCTCCAATTGTGTACAAAGTTAAAAATAGAGAATTCATTACAGATCTGCCTGAAACTGCATCCTGTCGCCTGAAATACAATGGAAACGTTATATCAGAAGTTTTTCCAACACCCGGCCAGATAAAATAGTATGTTTTAGTAATGCACGCGTCTGCGGGAAAAGTAGTGAGGTTTCAAATAAAGCAATCTTACAACCCTAATGCACCAAATTGTATTTTAAATGCAATTTTTCACTTGATTAATTTCCAATTTATAGCGTAAAATATGTTTTTGTACAGTTTTATGGGTGACGATGTCATTCTGGGAAAGTATAAGTCAGACCGGCCTCAAATGCAAATATTTAAATTAGAACATTTTTTTTTTTTTTAATTATTTATAATCAGTCAAGTGTACACCATCCAATCGACAAAAAGATACATGGGCAAGATCTACAATTTGCAGATTTGAAATGTTTACTGGCTACACCATGGAGCTGGGAAAATACTTTTTGACTATGCATAAGGATATACCCACTTGAAAGAACAACACACCACACCACATAAAATCGTTAATATAATCAAAGTAATTACACGAGAACTGTTACTTAAAATAAAAGTTAACAGACACAAATTCTCCAACTGAGTGTTCTGAATAGAAAACCAAAAAGCAAGATAGAAGATTTTACAGTGTGTCTTTTAGGGGTTGAGGGAGTCTCTGGCACTGATGTTTATGCGCCATTCAACAGTCTGCAGGTCCAAAGCCTTGATCCGCTCAACCCTACGCCACAGTGACAGACTGATACGCTCACTGTGAGAACTCCGTGACACTGCACTCATCCTTGAAATGTTAATGTGTTTCTTTCATCCCAGTATAAAAGAAACACAGTAGCCCAAGAAGTTCCAACTTTTTCTTTCTTTCGATTCTGTAGAAAATCTCCAGAAGACAGATAAAAACTTTAGCCCAAGCTGAACTCGCGCTTTGAAAACCAACATACAAAAAGTTTCGGAACGGAGACGGTCAAAACAGGATAATGCCGCACTGTCAGAATGATTAAAAAGCCCGGAAATGGTGAAGGGTCTTTGAACGGAGAGACTCACAGCACTGAATGCTCAAAAAGGATAACCTGTGTCCTGTTTCCATTGTAGTGTTTCAGAGGCGCGGTCTTGCCTATCCTAGAATACACTGGTACATCTGCCCCCGTCACGTGATGTGGGGGAGGGGGCAACGGCAGGGGTTGGGGGTGCGGTACTGGCGCGGGGAGAGAAAGTGGCTGGGGGAGAGGTGGTGGCCGGTTGGCTTCACTCACACTGTAATGACTGGAGTGATAGAAGCTGAAATACTCAATCACACTCCTACCGCCCGCCATCTTGAGCCGGTGCCGGAGAGCCAGCACCTTGTACAGCAGAGCTAGGAGCAGAGCGCACGCAATCACCAGAAATGCCAAGAGGATGTTGAAAGCTTCATTCAGTCTGGCCAGTCTGTGCTCACACATCGGTGTCGGTTTCACAGACAGAGGCTCCTGCGCCCCTTCTCTTCTTTCTCCGCTTAACAATGTAACTTTTCTCGGTGGGGCCTGGGCTGGAAGCTGAAGAGGCAAAACGGGAGTTGTCTGCAAAGTTTCTACCGCTCTTAATTTTTCCCGTGCAGAGTTCTGCTCCACAGCAATAGCCCGTGCTGACTGGGGCTGGTGTCTGTAGGTAGTCGATCGTGGCGAAGGAGTTGTGGTCTCTAACCGTTCTTCTGTCCGTGTAATCAGTGACACTGAACCCAAAGTCGTGGCAGAAGCATTTGGTGATGGGCACTTACCAAGTTCATGTATATTAACGTAGTTGAAAAACCTGCCTTTCAAGTGTAAAGGAAACTGGCATTGGATGTTCATCTTAATAGAGGAAGTTGTTGTTAACCATATTTGCAATGGGAGCAACGCACAACTGCAGTTCCAGGGGTTTCCAGCCACTTGCACCTGGGTGAGGGGAAGCAGAGGCTGAAGTACGTCAGGGTGCAGGGAGGTGAGCTTGTTTTCCCTGAGATTAAGGAACCTGAGAGAACCTGACATTCCCTTGAAGGCGTCTACTCCAATGTGACTGATGTCATTCCTATCTAGGTGTAGGTATCTCAGATGCGTCAGTAAGCAGAAGGATTCGTCGTGAACCGAGTGCAAAAAGTTACGGCTCAGAGTCAGTTGTCTCAAACTGTCGAGATCGGCAAATCCATCGTGGTGAACATGCGTAACCCCGGCACCCTCCATGAAGAGATACTGAAGCCTTCTCAGGCCCCGGAAGGCAAACGAAGGCACGGTGCCAATGGGGTTCAGAGACAGGTCCAGACGCTTAAGGTTTCCAAGGGCCGCAAAGACACCCGAGGGAATCTGGCTCAGACGGTTCTCCTCCAGGTGCAGGAATTCAAGATTACCGAGACCGGCAAAGACAGAGCTGGAGAGCGCTGAAATACGGTTATTTGCCAGATTTAGACTCCTAAGGTTGGTCAGGTCCGAGAAGACGGCATGTCCAAGGTCCTGGAGACGATTGCCTTGGAGATGCAGCGAACGGAGAGCAGCCAGGTGAGTGAATATTCCTTTTGTAAGGGAAACCAGTTTATTATGCTGAAGGTGTAAACAACTAAGACCAGAAAGTCCTTGAAAAGTCCCAGGCTGCAAGTGCTGGATATGGTTGTCATTCAAATACAAACAATGAAGTTTCTGGAGTTGCGTCAGAGAGCGGGGTTCAACACGCACGAGTCCACTGTTGTCGAGGAAAAGTACAGAGAGGTTGTCCAGCCTCTTTAGATCTCTGGCACTCAAACGGGGAATGTTGTTCCTACCCAGATACACGGCCTCTGTGCTGTGAGGCAGGCTTTGGGGAATGAAAGCTAGGCCTGAACCATGGCACCGCACTCGAGTTGTTGAGCACTCCTGGCAGGTAGGTGGACAGGCCAGACTGTATTCCCAGAGGAGCAGCAGAAGTGGAAGAGAGCAGCAATAACTGGCTGCAAATGTCCTCAGCAGAGTCATAAAACAGCAAAACCTCAACATGCTTCTGTCACACTGAGTCCTCTTCCAGGCATGTCTAACAGCATCACATGAGAAACGGAGGGGAGGGGGAAAAGTGTAGGAGGAGAGATGTTAATATGCATTAGATTGTGTACTTTAGACACAAATAATTAGTTTATCATATGTACTGAACAACAATTTGAAAATAGTTATAACAAAAACAACAAAAACTTACTTGTCTGAGGAGAATGTTTTCATAGAAAGATGTGTTCACCCGCTGCTGGTTATTGCTAGAGGTCCCACAGCATTGTGAACAAAAAGAACTGAGTGAAAATATCTGAAATTGCAGCTTTTGTCATTCAGGAAATCATGTTTTCCCACCAAAAGCTCAGTGCTGATTGGGTCAAGCCCATGTTGCTAAGGATGCAGGAAATCTGTGGAGGATGTCATGTAATCATTACATGTTGCTTATTGTGTTCCAGGAGATGTCAGGAGCCCAGTGGCCTGAAACAGCAGCACGGGGGAAATCCGCTCGATTGATTGTACTGCGGTGGTTTTTCGGTCTTACATTTCTGTTACATGTAAAGGTGACTTCAGTTAATGAAAGTGCTAAAATCAAAATCTCTGTTTTGAGATAATGCAGTGCTTCTTCTTTGTAGTAAATCTACATGTGTCCATATAAACTAAAAACAAAACTAAAGCACTTTTCACTTTCTTGACCACACAAAACTGCACGGCTTTTAGACAGTTATTTGGAGGGGAAGATCGCAAGGCCAGCTGAAGATGTTTAAGAGAGTAGAAGATTCTGGGTCTTATCTGGCTTCACATCATCACACTGTCAACTGCCTCTTGGTGTCTCGCTCTCTTATTGAAGAGATGCCATTTGTGTCTGCATTCACAAGAAAGTTTCTCCATCCCGACCTTTTTCTATTTAAACACTGACATGGTGAGGTTTAATCAAAGCAGGCAGAATTAAACTTACAATTGACTTTAGTCAAAGTGGTCACCTTTGTTTAAATGCAAGTAATTGATAAACTGTATACACTTTTACAAGCATTTAGCAAAAGACATTTTATAACGACTTAAAAAAAACAAAAGCAATGCATTAACTAAACTGCTGACAATTAATTCTAAAGCCAAGGATGCAGCCTCCAGCTTTGAAAGTATTCAAATATATTTGACTTGTACATTTAAAGGTAATTCATGCCACACATGTTTAGGGGCCATATAAGATGTTCTACATTACAATATAAGCAACTTCAACTACAACTGAAATGATAAAGTATTCCACAGAAATAAGGACAAGAGACCTGGGGAAACAGCCATACAGGCCTGTGTCGTCTTTTCATTTCTGTCTTTAATCACTTTTCATGATGTTCAGAAGCCAATAACCTAACCCTAAACTTATGATATTAAAACTTCCAAGACAGAGCAAGAAACAAGATATGAAAGTGCATTATATTAAAGATTTCTTATCAAGATGGGAGGGTGACCGTGGAGCTGAAATCGGTTTTGTTCGGAGACACACAAGTATACAGATTATTGATATTAGTTTTGCCATTGCACATATGGCACTGTAATCTTTTGCAAACTGACAGTTGGCAAGTATCCAGATTCACTTCAATATGCTGTAATCAGTTTGCTTCTTTTCATTATTTCCTTCATGGTCTGGGGACTCTTTATAAACACAACTTATGAATGAATTCCTAAACAACACACTATTTTATAAATGTTAGTCACAGTGAACTTATTTAAAAAAATCATTCTCTTTATAAACCACACAGAAACCTTCAATTGTAAAAAGATAATTACTTGAATATTAGAAAACTTGAATTCATTTTTCTTTTTTTTTACAAATCAATTCATATTCTTTATGGCAGATCAAAATCATTCAGGCAAAAAATGCACTTAACATTCAGCTTCAGAGGTATACTAGCAATACTAAAGGCTTGTATCAAACTTCACAGAGCGATATTGACAGTTCTTGTTTGCAATAGGTTGTTGACTATTGACAACAAATAAATAAGCTGGAAAGAAAACTACAGAAAATAATGACTCGTGATGAATTTGAGTTGTACAATTCATATATATATATATATATATATATATATATAAAAATTCTTACTGAACAATATGTGACAATCAACCTTCCATGCAATTTACTAAATAATCCTGTTTACACATATCATGTTCCATTACGGTCTGGTTTACAGTTACATTTCGAACCAATTCATTTTCCAATTTGTACTCAAATTAATTTATTTTCTGCTTAAAAGTGAATTATCCCCATGAAAAAGGCCTAAAAAATTAATCATTTGCTTTGTTTTCACAGATAAATAAGGTGCTGCCAGCTTCACTGCACAGTGTGAGAGAACCCAATACATTTATTCGGAGAATTGAAGCTTCAGAAACGGACGTTATTTTATTTTTCTTCAACCAGAAGTAGCCTTTGCTAAAACACTGTAAATAGGGGACGCTAAATAAAAGCATCTGTGAGAAAGCATCAGTAAAGTGGAAGGAGAGAAAGAGATTTAGAAGGTTTAAACCCTCTGAGGTAGAGGGAATGGTGGGGGAAATGGTTTTGATCGTTCTGTAAAGATTGTGGCTCTGTCAGAAGAAAGAGATTATTAACGTGCAATTTACCGGCGTCTCTCTCTGACACCACTTGGTGGTTTGGGAATAGACACAAAGCCACTGCCATATTAGAAAGGCGATAGTTTTCCTGCAGCACTTCTTTTATAATCTGAGCTTTGAAGAGAGAACATTTCACAGACCGGTAGATTAGTGCTGGTGAGAAAGCCAAGGTATCAGACTGACCATGAAAAACTGTATTAATCATTTGTCAGTAAAAGCATTTTTTAGACAGATCGGAAAATTACTTTGGAGATGCACATACAGCCACAAAGCCACTGTGTTAAAATCACACAGACACTGGAAAACTGTCAAGAAGAAAAGATGTGCGAACTCCAATGACACAAAAAGTTAGATTTAGTCACTTTTCACTCCCATCTTTAAAGAAACAAAATAACCTTTCATTCCAGTTAAAAATAAACATTTATTTTAATAATTGCCAGTTTTTATATCTCAGTATGTTTTTATATTAGGAATGTAGCGCTAAAGTGACAAGATTTTCACGAGATACCAGGACAATAATTTAAAAAGCTTTTATGCATAAACATGATCGGTTGACAGGTGCAAGTGTTGAATGTGCAACGCACGTAGGGTAGGAAACGCACTGAGCAAAACAGATACATTTTGTTCAAACCCGTGCGGCATCAGGGAATGGAAAAAAAAAAACTCTGGAGAAACATCAAAGTGTCGTACAAAGAACAAGTGACAACAGTTGCCTACAATTATGTCAAATTAGAATTGAAAAAAGGAAGCAAAACAACAAAAAGACACCCATAAAAGAATTATGATTCAACATCCCAATTATTCTTTTGAACATCTAAGGCTACTATTGAACCTACAATTACAAGAGAGAGACGACACTTTAAATGTAGATTTGATTAGAACCGACAAGAGGCATTAAAATGTTTATCCAAATCGAGCGACGGCTGGGAAATTAAATTGAACTGTACTCCCAACTTTCACAACTATTACTCTGATACACAATATGTAAACATTTTATAATCTCTGAAATGCATCGGCTGACTTAACTATTTCTCAAGCCCCTTGTGTTGTGCAAAAACTGAGCATCTTTCCAACAGAGGAGAGGATTTCTGCTACTCCTCGTGTTTGTTCATCAAGAGGAACTTCCACTTAACCTCTGTAGTTTTAACGTCTGTACCTGAGGTGATGTTGGCAAACTACTTGCTTCTGCAGTGGAGTCTGTGTATATATGTTTTCTTAATTCAAATCGGTCTAGGGTTTGAAAGTTCCTCAGTTTGCCAGAAAGCCTTACTTGGGGCTGAGGAGTGTAGGATTCAGTTCAGCAAACATGACACGTTCAAAGGCATTCTCCCCAGGACAGTTGTCCTGCCCTTTTGGAGATTTTTACTAGCACGTCTCTCCCTGGCTTTTCTGTAATTTTCTGGTTGACATCCTGTTAGATATTTATCCGCTGCACGTGAGGTAGGTATATCTGTTCCCCGTTGTGTGAGAGTAACACGAGTAGAGACGATGAATGTTTTTAAGTAACAGTTTTCATATTTAGTGAGATTCTTATGACTGCGATGACTTAACTGCCTAGGTGTTGCATCATATTTGTTCACAGGTGTCCTATGATCTAATAATACTGCAGGGTCCTCTGTACCACTTTAAGAGAGAAACATCTTCAGTGTTGTACCAGGAAATGATTAGTCATGACCTAATTTGGGATTTCATCACGTTCCACAGAATGAATAAACTGGTTTTGACTTTCCTCCACCTAATATGAGATATTCAAATCATGAAGTTATTTTAACTCTCCCCCTACATTTAGTCAGATTAATAAGCATATACTATTATATTTGTAATAGTTCAAAAGTATAAAAGCAATATTACCCCTCCTCCCTTCACAGAACAAAATGACCTTGCTTTCTTTTTACACCGAAGCGTACATTGTAGGGTTGCATTAAAATCATTTTTTTAAAAAGAGAAAAGATCCCACTTGGATGTTAAACTCTCTAAACTACACACTGAACGGAATGGAAGCAATGTTCATTATTCAACAGGCAACTTCAAATTAACATACAGGGTAAAAAAGGACTTAATTCGATGCCTCACAGATTATGTATACGTTTCTTATCTTTAATAATATTAAGCAATTAAGCAAATACTCTGACAAATATCTACATTCTAGCTACACACACTAGCATTGCAAAAGAAAAAATGATCCTAAAATTTAATAAATTAATAAAGTTGTACATTGCCATCATTCTGGAAAGAGGGAGCAATAAAAAATGATTATCAATGCCTTTTCATAGGTGAATAATGTAGTTTCAAGGGGAGTGAGCAGTTCGTAGTTCTCATTTATTTGTATCGAGATCCACAGTTGACTAATTCATGTCTCACTGTATACTTTTAATTTTTTCCACCCCAGTGTACCGGTAAGCTCTTATTTAATTGCGTGAGACTCATTTGAGAGGCCGCATAGCACATATTGCTGATGTTTACGAACGGATGTTGATAGACTAATCTATTTTATGCACTTATCATACAGTTAAAGTTGTGTGTGACATTGTGTGTGTGTCCGAGTGTGAAAATGGATGTAATGTAGTAGGTGGGCTTCATGACTACTATTTAAATCAAAGCATGCAATACTCGATTTGCATTTCTGGTCATTTAAAACTAAAGGATTAAAGAAAAACTCGGACCTGGGAAAGATCTTTAGACACTGGGAACTGTTTTTAGACTACATCCTACAGACATAATGAACAAGTTCAGATAACACTTTCATCATTGATGATATACACATACTGGCAGACAAAACTGTGGCGTTGAATTATAAACACCTAATTTGCCGGCGTGTTCATCATTATGTTGATAAACTATCACCCCACCCTGCAGCTTCCTTACCCGGGGTTACTTTGTACTCCTGTCAGGAACTTAAAAATATGCCTTTAGAAAGAGGTCCGTCACACAATAAATCATTGAATTTATAATACATTGCATAAAACCAGCTGGTACATTTCCAGATTAAGTCTAAACCTAGATAACATGGCAGGGAATAGGGGACTCGTTTGTCTTTAAGTAAGTCTTTAAGCCAGAAAGGCCATCGAGCAGCTCTGGGGGACAGTCACACTGAGCTTGGCAATATACGGATTTAGACCACTTCATCTGAGTGGCTGCTTTCAACACCATTAAAAGCGTACGCCGAATTCCTGGAGCTACGCAGAGTTTAGAGATGAGGACTCAAACTCACTCAGTCTAATCACAAGCCAAATGCATTTCAAATATCATATGGTGACGGTCCACTAACGCTAATATAAGGTTAAATTGATCAACTGACTGTGATTTGAGTCCCTTTCCTTAAAATCACATTCCAACCTGAAGAGACAAGAACACGGTGCTTCAAAGACCTTATTGTCCTTTTCACACTCGCATTTAAATCTATAATAATTTCTTGCCAGAGAAATGAGAAATGTTATACCCCAAGTGGAAAAGTGACTGGCGATCTCAGGTTTAATTTATTGTGAAAGATCACATTTGCACTGAAGAATCTGCACACAAGACTGTTAATTCAGATTGCAAGCAGGACCATATATGGAGTCTACAGTATAAAACGATTGTCATCATTCTTATCATTAATCTAAAGAAAGTAAAGAGACTTTTTTTTAGCCTGCAGAACAGCTGTTCAATTACAAAAAAACAGCAGCTGTAGAAATAGGAATAGAAATAGAAGAAGCTGCAGTAGTTATAAAACCTTGGAATTTCACCTTTGTAAAAATAGTTTAAAAAATAAAATGTGTATTTTCAAACTATATCCATCATTACACATTATTAAAATTAAATAAAAATGTATTACTCTGATATTCAAAATGACCCTGTAGATAACATTTATATTTTAGTTTTTTCCTGCAGTTCTTTATTTTATTTTTTCATCCCAATGGAAATTGACATCCTTCTGTTAAAGTAAAATACATCTCTTGTATCGATTGTGCTGCCCACTAGTGTAATTACCTTATCAAAGTAATACTGGGCTGCCAGACACAGCTAGCCTTTTGTACATCAAAATAACATTCAACCGAGATAGAAAAATAAATGCAGTCAGAAAAAAAGGCCATTTGGATGTTTACCAAAGTAAACGTTTTTAAACTTAAATAGATGTATTGCAGACTGAGAAAAACAGCTAAAATCCCCCGAAAACACATGCAATTAGGACGTGTTTTATTCAAGTATATACCAAACTTTCAGGGTTCATCTTGACCTTGGAAAGTTTGCAACATTACCCAGGGAAATGTCTAACCCTCCATAGTGATTTGCATAAATAACACTCTATTGACTGGATTATATTTAACTGAAGAGACTATTTCACAGGCAATCCTTATAAATTAAGTAGAGTTATGAAGAACAGTAATGACGTTTATACATTTTAAACACAAACTACTTTTTCTGTTATGTAAACTCGTATACAAAGATTACACTAAAACAAATAAAAATCATTGTTCAGGGGCGGACAAATCGGGAGTCTGGAAGCCCGAGACTACCAAAAATTGGGACAGGACTACCAAACTGTAATGTAAACCTGCGGGACTACCGTGACTCTGAAACAATACTGTTTACAGACTTCTGGTCTTGATTGACGCAACATGTGGGAGGCAATTCAGTGTTGAATGCGAGTTGTGATTGGCTCTTAGGCCTATGGGGGAGAGCTTTATACTGAACACAGAGCTGTGATTGGTTGTTCCAATAGGTTTAGATTGAAGGCAGGAGTTTGTGTAGTCTAAATTGCAGAAGAAGCTGACTGAAATAACTGAAAACTGGACAAAATAAATGGATCAAGTGAAGGTAAGGCAAATGTATTAGGAACTAACTTACGTTGAGCTCTGTGTGTTTAGTTGTGCAACTGATAATCTTTTAATCTTTTAAGCCTAATTATAATATTTATGTTGGCGAAGTGAGTTAGTTGCTGTTGCTGATTCGTTTTGTAATTGATATACTGTATACACACAAACACACACACATATATACACTCACCTAAAGGATTATTAGGAACACCATACTAATACTGTGTTTGACCCCCTTTCGCCTTCAGAACTGCCTTAACTCTACGTGGCATTGATTCAACAAGGTGCTGAAAGCATTCTTTAGAAATGTTGGCCCATATTGATAGGATAGCATCTTGCAGTTGATGGAGATTTGTGGGATGCACATCCAGGGCACGAAGCTCCCGTTCCACCACATCCCAAAGATGCTCTATTGGGTTGAGATCTGGTGACTGTGGGGGCCAGTTTAGTACAGTGAACTCATTGTCATGTTCAAGAAACCAATTTGAAACGATTCGACCTTTGTGACATGGTGCATTATCCTGCTGGAAGTAGCCATCAGAGGATGGGTACATGGTGGTCATAAAGGGATGGACATGGTCAGAAACAATGCTCAGGTAGGCCGTGGAATTTAAACGATGCCCAATTGGCACTAAGGGGCCTAAAGTGTGCCAAGAAAACATCCCCCACACCATTACACCACCACCACCAGCCTGCACAGTGGTAACAAGGCATGATGGATCCATGTTCTCATTCTGTTTACGCCAAATTCTGACTCTACCATCTGAATGTCTCAACAGAAATGGAGACTCATCAGACCAGGCAACATTTTTCCAGTCTTCAACTGTCCAATTTTGGTGAGCTTGTGCAAATTGTAGCCTCTTTTTCCCATTTGTAGTGGAGATGAGTGGTACCCGGTGGGGTCTTCTGCTGTTGTAGCCCATCCGCCTCAAGGTTGTACGTGTTGTGGCTTCACAAATGCTTTGCTGCATACCTCGGTTGTAACGAGTGGTTATTTCAGTCAAAGTTGCTCTTCTATCAGCTTGAATCAGTCGGCCCATTCTCCTCTGACCTCTAGCATCAACAAGGCATTTTCGCCCACAGGACTGCCGCATACGGGATGTTTTTCCCTTTTCACACCATTCTTTGTAAACCCTAGAAATGGTTGTGCGTGAAAATCCCAGTAACTGAGCAGATTGTGAAATACTCAGACCGGCCCGTCTGGCACCAACAACCATGCCACGCTCAAAATTGCTTAAATCACCTTTCTTTCCCATTCAGACATTCAGTTTGGAGTTCAGGAGATTGTCTTGACCAGGACCACACCCCTAAATGCATTGAAGCAACTGCCATGTGATTGGTTGGTTAGATAATTGCATTAATGAGAAATTGAACAGGTGGTCCTAATAATCCTTTAGGTGAGTGTATATACGCATGCTATAGGCGTCATGCAAATTCATAGTGAAGGAGTGAATGATTTTATTAACTGTAGGGTAACTGTAAGTAGTCTACCTATGTAGGGATGAGTGCTGACACTGGTGATCATCTCTCTTTCCTGATGAGAGTCCTTAACTTATAAATACCGACATGAGTCCAATGCATCAGAAATACAAGTATGCTAAATTTAATTACTTTATGAGCTACTACTAGGTCTACTGTTCTAACATTCACAGATGTGTTCGGTGTAATGACAGCCTCATAACTGCTGAAATGATGTTGGCTACATTTTGAATATACATGAACCCAGAGTTTACATATTCAATTGGTTGGCAAAACAAATGAGTGAACATTGAATTTAAAAAACAAAACAAAACTAAAAAAATAAAAAATAAAAAACACAAGCACCCTTGTTCTTGCCACTCCCCCCTGGGCTCTTTCGCCTGACTGACTATGCATAAAAGATTTTAAGTACTTATTTTATTTTACAATTAAACTTTCAAGAATTTGTTTTGAAAAAATGTGTATTTTAGTTTTACCAAATGTTTGTAGGACAGACCAAGCAATACACAGGCCTTTCTACTAGGAATTACATTACTTTTTCTGTCAGGGGTATGTTGTTGTCAAGTTTGTATGTGTAAGATATTATTTGTTAGAATATATTTTTCTATGGGAAATTCTATACCATCTGGTTTGGTAGAGGAAACAGACCTCCTCCATTTTATCTAAGTTCCCTGGTAGCCCTGGTAACCCTATCTTTATGACCAGAGACCAAAAAGGGACCTGTCCTCTGATTGGCTCCTAGCCAAATTCGAAATGACCCCCACTTCTAAATTACTTTAGCATAAGGCACCCAAGTCATGGTGGTGGCAAAATGCTATTGGTTGGAAGGAAACCTTATAAAAGGGAAAACAAAGAGAATTTGAGTTTCTCTTAACTTCTTTATCCTGCAACGAGACACAAGACAGAGCTGGTGAGGAGAGACAGAGAGAGACGCACCACTTCCTGCCTGACCAGACTGGCCTATAAGCTGTACTGTGAGGAGAAAGAAGAGAATGGGTATTATCTGTTTCTTACTGTAATCCATCAGAAGCTTAATATTACTTATTTTCAGTAATATAATTGAATGATATTAGTTTCCTATTTTTGTCAAAATAAATGATTATTGCACATCTGTGACTTGACCGCATCTTCCCTCTAAAAAGAATCTTAAAAGAGAAACCAACTGACCTATGAGTTTTCAGTTCAACTATTTATTTAGATTGACTGGAAAACCAAGTATTCCAAATTCTCTTACATAGTGGTGGCCAGTACGGGGAAGTAAATTTTATTCTGCAACACAGAGAAAAGGTGAACATGTAAGGGCATATGCTCTGAGAAAACGAGCTCTCTATTTATTTCTGGATACAATTGATGATGATATATATGATGAACAGTTTAAGAAATCCTTTTTACATGGATTACACCCTGATTTGAAGGCAATCCTGGGCATCTCAGCTGATGCAACCGAGGATTGGGATAATTTGTTTCCTAAAATTTGCAGAGCACAGGAATTAGTGAAAAAAGGAGCTTGGAAATGTGTTAAAATTGATAAGGGGAAAACTGAAAAAGAATCCCGTGAAAAACTATTCCAGGTCGAGGGGCCTCATGTTTTCTTAAACACTGAGCCTGACTATGAGCCTTGTCCCCCTCATAATCCTCACTGGGAAAAGAAACATAACTCTGGTTACAAGCGTAACAGGGGCAGAAGTGACCGCGTTGGAGATCAGACTCACACTGACCCCAAATTAAACAGACAGGCCGGGACACCCCAAGGGGCGGCGCCTAACATGACTCCTCCCACATATGATGAGTCAAAGGCAGCACCGACTCCTCCTCAGTACTCAACTCCTCCCCTGTATCCGCAGAAAGAGCTACAGCTCCTGCGTCAGGAAGTGCAACAACTGCGCACTGATCTCATAGGGAAAGCAGCCCATGCACAGCACGCATAGGGGTGCGTGGCCTCCCTGAAGGTAGAAACGAAGCTCTACCGGGACAGATGGAATAGGCCGATCTTAAGAGCAGCTGTTGACGGAGGCCCACAGCAATACATGCTCTTAGACACTGGTGCTTCTGTATCTGTCCTACATGCTCAATCTCCACACACACACACATTATCTACAGGTATTACAGCTAATGTATCTGGGTTTAAGGGAGACATGACTACTGCTATGAAGGGTATAAAATGTAATTTGAAAATAGGTGATTATCAAACAACTTGGTCTCCTATATTAATGCCTTTACCTGAGGGTCAGTCAGTTATTGGTTCGGATGTCTTGAGAAGAGAAGGTGTAATACTTGATTACGCTAATAATCAGATTTGGTTTAACAGAGGCAGAAATGTTGTGTACACTGTTAATGATTCACATGCAGTATGTACTATTAAGTCACCAGGTGAATTACCGCTTCCATTCAATGAAAATTATGCAGTGAGGCAAAAACTCTGATGTGTTTGCCAGGCATAAGCATGATTGTGGTAACGTGGGTCAGGAGGAAGACATCAATGGTCCTCCTCACAAATTTCAAAAACAATATGGGATCCCCACTGAAAGTCACGAATCTGTTGCAACTGTTATTAGTTCTCTGTTACAGCAAGGAGTCATAAGACATTGTACTTCTACAACGAACTCTCCTATTTGGCCTGTGCGGAAGCCGGACGGATCCTGGAGACTGACTGTGGACTACAGGCGACTCAACGCTGTGACACCTACCTGTGCACCGATTGGAAGAGACACTGCCACTCTACTGTCCCGTGTCCCAAATGACAGTAAGGTCTTCACAGTGCTGGACATTTCCAATGGTTTCTGGAGCGTTCCATTTGCTCAAAATTGCCAATACAAATTTGCTTTCACTTTTGACAATCAGCAATACACATGGACTCACTTACAGCAAGGTTGGCATAATTCTCCAACCATTTTTCACAAGCGGATGGCTGAGGCTATAAAAGGTTTTTCCAGACCTGAGTGCCTTGTCCAATACATCGATGATCTACTGCTCGCTACAACCCATGTGAGAAAGGATCGTAGAGGTGAACATTATATCAGAAATGATGAAGCTGATCTTTGTGCTACATTTGCTGCTAGACACTGTGGTCCGTGGCATTTGCCAGACCCATTGCCTACCAATGAAAATGTCTCTGCCTTGGCTAACTCACAGTCTCTTTTTGAGATTCAAAAATTAGATTCAGACATCCAGACTAATATTCACTGGTATTTGCAGGAGAAACCGCTTCCACAACCTACGTTTTGGTCTCACAAAAGTACTCTGGTGGGTGCGGGTGATTCTGCCAAGTCCTCATGGTAAACATGCCACAATCTGAATACCCTGTAGTCTGTGTTCCCTCACAATTAGCTCCAGATATTTTTGACCTATTTCACAACTCACCAGTAGGAGGTCATTTTTCTGTAGTAAAGACACTAGAGAAGATTACACAGTACTACTGGTGGCCGACTATGAAAGCTGACATGACCACTGCATGTAACCACTGTCTTGTCTGCTTACAGGTGAATCCTGCACCTTTCACACACAAATCCAAACTCAGACTATCAACTCCGCCGGAAGGTCCCTGGACTCATATTCAAATTGATTTAATTGGTCCTTTAGCCAAAAAATCACAGGGAAACCAGTATATTTTGGTTATCCTTGACAAATTCACAAAGTGGATTGAAGCTTTTCCTTGCAGACGTGCCACAGCTGCCACTGTAGCGAAAACTCTCATACAAAATGTGTTCACTAGGTGGGGACTACCGAAGGTGATTGATAGTGATCGAAGAACACATTTCACAAGCAGTGTAGTGAAAGTTATGTGTCAAGCATTAGGCATCACCCAGAAATTACATATTCCATTCCACCCTCAATCGTCAGGAGCAGTCGAGCGTGGAAACCGCACTCTAAAAACACTTTTGAAAAAAATGTGTCAAGACAATCCAAAAAGGTGGGCTGAGGCTTTACCTCTGTGCCTAATGGCAATGCGGTCAACACCACACTCCACTACCAGAATTACACCACATCAAGCAATGACTGGACATCTTATGCATGTCCCAGGACATTGTTTGCTTCCTTTAGAAGAACAACCTGTTCTTTTGCAAGCTGCTAATGTGACTTGGTTACGAAATTGCCTAGCGTCTGTAGATCAAATGCAACGCTTTGTAGCTAAACAATTAGGCCACAAACAGAGACAAATTAAGAAATATTTTGACACCAAAGTTCATGAAGAAGAACTACAGATTGGTGACAGATGGTTCGAAATTACAAACACAAACGCCATACCTTAGAAGCCGATTGGTATGGACCATTTCTCATTGTGGACAAATTAAGTCCAGCAGTGTACAAAGTCAAAATTCAGGAAAAAGGTAAAGATACTCTTAAATGGTTTCACATCAATCAGATAAAAACTGTTAAGTCATCACTGCTACCCTTGATCTTTCAGGTGTTCCTGAGAGAAAATGGAGACCATGATGCTATTCCTCGTTGCTTTCCTGGGGGTTGTCACTGATGCTGCAATAGTTTACAAACAACCATGAGACTCCATAACCATTATGGGAATTGCAAGCCTAAAATTTGTTCTGAATATTGATAATCTGACTTAGATGTAGAAACTGCTGTAATAGTATCCATGTGTGTTATCCTCATTTAAACTCTATAATATGTGTTACTGGATCTGTAGTTAGTAGACACTTGGTTTGTGATGTATATGATGCACAAACTTGTCAATCCCTGCCACTTGAATTTCCATAACTGATGAAAACTGTTAGTGTTACAAATTGAAACCACATATAGACACTAAGACTATAGGTTTTGTTTTTATTTTGTATACAGCTGAAAATGTGATGAAGTTCCTGCATAATATGTATGATTTAGGTATTATTGCACATGGAAAAGTATTAACTCTACGACAATTACCTCCATTTGTAGGTCAAATGAGAACCTCATGGAATGTTGTTGATCATACTGAATGTTGAATCACCTATCGCTCTACTATGTTGTGTACATGTTACGTTACTGGAGACTCATCACAGTTTAGGGTTAATGACATAACCAAGTTATCAACCTTACCTGCTGTACAATGGCAATTTAAATGTGGAATATTTCAACAAAACAAAAAACATTTATAGTTTATGTACTTGGGAGTGTTTGAAATAAGATCTGTGTACAACGTATTTATTGGAGCATTAAATGGAAATTAAAAATGTGGGCTACGACAATCTGTGACAGGCTACCATAGTTTACCTTTTGGTAGCCCACTGGACTACCACACATAGAAGTGATTTGTCCACCCCTGTTGTTAGTTTCAATATATATTACACTACATTTTTTTTTTTTTTTTTTTAGTTATAATAGTAAGATGTTTCACATGATTATCTATGGAAATCGTTGAATGTGTGTTATATGTGCTAAAGGCACATAAGTTCCCTCTCAAATATAAAGTATATACTGTATACAAGATTCACCAAAAACAAGAAAACTAATGTTCTGTTTATTTATAATAACTGAACTGCACATAAATAAAATACTTATTTAATCACCGCAAGTCCCAGAGAATCTCAAACATGCCACTGGAGTTATCAAGCTATCCAATCTTCGCACAGACACTTACAACTCCTGGTTGTATGCAAATCAGGGCACGCTTGAAGAAACAATTTGAAGGGAAACAAAACAGGTGGCGAGACGTGACAGATGAAAAATCTGCTTCATAACTTCATAAAGAAAAGAAAATGCAGTGAGAAATTAGGATGGGTCTCACTTCATTCAGAGATTCAAAGACGACAGGCCTTTTTGTTCTCTTTCTATGCAGAATTTATTAGGACACATTCTCACTGCACTTCATTACAATCAGATGGTAGGGTTTTTTTATTACCCTTTTATAAAGCACCTTTAAGAAAAGGTGAATCTGCTCCCAAGGAAAACAAGTTTTAGAATAACATCTTCCTCTCTACTCAAATGGTGCCCTATGTCAAACAAACATGGCAAGACTTTCACAACTTTGACATGGCATGGTCACTCACTGATAATGGTCAATCAGAAAAGTAGCATTACAAAACAAATACACATCCAGCACCATAGGGGCCTTTGTTTGCCCTGACCATAGGGTGGCATTTGAAAACAAGCCACTAGAATACAGTTTAGTTTTCAGAAAGATTGGACTACAGGAGCAAAACAGTTTTGGGTGTCGATTCATTATTTCCCTCTTTCTGTTAACACTGTTATTATTAGATCTAGATTTATCCAGCTTCAGTTTACTCTAAGTATGAGTTATATGCGGTTATAATCGAGATTCAACTCAACCTATAAACACAGAGGCAAGATACCCTGACAAGAATGCAAGCCTGTGAGCCCAAAATGCACAATTTCCTCCTTAGAGAAGAGTGAAATAATCATTAGTGTCAACTAAAGGGACATCAACATCCATAAGATCAGCAGCTCATCGGGAGTCAAGCTATTTCACATCTTGAATAATTTGTACGTGTTAGCTGGGGGAAATGTCTTTCATTTGTGAAGACGGAGGTGAAGATAAATTCTGTCAGGTTGACGAAGTTATTTATTTATAAATTGGGATGGCACGCTGAAGGTCAGAGACTGGCGAGGCAAGCCATACTTCCAGGTTCGGTGTATTTCTGTTATAGAATCAGACGAGAAGAGAGGTTCTAAAAATAAGCGGACACGAGTGCCTCAATGATACTTTTAAACGCCTTGTAAAGATCATCAGAAAGGCTTATGATGTTAATTAATATTTATTTATACAATTAGAAAAATACATGTATATTTTGAAGACTGCTTACATTATCTCCTGATATAAAGGTGAAGTGCTTTCTTTTGGAGCCGGGTCAAACAGCTAAACAGATGCAGGCGGTCATTTCAAAGAGGCACAATCAGAAGGCATGTCAATAGGATTACTGATTGCAACCGGCGCTAGCCCTGGTGAACAAGCCACCCCTGCTTGCGTATCACTTTCCAGCAACGCAGTTTTTGTCATTTTGTTTCCTAATGATCAAATCTGAATACCCTGGATGAATATGTATGCCGCTTGCTTTCTATTCAAAAATTCTACATGCTCGTTGTGAATCTGCATAATGAGTCTGACCTCTCTTCCCTTAAAGGATGATTTACATATTGAACTGCTGTCCGGCTGCAAGAGATTCCTCTCTGATACCGGGCACGTTAAATCACAAGTGGCAGGAATACTGACAAGGATGCCTGGCCTTTTATGTGGAGTACCTCTGATTGCATCGAGATGTTCAGTGTCTAAACTTCAGGGGCAGTAAAACATCCCTGGCATCAACCCACAGAACGCAAATGAAGATTTTATGAAAGACTGAGTGCCACGTAGAAAGAGAAAGATGTGTTTTCAAAACCGATCACTCAGAGACAATTTAAGGCAACCAGATTTTTACCGACAGTCAAGACACGCTGCTTAAACTCCGAAAAAGGAATTTGGGCCTGGCCTAATGAAACAGGACCTCCACATTAAGTGACATGTCGTGCAGAAATAATTCACTTTCATTGCACTGCCCTCTTTCATACCATGCTGCGGATTTGGCTAAGTTTTAGACGATGCAGCGGAGGACGCCCCGTCGAGTTACACCATCAACACTTCCTGCAGAGTGACTTTACAATCCCAACCTGTTGCTTCATTCTGTCATTTCAGAGTGCGCTTATTATACCCCCGCGCGGCAGGATAACCAAAGGGAGGGGAGGGATGTAAAATTGCTCTCGGTTTATTATTTGTAGCAAACACAGCACACTTACCAGACATTTGAATCATGCCATAGCTGACCCATTTTGAGAATTGAAGCCTAACAATACACCCCTTAGCACTGCTCCAAACCCTAAGGGTCACATCGTATATTACCATGATAAAAATGGAAGATGAAAACACAAAGCGCACGAGTTGAATTAATAAAACAGAAGTTAATGCTTTGTAGTAAGATATGACTGGAAGCCCATTTCTGCAGCCGCAATCCCGTGTTCCAGTTGTGTCAGAAGAATAAAATTGGAATTCAAAAAGGGCTTTGCTAGACTTCATGTGCATCTCAATTAAGATAATTTTAATTGGGTTCACAGTGATGGTGTAACCGTTTAATGTTAATGCAAATCTGCTGAAATATGCATTCTCTTTTATATACATACATAAAGAAATATCGTTAAACCCAAAAGCATGTGCAAAAACCTCAATTATAACCTTTTTGATGAAAGGTACCTGCTTAATGTAGTTAATATCAAGGTGAACTGACATGTTTATATCCGTGATTGTGCTATAGGCTAAACTACTCATCTAGGGTAAGCGTGAAGTTAATGTCAAGTATACTTTCCACTATCAAGTTTGCAGCTAAATAAATAGCAGGAGAATAGTTTCCCACAATGCCACACATTAAAGCTTCAGAGGAATAAATAAATACAAATTACAATTCCCCCCCAAACACAAAATGATGCAATTTAGAAAAAGCCTCTGCGTGGCTTGAATAATCTGATAAAAAATGAGCTCTTGATTAGATACATAACTAAGTAATGCATGACACTCGGGGGCCTGCGTTCACTTTGATGCATGAGCACGAGGAATCGGAGCTATCGGAAGAGACACTTGTAGACTTGTGCTTCCCGTCCCCTCGTCAAAAGACAAAAGACATTTCCAGTGGTGAAGAACACCTACGGCACGCTTCAGTTCGCAAAACCCTGTAGGAGCTTCTCGGTCTCAGATTGCCAAGATCCCAGGAGGCAGTCAAGCAGGTCACATGTACAGTGGAAATTAAACGGTTCATATTTCTATAAGATCAATTGCATACCAGCCCCCGCGACCCATGAATGGAGATGGATTGACCCAATATGCACTTTATTATTTTCCCCCTAGAAGACAAAACATGACCAGGCCGCTGATGGAGTA
This sequence comes from Amia ocellicauda, assembly GCF_036373705.1. Lineage (NCBI taxonomy): Eukaryota > Metazoa > Chordata > Actinopteri > Amiiformes > Amiidae > Amia > Amia ocellicauda. The sequence continues at coordinate 41,363,595 of NC_089857.1, read as the reverse complement.
GAATGAGATGTCATGATGTCATTGATTGAGAAAACTGCAGAACGTAATCATAGTTTTAGATTTGGAGTATTTATATCTCAATTATCCAGTGTCTTCCATTCCCAATTATTCTCGATTGCCCTTTTCAAAGAGGATTCGACGTATCAATTACAAACACTATTTATGAAACAGTACTTCTTCAAAGCATGTCAAGACAAAAAAAAAAAAAAACACTTTCAGGATGTAAAATGGTGAAACTGCCATCAGTCCACCTGTTCTACAGTGGTAATTAAGCTTTAGAAATGGGTCACAAGCTGTTTCGAAGGGAGAGATTTCAAACTGTGTTGCTAGAATACTTTATTTTTCAGCGACAAACGGACGTAGGTCTCTTCTAAAAATAATTATAATTTATTCCAACCTTCATGCTGAATTAGGTGAGAAATGATTTTAATTCCCATCACATATTTATGTGATTTCTTTTTAAAGGTTAATACAGTGAAGACATTTACATATACACACTACCGCCAAATTTGGAAACACTAAATGCTGGAGACAATCCGGATTTAATGTCTACGTTTGAGCGTCCCCCTGCAGAGAGAGGCCCACTAAGGATGTATATTTAGCTCAGAAGAGATGAGGCGAATAGGAAACATTCCTGTTCCGTGGCGCATGGACAAACAGGATTATTGTGAAATGTAATGCTGGTTTAGTGTTAGTCATCACAGAAGCGCTGCATACATTTGAAGGTAGTCCGCTCACATCAGGCTCATGTGCATGGCAATTTCTTTGTAGTCATAAGTAGTTTGTGTGCGCAAGCTGGTTTAGAAAACCCGATAGGACCAGCAGGCTACAACTATAAGAAATGCCCCACTGAGGTATTGTCTGTGCCGCTCTGCCGTCCTGACATACCATGTGAACTGTCCTACTTTAACAAGGCATACAAAGCAAGGAAATTAAGATTTTTAGGTGTCTCTTAATTTCAACACTGTGATAGTAGGTTGCAGTTTGAAGCATACTTCCCCAAATGTCATACACATTAATTATTTTTCTGCAGAAGGTGCATCTTCTCTACTCTCTGTCAGGCAGGGAATAGAATCATTGTCAGGATCTTAGAACGTTCTGGAACAGCATGCGCTCTGTGTTCCGTGTCAATCTTTCCCGTCCGTGTATGTAGTCCTCGGGATGTAATAAGAACGATACTTCACCGTAGTGCTCACGCACTGCATTGGACTGATTTGAAAGCTAACCAAAGCTGTTAATTTAATTCAAATCTCCAGTATTGAGAAAAACAGCACTGTTTTTTTTTTAAGGCAAGGATCTCGTTATCAGAAACAGAAACAGAGGAATGTGGCTGTTTTGTGTAAGTGGAGGAGATTGAGACCTCTCTCCTGCACAGACAACATGCCTCAGCGTGGCTTCAGTTTGAGAGTCCAGATCATGCTGACTACTGGGATCTCTCCTCCTAACTGTGCCGTAATGAGGTTACGTCAGCGTCACACAGGCTATCCGCTGCTCTGTATCCCCGTGCCGTCGTCACATGGACTTCTTTCTAAATTCCTCAATTTGCAGAGTTCACCCAGAGCAATCCTCTCCGTGATGGATTACCAGGGCAACAGATTGTTACCATCGCAAGTCATTTGTATCCTGTTGTGCTCCTGTGGAAACGTGGTGCCAAAGATTAACCCAGTTCTTGTTGAGCCGCCTGCCTGACAATCAGACCGCGGTGCTCTTACAACACAGCGCTGCTCTGCGGACTCGTGTTTGTTTACGGTTCAGCATGAATTGAACGTTCTTTCACAGATGTGTGTGGGGGGGAGCTTTTCATATGAAAAATAAAACAGAAACCACAGCTGAAACATAAAACAAATATAAACAATCGCCGCAAAAAAAAATTAATCAGATTCTCAAACTTAGCACATATTGACAGAGCAAAACGGAGGGATCACAAGCCACGCACTTTCTGCCTCAAAGAAGAAAGAAATGGCATAGAACACAAAAGTACAGAGCTTCTGGCGATGTTTCATGATTTAACGATTTAATGTAAAGGGAAAAATGTACATTATAGTACCAGCAAAACCTATTCTCCAGCGTATTTTCCTTTTACAGGTTACAGACTGCAATATATCTCAATTACTAAAAAAGTCAAATGTGAAAATAGTATTTTGATGATAATCTTACCATTTATTTTCACTGTGCTGTACTGTTTATCATCATCATCATCATCATTAGTCTATCCAAAACACACTAAGCAGCAGCAGCAGCAGAAGAAGAATAATGAATCGGATGACTGAATTAAAAAATGTTTTGTTGAGAATTGTGAGTGACATCTGGACACTAAGCAAGCTCAAACTGCAATATCTTTTCCAATCCATGAAGCTCCTATCCCTCTCTCGGACTGAATTAACAGTTATTTTTATCAGTTAATACCCCGTCCCGGCTGCTATTGTGTGTAGACAGAAGCCTACCTGTTGTCAGATGGGAGCAGCGAGAGCAGGGCCAAGGATGACAGTTTGCGTCTCTCTGGCTGGGTGATGTTGTCCATGCGGTCCACCCACATCTCAATCAAACTGCCCAGGAGCTGGTCCATCTGTAGATGGGGATATTAAGAAGAAAAAGAAAAGCCATCACTGTCAAACTCCTTTCTTCTCCATGACAAAATATCAAGCAAAGGACCTGATATGCAATAAGAAATGTCTCATGAACTGATGAAAAAATACATTTAATCCCCACTCTTTATTTTTAAACGGCTTCCATGCGTTTTACTTGTTCTCATGGTCAAAGGTTACTTTGTATTTACACCCTATGATTTTTTCACCGCTAACAAAATCTGACGGCCACACTAGGAGCTAAACAAAGATAAAATTAAAACACATACATTCACATTTATGACATATAACAAAATAAAAAATACATGATTCTGTTCTGGGAATTGTGTAGCCTCAATAAATAGTTTTATGTCCACACTATCCATCACTTGTATTTTATTCTATTTATTATAATAATTGAGAACACAAATCAACTGTCACAGTTTTCTTCATACAGTATATCAGTTGGAAATCATTCATAGCATTTCATTTTAGCCAGTGATTTTATTACACAGCACGTGTGATTTATCGAAGGCTCATCCTCATCCATGGAGGTGTACACCCATGGAAACCAAAACCTTGAAATGTTCAGGTTGAAATGCATACCCCTGTATTGATAAATCCTCCACGAATGAGCTTTTGAAAATCTTCACAGAAACCGGTCTTTTCGATAACTATGTGGTGACATTTCATGAAACCGTTTGCTGCCAGAGCACTTGCAGAAGCAGCAATGGTTTAAAATATTTAACAGGGAAGATCCACATTGAAATACAGAACCGCGTTTCAAGGCCTACCACGATGCAGGCATAAATGAAGCATAATATTGCCTGTCCGCTGGGAACAAATTATACTTCTTCGACTTGCAAGGAGAATTACAAGAAACATCAGTCAAAAACACTTTGGCATATTACCAAAGACAACATTGTGGGAAATGCAATGCAACATCACCCAGCAATACAGGTGCCTTGGCAGGAAGAAGGAGAAAACAAAAACGCACATCTATATCCAAGTACACACATTTCAGCTGAATTTGATGTAAATTACGAACTTTAGCAACGCCGTGTCTAGGGCTGGCACAAGAATACCTAGGCTTACTTAATATCCAAGAGAGCCCTGAAGGACAATACGGGTATCTCCATCCGTAATGTACAGTTGCCCGTGATCATAACACCCCAATCTTGATTTTATTGATAACATGCCTGACTGCAGGAATATTGGACTTACAGAGATGTATATTATACGTCAAAATCCCATCAGATATTTCATTCGGAGTTCAGTTATTTTTAGATTGACTTGACCCACAAATCTCATCCCTGTGACGCACATCGTGGTTTGAAAGCATTTCAGGTCCGAGGGATTGTCCGCGCTCTCCGCTTGGTGTTGCACATTCGCCTGCAAATTCTTCAAACCCAGGTTCCCTTCGCCTACACAATGGAGTTACATTGTACACACACTCTGAGATTAATGCACTGCCCTGACATTTAATTTGAGGAGGTTTTATATATATTTTATACACTTCATTAAAAAAAAAAGTCATTGCTCCGTTTTCTTATATTTATTTTCTTAGTTTACCTAATGTACAAGCTAACACAAGAAGGGGACACTGCCTATAATTTCTCTACTGTTCTAGTGCTTCAGGATTTCCCTGCAACTAACTACAGTATTACAACGCTCAGCTGATCCTAAATATAGCACATGCATTTTCAAATGTTATTTCAGTTTGTACAAATTGGACTAAGTGCTGCAACTCATTTCACACGAGACCTTTGACTCCACTGTCATTTGTTTTAGCAAGTGTGGCTACATCCAATATATAAGATAGCACCGAGATACCATTAATGTTTCAGCAGCAGATGTGTTTCAGATCTTACAGATTTTTATAGTACTATCAGTCTTTTTTCTCGTTTGATGGAGAGTTATGATCAGTGCTGAGATACAGTAAGTGCATAAAATGTGTTTTAGGGCATAATGCTCAGCAATGTGGCTGCAAATGGAGTAATGAACAAGAGAATTTCCTTTTACATGCACTTAACTCTTAGTAATAAAAGCGGCTGGTGATAATGTTTTTACAGCTCACAGTATTTATTTGAATGATTTCACTATACAGCGCTGAAATGAAATAATCAGTGATAGAAGAGGAAACAGAAAAATATATATATGTTGGGATTTTACACCAGGCACATAGACAAAGTAGCCTATATTAAAAACATAAATACCTGGTCACTAATATACACGTAAGGGACAAACATAAAAAGAGAAAACAATAAGATAACTATAAATAACGCAGCTGTAGCCATACTACGCAACGACTGAAGAAACTTGAATTAATGTATGCGTGTATATACATTTATTATTAATGACCTTCTGCCTGCTTCAAGAGTTTTATAGATAAAATAAAATAAATTGTATTATAAGAAAATGAATCTATACACAGCACATTTCTACAGGAGAGTGGGAGACAGTTAAGTTGTTAATTTGAAGCTGGTCTCACCTCTTGGTTAAACTCAATTGCCATTTGTGTGAGCAGTGAAGAGAAGAAGCTTGAATTTTGTAAAAGCACTCTTCCCAACACACCCAGGTAGGTAGACATCACAACAGGATACCTCTGTGGAAGACATGCATGATATAGCAATAAAACAGCAAGCAAATACAAATGGGTCAAACCGTTTTGGTGCATTAAGGGATGCATCACTTAATAGTCTTAGCAGAGATGGTATACAACAGCTTCTCGAGTTTGGGACTATACATAAGGAAGTCCAATAACCTGACTGGATAAAAATCAATTGGCATTTTATAGTTGACCTCACCTCTCCGTCGATCACGGCCCGAAACACCGAGGGCAGAAGGGGCTGGAACAGGTGGGCTCCCAACACAGGACTCACTTTTATTGTAATTTCAACGACCTAGGGGGAGGAAAAAATACCTATGTTGGTTTGTGTGCAACTTGAAGAGTTACTGTATGCCTTGACGGGAGAACTGGGTAACTGCAGATATTAATTGAAAGAAATCAGCTGAAGGAAAAGGGGAACACATTAGGCGTTGACACATCTGTCTACCATGGGCTTAAGTGAGGTTCAAATCAGTAGCAAGTTCAGGGAAAGGCAGCGAGGATTATACCAGGTCTGTCGGTTGGCCTGCATGAGGACAGATTCAAAGGACAGAACATTTCTAGTCTGAAACAAAGATGATCCTGTGGAGGTTTGATCATATTTGTCAAAAGCTAAAAGGGGCTCATACAGGCAGTGCAACTAGTATTGGCGTTTTGCACCTTCACACGCTGGCCCATTGGAGTATAAAACAAACTGCCAGGAAATGTTGTGGCAGCACAGTCGCTGGAGGTGATGAGGTTGAGATTTAATGGGGTTCTTGGATCATTATGCTTCTAACAACCAAATGAGAAAGATGGACTGAATAGCCTCCCCTCATTCACCACCTTTTTAATGCTCAACATAAGCTGCTGTCTCTGTGCATCGGCAGCTCTGGTCACATGCACGATTTATCCATTTTAACATATTACAATATATGAACAGAATTTCCATTTCAGACACATACAAAAAATGAACAGCCTTACTCACCAAACACTATCATAAGAAATATACAGAAAAGGTCTTCATGCAAATTAAATATCCACCAAGAAAATACAAAATCCCATTTTCACTGTATCAAAGGCATCACTGCTAGCAGTTTCTGTGCATTTTGTAACAGGTGGCAAAACACATTATCATTTACCACAGACACAACGGGGCTGTTTGATGTTATTTAGACCAGAAGAGCAGAACCTTCAATTATTAAAACCTTTTATAGCTTTAGGCTCCCTGGAACTCATCTGTCGAGGCAGGTGAAGTATATATTTCTCTAATTGGTGCGATAGTTACAACAATAGTTTAAGCATTTCAAGGATAGCGGTCAAATTAAAGTCAAAATGGCTAAATGTGCAGAGAAACTAAATAAAACTTCTCTTCAGTGGAACATCTGAGTGACTGGACCCCCTTATTTGAACAATCATCTATCGGATTTACATTCGAAAGACCGCAGGAAGCAGTCACCGGACCATCATTCCTCAGCGTGCGGAAACACTCCTCGAGTCCCTGCCTGCACCCTTATCAGCTCCTGACTAGGGTGGCCAACCATGTAAGTACCTGAACATTCAATATTTGTTAAACATTTTAATGTTTGTTATACAAATATGAGTGACTGACTAGCATGTGTGTATCACCATTCTGCCATTAGCTATTTGAGACCAAACTCAACATTAACAAGAATGTAGTGGATTGATCCATATTGGTCCATATTTTAACACAGCTGTGCCCGATCATAAATTGAATGGTTCATTATTGGCAACTTATGGCAGCATTGTGAGCATTTCCTATTATTTTAAGTAATTTAGATAGTCAGTGTACCTTTGTTTTATAGTATCTCTTGAATTTGTCTTTGTGTCTGATCTATTTGAATGATTGAAGCTCTATTTACAAGAGCTACTTAACTGGGGGAAAACAACTTGGCATTGATGGAAAAACACTTGGAGAACTAGAAGGATTGGATGGGAAAAAACCATGTGTGTTTACTGCCAAACATAAGCACTGGCAAATAAGAGAGATGTGGAGGTATTACTCATTCCTCTTTAGAAAGGTCTCACCAGGACATTGCTGAACCACTGCAGTAAAAATAAGGCAGCGCAAAGTTGGTACATTTTAGAGAAAAGTTGTCTTCCAAAGTACTCAAAACACTAAGACATGGGCAGAAAGAAAAGGAAAAGGAGAAAAGGAAAATGCATATTGTACCATCAAAGTTGGACTGGCATCTACACTTCATCCAGCCACTACTCTACTGGTTTCAACAATTTTGCTTTTGCTTGTGTCACTTACTCCAAGTATTAACATCTTGATTTGGGGGGAAAGAAAAATATAAACAGACTGAGCTCAAAATCTGCTTTCAGTAAGTTTCTATGAATGGTTGTGTACCGTTTTAATAATGTACTTTGCAGTAACACCCTGCCACTATGTGGACACTGTCAAAAAGATTTTTTCAAAATCCATATCAGTAGTCACACTTCTCCATTCTATCTTCTAGAAGTATCTGTGACTAATACACCGGACTCAAGCAGGGCCCTCGGCGAGCCACGCTCTCTCTCCTGAGAGCGACAGTGATGTTGAACAGGAACCATGGCCCACAGTCGAATTTTGTAAATTCCTCCTCTTACAAAAAACAAAGTCTGATGCCAAACTTAAATGAAGGACTAGTACATGTAAATGTAATGTGTGTAGAGAAATAAATCCTAAAAACTAAATAAATTTCTGGTTTCAAAATACAGAATCACTATCTATCTGATTTATGCTGTTAATATTGACCTTACATTAAAACTGAAGGGATACAAATCACAGGAAACAGACCCTCTTCGGAAAACGATCCTGCAAGCTCCAGGCAGGGCTGTATCTCTGTGCAATAATTACACCTGACAAACAGAAGGGCCGAAACACTCGGATCAAAGGCCACAAAAAGCATGTTTAACTTTGAAGGTTGTAAATTGCATTAAGTGTCTGTAAATCACATCCAACTTACTTTATTGTGCACAAAGAAATAAAGTCTGCCTGTTAAGTCTGACCACTGTTTCATGTTGAATTGTGGTTTATCCATCTGTGCATTTTAAATGGTCCTTTCATCAGATGCCTGAAGCAAGGAAAACTCCCTAATTATAGTTTTATATCAAATTCTCAACCATCTGCAGCTTAACTGGGGCACATATAGGATGCTTTTTACAGTGTGTGTGTGTGTGTGTGTCTGTAGGACATACAGATACCCATGGGAATTTACCATTACTTCCAACGCCATAAGAGCATGCACTATCCTGAATGTAAATTTATGTGGTAAACAAACATCCTGTCCAAATCTATTTCAAAAATGTCTGCCGAAAGCTGGCAGTATGTGCTTTTCGAGTCCCGTAGGGAATGGTCTAAGCAATCTATCACAACTGGGACATGAGGGACTCAAGTTGTACGGCTTTAAAAGAATAATCTGTGAAACCCCTCTTAGGAAACAGCTACGTGTTAAATTAGTCAAATAAAAAACTGAGTTAGCATAAGGGTAATAAATAATCCCTAGAAGACTCATTGTTCCGCTATTGTTAACTGTAACCTCCAGCTAATTGAATTCCAAAAGACAGGGCACCTTTTAATCGAAAATTAAATGACAGGTGACTGTTAACATTATGTGGATAAAGCTCTTGTTGATTGTGCTTTATAAAACTAAGCCTACTTAAGAACTGCTATAAAAGCGATGGCAGAATACCAACCAGCATTGTCAAGGGCTGTCGATACCCCCGTCATGAACTGCATAGCAACACGGGAACATTTCTCTCTCTCTATTATAATTTCGTGCTGCATAGCAGTAAAGTTAACTACACAACTTTGAAACATGTATAAGATATAACTGCATTCATTTGACCACTAAAACTCCAGAAGCAGAAAGAGTTGTATATTTTGTTACCCAGAACCATTTGTGGCACGTAATGAGCAAATAATGATTGTAGTTTGGATATGTGATGGAGGATACTAGCAAACACACAGGCCAGACGAACCCATTGCCCTGCTTTCATTTATAACTTTTGTTAAAACTATCAAATACACCATCAAATACCAAAGACATAATTTAAGCAGCGTCTGATGACTTGTAAGTGCTGGTAGAATCAAAGTAAAGATCAAAATACAAGATTCATGAATGAGCCGCAGGACTTCTGTTCAGTTTAAGATTTTAATTACCGAAGTTCAGTATCTTCATGCAAATCTATGAGTTTGAGGGAGACCTTATTTATAATGAAATGTGGGAGTTGAAAAGGCCTTGTGCGGAAAACTACGAGGGCAACCATGTTTATCAACCTTCACTTTTTTTTACATGTTAGACAAAGGGAGCTCTGACAACAGAAATAAATCACAGGAAAACAACCTAACCATCTGCAAGAAAAAATATTGTCCGAACAGGTTCTTTATTGCAGTTTAAATATTACTTTCAGTCGGTTTCACCTTGCACAGAAATACTCGTCGTTCGGTGCCACATTGCCATACAAAAAAAATAAATCTTCCCCAGCCTTGAGGTCTCAGAGCTGATAATGGAGAGTTTTTCATTGCAAAGGAAACATTCATCATCATCAACATTACATTTTAGCATCCCAGGGCTCACAATTATGGTGCATAGTGCATATAATTCAACAAAGAATCTGAATAAAGTATTGATGTAGGCTGTGGGGGGGGAACTTTCACAAAAGAAAATGTTATCAGGGGTTATATTTTGATCGTGTTGTGAGGCAGGCCGTTTCTTTGAAATATTACCCTACATGTGTTCACTTTGGGCTGAGCTCGAGGGACTATGATACCAGCACCTGTTGGGTCTTTCAGGAATTATTTTAAAGCCAATATAAATCGGCCTGTGCAACAGTTCACAGATGGATTACAGGACTATAATGCTATTTATTGTAGCCAGCTTTGGAATTGAGCATCCTCACCAACAGGATTCAATTAATTTGAGTCGAAACTATGATTGTTTACAAAAGCAAGCCAAGGTCTACATGCGTGTGTTTGTTTTTTCCATGCATGACATGCGTTTACACTGTTAGCAGAAAGTAAGGCTTCTCTATAAGGTTTATGTAGATCTATCCAGTGTCATTAGGTAGGCCTATTTTTTGAAAGGTTAAAAGAAAAAACATCCTGTCACCTAGAAGCATTAATGAATTTAAAGACCTGCTAATCAGCCTGATGGTACAAATTCTGGAAATGCACCGGAGGGAAAAATATATATTTATCACTGCTTTTCTGTGACTGATTGGGCGATTATTCAATCAGGTTCCAACAATTACCAAACGTCTTCCTTTAATTATGTTTAACAGTAATCATACGGTAAAAAGGCCTAGTTCAGTTCTTAATTCAAGAACTTTGCAACAAAACGGGAATATAATTTACACTGCAATGTTACTTAATTAGACCACTTATCAAAGAAACATACTACTAAACTCTCTCTAAAACATGTTATGGATAATTTTTCTTCTTTTGGATTTTGAACTGCTGTATATTTTACATCTTCATATGCAGAAACTGTAAAACCATATCCATCCCCGCCTCTATTCTCTCTCCCCTGTTGAAGGTATTGACACTTTACACAGGGTAATTATGGCTGCTTCTACAATCGAGGACATTATCATCAGTTCTGTCCACAAATGTGCCTGAGGAAAAGTACATTCAACACACTTTAAAACAAGTAGAGCTCTTTATTTGCACATTAATACGACAAAAAGGCACATGATGGGAAGGTAAACAACCCAAATGTACTTTTGTTCTCTCTCGTTTCTCACCGATAACGATGAAGCGGACGCAACTTATTTGTTGCTCCCTGTGCATGTTGCCCAATTATCAAACGTACTCATAAATACTGAATGATCGCTGGCCGACAATTACCCACATTATAATCAATATTTATAGATTCTAATTAACAAAAGTTTATTTTATTTGTAACCTGATATAAAAAGAGAACAGAGTATTACTTAACTACCAGAAGTATCCTAACTATCAACAGGAACGCAGTATAAGCCGACCTGTCAGATTGTAAGGATGCATTTATGGGTTTTATAAAGTCACGGTGACTGGAATTGATTATGCTGTGCTGTGGCTTCTCTATTTGAATGGTTGTGGCACTTAGAGTCGACTACAAAAGCTGCTTGAAATACAGTTCGTCTTACACTCGAACCATCTGAACGTACTTAAAGCAGCGTCTTCCTGAAGCAGCTATCTGGTAGGACAATAGACATGATAATGCATCTATTTTTATCTGCCATTATGAAGAATGACAGACGAGATCTTATACAAATAAATTTGCTCATATGTCTGGTACTCTATATTCTTGTACTCTGTATTCATGTTTTTCCATCTGTTCTCTTCTCGTGTGGTTTTCAAAATATAAGTGGACTTCAAGACTCTTTTTTTTTTTTTTTTTAAACAATTTACACACAGGAGCCCCAAAGCACATGTTTTAAAAACTATTTGTATATACTCACACTCTTTACTATTTCTCATGGCGATACAGGGTACATACATTCATGGTAATTTGCATTCGTGCGCAATGGTGTGTAACAGTGTGCTGTCCCACAGTCAATGGCAGTGTGTGTCTAACAATTGAACAGACTGAACTCAGGAAGACATGCATCTTTGCAAAACTTTGTTCTGTCCAGAAGTGCCGAAGCAAACCCATTTTTGTACCTGTAAATCACACGGATGGGTAACTAGCCGAGGTCAGATTCAAATTCAGATTCGCAGTTTCCCAGAAGACCTTGAGAGAAAGAATTGTTGCTTATTTAGCTACTGAAATCTGTTCAATAAATACCAATGTGAATATCAATCGCCAAACCTGAAGTGCCATGAAATGATCGTAAGCTTAGCGGTACTGTTTCTGAAAAGCAACTCCAGTCAAATCCTTCAGTCATGATTGCTGCAGTTCTACAAATTATACATGAGGTGCTGCCGAACTCCCATATCCTTAAATTAAGATGAAATGGTCTGTGCAAGGCGATATTAGCCAGCCACAATGCCAGTTTAAGAAATGCATGGGAAGAGAGCATTTAACCTCAATGACGAGAATTACTTTAACGTCAGAAAGCTAAATTGGTGCGGGTAGTGAAAAACAAACAAACCAAGACTAATTTCTGTGGGCAGGACAATGCAGTCAAAGACAAAGCATCCACGCCACTTAAAAGCATTAGTTCCAAATGGATGTTTATTGAGGGGTATAAGGATGTTAAAAAGTGTGGGGGTGTGAAAAATTCATATTTATATTTAGCCAAGATCATTCCTCTCAGCCGCAGTTAAAACCCATTTCAGGTTGGAGTTTGCAGCGTAAATGCATTTGGCTACTGCTGCCCGGCACATTATTTAAGATGTATTTCGCAATGCTTGAACTTTCCACAAAGTTCGGGTGGAAGCAGAATGTTTCTTTTTAAGGTATTCCTGCTTTTAAAAGGAGATGAGCCGCAGTAAGCAATCACTTTGTTGGCTTCCTGGAGAGAGAGTTAAACCGCCCTGCAGGGAAACTGGCTGATCTTCGTCCTTGGTATCACACTCCCTTCATCAGTAGCTGTGCTCCTACATTCGCCTGGAATCAGATTTGCATATTGTGGGTTCAACAGTTTATCCTTACAAGAAATGCCTTCAAAAGCAGTGACAGCCCCGCAGCCTGTGAAGTGCATCCCAGGGGTTTCAGCTCCTCTCCCATCCGGTCGTCTGTGAGGAATCCCCACTTTCACAAACTCTCGCCCACATTATGATATCTGTGAACTGGCAATGTGCTTGCATCCAGCTGTTCTCATGCTTTAACTCCGTAGCATAAACTAGCCTACTTAATATGGAAAAGGAAGAGCTGACATCTGGGTCTGAAACATCCCAGAAGTGTAGCCACAAAACTATGGAGGACCATTCTGAAAAAGGAAACTAAGTACAATAGGTCACAGAGTAATATAATCAGTGTGAGATGATTGACTAGATTGCATTATAGATTGACTGGTGGGATGGTCTATCCTGAGGGCTGATTATAAGTTTTTAATTTAAACCAACAAGCAGACAAATAAATAAAGTAACCACTTGATACAGCTTAGTTTACTAAACTAGCACCACAGTCTCCGAGAAAAGAGTGTGATAAATATTATTGTGCCAGTGCTGAATGCAAGAGGACATACTCTCTAGTCTTTGTTATTAATTATTATTATTAATTAGGGTTAAATCCTTAATGGTTTCAATAATAAGCCAGTTATGTTCTTAGACCAAATAAAAGTGGACACACTTTAACAAAGTGGTTCGAGCTCCACACACCCTCCCTACCTCGTACAGCTTCCGAACAGTAACAGCAATTTCTACCCATCAAATATGACCTTCAGCACAAATGTCAACTACACAATTATGCGCATCTGCAGAGAACATTATGATAATTTTAAATATGAAACGAATCCAAGGTAAACATTGTTCACCAAGTAGCTGGCGAAGGCACGTTCATCAAGAAGTGCATTTGCTGTCGGTGATATAGAGTACATAGGTTGTTCTTGGAATGCACTAGCAATAAATGTCAGGCACAGAACTGGATGTTCACACTACGATAGTGTGGATAAGATACTAAGTATAATGAGTACCATGTGTGGCACTGCTTCGCCTCGTTTGAACCAGAGAACAACTGCAGTGAGAAATGGAGTAACAATTTAAAAATTTTAATCCAACAGGACCCTGTTGATTGAAATTTGGATTTCTCCTCATTTATTACTTCAGGTAATTTATTCCTTCTCTCACAACTATTCTGTTTAGAAAATATTAAACATTAATGAGAGAGGGAACTATAGTAAATTATATTTGTATAGCATAATAGAGAAGACTAGTATGGTCCTAGTAGTTTTTATAAAGCGGTCATTCATATTAAGAAAATTTCAGATGCGTGCTGTTATGACCAACAGATACAACAATGTGCTTTAATATGGTAATTTGTCTGTAAAAGTAATGTTATTCATTACCCAATTTAATATAGATGCACTTTAAATGGGCTAGAAGTGGTGCCCTGGGTCTGCTGAATGGTGAACGTGTCTGATATATTTTAAGTTTACCTTTAAAGGCTGAGTGAGTGATTGTGATTATGCCACGCTCCACAGGTTACCAGAAACTCTCACAGAGACCACAAAACTGTCTTCATTACCTTTATCACACAGTTTGCAAAATAACAACTACTGAGCACAAAAACACCACGCTTCCCTGTGTTTCAGTAATTTAGTTTTTGTCCCATTCCATTCCCGTCAAATATAAAAACAAAAAACGAAGTAAGTAATCCGAGTTCAATATGAAAGCATAGCGAAGGATGGAGGAGTATGAATGAAACGGAGAAGGACAACGTTCAAAGTCCTCTATAATGTTGCACCATTAATACAGAACTTGGACTGGAAATCAGTTGCTCCAGCTTATTAAAGGAGGAGAGAAGCTGCAGCACGACACCCCTGAAGTGTGCATGGAAACAAAACGAATGTTGTGTCCTGGACTCTGTTTTGATGTGGGAACTGGATCTGGATGAGAGCAGGCGGCCAGCTTCCACCCGCTATCGACCACCCGGAGGCCATAAGGTGCATCAGCGCTTCACTGTCACATCCTGTATGCGTCACCTGACAAAGCCCCTCCGGGTCTGCGATGTTCTGAAACTGTCCTACAATGTCAGAATCACCCGTAATGGTGAGCGTCACCCCGTAGGGCTTCATCAAAGTGGAGGCTGACCTGCTTGTTTCACACAGGAAACAAAGACGAAAATGTAGACAACATGAAACTCTCTAAATCCATCACACCCCCGCGATGAAGCACAGATCCATTACTACAACATCTGCTGCCCCCAGTTCTTAACTTTCATAGTGACAACTATCGACTTCTGACGGACTCTAACCGCAGACTGCAAACCCCCTTCATTGTCACTCAGTTGTTTAACAGAAGGAGGTCATTACAGCCAACCACAGATCCCTATTTTACATCCATTACATCCGGTTTGTCGTCATGATTAAGAACCCTAAAGCTACTGAGCACAGACACCCAGGAAATGACACTGCAGCCCTTTTCCACTTGAATTACTCTGAGAGCGTATCCTGAAACACAGACACCACCGCCCCTCACTAGTGAAGTGGTTAACTGCCAGAGGGCTAAAGCTTCCGATAAGTATACACATACATCCCATTCATCTTCCTTGTGCCTATTCTTGATCAGATCACATCTTAAACGGCTTATCCTTTCATTTCCCCTCGCTCAAGATTTTTTTAAAGCTTCATGTCAACCGTGCAACACTTTTAAGCCTGTATTTGTGATATTGAGAGGCATTGAAAGCAGAGCATAAATACACCTGACTGCGAAAAACAAACGTACAAAGACTTGAAAGAACTCAGTCGGAATTCTTTATTATATTCCAACTGTGCCCCTTAACCCTCTGGTATAATTTATTTGAAAACAAAACAGAATTGTGCTCTATGACGAACGCACAGCACGCCTTTACATATTATTCTGATTTTGCAAGAGGGATACATCCGACAGACTCACACTGCATTTGTAAAGTAGCCTTGGTCTTGGCCTTTCATTTACAGTCACAACGCAATGAATGAGGGTCACTCTTATTAGATGAGCAACTTTCCCCACAACAAAACAAAAACAAAAACAAAAAACTTCCCTGTGCACTTTAATGAAAAGGTGACGGGCAGATCACTGAATTATTTATGTTCCAGCAGGAGACCCGAATAATGAGAAAAATGAAAAATATGTACAATCACTCATGTAGAAATACATATTAATATACGTTGCAAATAATACACGTTGCCAGCCTAATAAAAGGTTTAATAAAGAGCTCAGTCAAACCATCCACCGAGGTAATTTATTTTTTATATTTCTCCAAAATGAACACAGCCCTCACAGATAATTAAGTTCGCATCTGCCCCGCACAGTGTGAGCTCCGAGCACTTTCTCCAAATCTCGCTCCCTGAAGGGAAAGCTAAGAATCTGCATCCAACACCAGAGACACCCCAGCGACAGCTCTGTGAGCAAGAACATCTTCGCCAAGAGAGGCACCGCATTGGGATTGAGACATCAGTAAAGGCTCACTGGATTTCTTCCACAACATATGCGAGATATACAAACTCTGTGACCACGCTGAATTGGGAAACAGAGGAGAAATATCAAAGAAGTGTACCCATGTGTTAATACTTAAAACAGTAAAACCGTATACAGCAGGATGAAATTATGAAAGAATAAATAAAAAGCATGAATAACAAAAATACCTTGAGCACTTGGACTTGGCCTTCATTGGTAATGTCTTTCACCAGTTCACAGAAAGACCGACACAGGCCCTCACCCCAGGTCTGCAGTGAACGACACAAAAGTACAATATGTTGCACGTGACTGTTAACACCATCAAACTCCTGCTTTAACAGAGAACTATAATCCCCATGTTGGGACTGACATCTGTAAAACCTGGCTTCCTTTTGTGTCGAGATTTCTTTCATTTCATTGGTTAGCAGAGCCAACGTACTATATGTCGTGGGATAGAGAATTGTGTTCAACATTCTTCCAAGATACTTGATTCAAGTTAATAAACAACTACATTTAAATTTGTATATGAATAAAATGTTCTACATCACATTCCTTGTTTTGAGAGGCTTATTCTGAATTATTAATAGAATCAAGACAAACGGATTATGGAGTCAAATTTGAATGAAAATACACGGATTTGAGACTTTGCCTGCCTTCTACAGCAAACTAATTTCTTTGAAGCGATATCTGGGCTGATGCCAGGTAAAACTGTCAAAGCGGGGGACAAGTCTATTGTTGTTACACTTTAAGCATCTCTGTTTGGTCACATTGCTATTTTAATATATGACTCAATTTAAAAGCCAGGAGCACAATGACATAGCGATAAATGAGTAAAAGCATACCTGCAAGAAATCGGTGGGAGACAAGTATGTATAGGCGTTGATGATTTGGAAACAAGTTTTTAGGTTTTCAGAGCTGAGTTCTGCAAAAGAAACAGAGAAATGAACAAGTCAAAACTTTATTAAAAAGCTCGTGACAACACGTTAAGTAATTCCAAGAGACAGCTTACATGTCTCCCAGGGGAAATATGATCTATAGTCAACATTTCCTTCATTCCCACGTTAATAATTTTAAACCGACACGTCGATGCCCAAAACAAATAATTTACCTCTTGCCGTTTCACCACTAACATGATAATAGTGTTTTACACAATAACTTGGGTCACCTAAAATAAAAGATGCTCTTATCCACACATTAATAATACATGGGCTCAAAACGGCAATTGCTTCTGCTGCACCATTAATGAGTTTCAGAAGAGAAAGTGCTGGGACAGGATGCAGGTGCACACCAGTCCGGGCTTGCCGCACAGAAATATACCATTCCTTTTGCTGACATTGTACTTGAGGACACCAGAACGAGTAATTGCTTAAGATAATTTGTTGAAGACAATGTAACTGAAGTACAAAAGCTCCTCGTGACGTAGCTGGAGATCACAGATGAGTAAAAGTACTGACAATATGCATGTCTGTATACCTTTGTGCAACGTTTTCTTCTCCAAACGTGACTGACTAATAAACGTTTTTTCACAGGATTTTAAATTGAAAGCATTCTTAAAGTAAAATAAACATTTGCCTCATGCAAGCTCACGTATAAAGGCAGCTTTCATTGAAATGGCTTTCTTTAAAGAGCTCATCTTTGGAAACGTAATGTAATAAATGAAAACACCCCCTCAGCCCCCTAATAGAAGCAACACCAGCCTCTCATGACCTCTTCACTGACACAAACACCAGTTCCCTCATTAGTCAGTTTCACGCAATATATTTCCAAGATTTTCTAAATGGCAGAAAAAGGTCAGACTGAAAATCACACAGAAGTTACCCGACATAAAACGGAAGGCATTATGTTTTTTAAATTTGTATTCCATTTCACTGTTTGTAAAAAATGTAAAAGCATGCAGATACTGGTATATAGCCCTGTAAAATGACTGTGGGGTAGACAAAAAAGAAATAAAAACTCACACTTACCACACACACACACACAAACTGCAAAGTGCGGAATTTAACTTTCCAAAAACAATGCACTTGCAGTTTGCCCCGTAGGGTACACAGCTTTGATGACCTTTGTCGTAAAGCCTGACTTAATCCCTTCAGATTACTAGAAGGCCAAAAGATTTTATTGAAGTATCTCTCCAATGCCCGCAGACACAACCCCGAGCGCTCACAATAATATAATACAGCAGTACTTTGACAATGCAGAGGTGCAAATGCCTCCTTAAGGGCTTTACAAAGCGCATTTTCCCCCATTTACCATGAATTGCTTAAATGCCATGAATTAACTCGGGTGAATGCGATGTTTCTCTCTCTTGCTCTTTCAGATGTCTGTCTCAGTCAAACGTGACAACACAAGGCAAACAACTACTAATACAAACACTTGTGTAAGTGGGCTGCATGCTACAGTGCCTCAGGTGGGGAATCTGTCTTTTCATCAGTAAGCAGAAAATATGAAGTCATTAGAATCTTCCCTCTGTTTCATGGTTGGTAAAGCTGAGGAGACAATGCTGCCAAGATGGATACCTACACAGCTGTCAGGTGCTCAGTGACCGGCATCCTTCCCGCCTCCCAGCTACAGAGAAGTCATGCTTCAGAGACACTTGCAGGATCTTCAAGGAGTATTTTAATAGCACATAGCTCCACAATAAAAGCTTGGCAGGGTATTATGGTGTAAGCACAGTGGAGACTGGTAGTAAACCTAGTTCTAGAGTTTGAAAAGAACAGATCGGTTTGGGAAAATACAGTGATGGACTAAGTGAGACCACAATCACTCTACAGTTTGAACATGTTGGGGTGTCACTCCAGAGCAACACATTATAAATTAGTCAAAATCAAGTTTCACAATAATATAATCCGAAATAATATTAGCAAAAACATTAAAACCCTTGATAGACAGACAGACACACAAAGCACAACCGCTACACTCAGTCCCTGAAAGCAGATGTAATGAAAGTAAAACAAACTGAATGGTTCCTTGCTTATAATGTAGAGTATTAAAGTGCACAGATATAAATCATGAACACAGAGCAGGATATGTATTCAGAAGGGACGACCATATAGTAGCTTTCCTCCACTAGTGATGTCACCAATGGATTTCGCATAGAGTGGAAATAAAGTGTGTGGAAATGTCCGCTTTTACACGATCTGCAGACTTTGCTATCCGAGCCGCAATGACACAGCTAGTGACAATTTGTTTGAACTTCAATGTTGAAACAAAATTCAAATTGATATTCAATCCATATTCTTCCATTTCCCATTCTTCTCTGACTTCTGTGGGTCTGTCATTTTCCTGCACTGATTTCAAAGTATGAAGTTGCTTTAGACTTGCCAATTAGGAAATATATATATACACACACACACAGATACAGTGAGGGGAAAAAAGTATTTGATCCCCTGCTGATTTTGTACGTTTGCCCACTGACAAAGAAATGATCAGTCTATAATTTTAATGGTAGGTGTATTTTAACAGTGAGAGACAGAATAACAACAAAAAAATCCAGAAAAACGCATTTCAAAAAAGTTATAAATTGATTTGCATGTTAATGAGGGAAATAAGTATTTGACCCCTTCGACTTAGTACTTGGTGGCAAAACCCTTGTTGGCGATCACAGAGGTCAGACGTTTCTTGTAGTTGGCCACCAGGTTTGCACACATCTCAGGAGGGATTTTGTCCCACTCCTCTTTGCAGATCCTCTCCAAGTCATTAAGGTTTCGAGGCTGACATTTGGCAACTCGAACCTACAGCTCCCTCCACAGATTTTCTATGGGATTAAGGTCTGTAGACTGGCTAGGCCACTCCAGGACCTTAATGTGCTTCTTCTTGAGCCACTCCTTTGTTGCCTTGGCTGTGTGTTTTGGGTCATTGTCATGCTGGAATACCCATCCACGACCCATTTTCAATGCCCTGGCTGAGGGAAGGAGGTTCTCACCCAAGATTTGACGGTACATGGCCCCGTCCATCGTCCCTTTGATGCGGTGCAGTTGTCCTGTCCCCTTAGCAGAAAAACACCCCCAAAGCATAATGTTTCCACCTCCATGTTTGACGGTGGGGATGGTGTTCTTGGGGTCATTCCTCCTCCTCCAAACACGGCAAGTTGAGTTGATGCCAAAGAGCTCGATTTTGGTCTCATCTGACCACAACACTTTCACCCAGTTCTCCTCTGAATCATTCAGATGTTGGCAAACTTCTGACGGGCCTGTACATGTGCTTTCTTGAGCAGGGGGGCCTTGCGGGCGCTGCAGGATTTCAGTCCTTCACGACATAGTGTGTTACCAATTGTTTTCCTGGTGACTATGGTCCCAGCTGCCTTGAGATCATTAACAAGATCCTCCCGTGTAGTTCTGGGCTGATTCCTCACCGTTCTCATGATCATTGAAACTCCACGAGGTGAGATCTTGCATGGAGCCCCAGACCGAGGGAGACTGACCGTTATTTTGTGTTTCTTCCATTTGCGAATAATCGCACCAACTGTTGTCACCTTCTCACCAAGCTGCTTGGCGATGGTCTTGTAGCCCATTCCAGCCTTGTGTAGGTCTACAATCTTGTCCCTGACTTCCTTGGACAGCTCTTTGGTCTTGGCCATGGTGGAGAGTTTGGAATCTGATTGATTGATTGCTTCTGTGGACAGGTGTCTTTTATACAGGTAACGAACTGAGATTAGGAGCACTCCCTTTAAGAGAGTGCTCCTAATCTCAGCTCGTTACCTGTATAAAAGACACCTGGGAGCCAGAAATCTTGCAGATTGATAGGGGATCAAATACTTATTTCCTTCATTAACATGCAAATCAAATTTATAACTTTTTTGAAATGCGTTTTTCTGGATTTTTGTGTTGTTATTCTGTCTCTCACTGTTAAAAAAACACCTACAACTAAAATTATAGACTGATCATTTCTTTGTCAGTGGGCAAACGTACAAAATCAGCAGTGCATCAAATACTTTTTTTCCCTCACTGTATATATATATGCACACCTATACATATATACACACACACACATATATATATATTTATATATAGACACTCACCTAAAGGATTATTAGGAACACCATACTAATACTGTGTTTGACCCCCTTTCGCCTTCAGAACTGCCTTAATTCTACGTGGCATTGATTCAACAAGGTGCTGAAAGCATTCTTTAGAAATGTTGGCCCATATTGATAGGATAGCATCTTGCAGTTGATGGAGATTTGTGGGATGCACATCCAGGGCACGAAGCTCCCGTTCCACCACATCCCAAAGATGCTCTATTGGGTTGAGATCTGGTGACTGTGGGGGCCAGTTTAGTACAGTGAACTCATTGTCATGTTCAAGAAACCAATTTGAAACGATTCGACCTTTGTGACATGGTGCATTATCCTGCTGGAAGTAGCCATCAGAGGATGGGTACATGGTGGTCATAAAGGGATGTACATGGTCAGAAACAATGCTCAGGTAGGCCGTGGCATTTAAACGATGCCCAATTGGCACTAAGGGGCCTAAAGTGTGCCAAGAAAACATCCCCCACACCATTACACCACCACCACCAGCCTGCACAGTGGTAACAAGGCATGATGGATCCATGTTCTCATTCTGTTTACGCCAAATTCTGACTCTACCATCTGAATGTCTCAACAGAAATGGAGACTCATCAGACCAGGCAACATTTTTCCTGTCTTCAACTGTCCAATTTTGGTGAGCTTGTGCAAATTGTAGCCTCTTTTTCCTATTTGTAGTGGAGATGAGTGGTACCCGGTGGGGTCTTCTGCTGTTGTAGCCCATCCGCCTCAAGGTTGTACGTGTTGTGGCTTCACAAATGCTTTGCTGCATACCACGGTTGTAACGAGTGGTTATTTCAGTCAAAGTTGCTCTTCTATCAGCTTGAATCAGTCGGCCCATTCTCCTCTGACCTCTAGCATCAACAAGGCATTTTCGCCCACAGGACTGCCGCATACTGGATGTTTTTCCCTTTTCACACCATTCTTTGTAAACCCTAGAAATGGTTGTGCGTGAAAATCCCAGGAACTGAGCAGATTGTGAAATACTCAGACCGGCCCGTCTGGCACCAACAACCATGCCACGCTCAAAATTGCTTAAATCACCTTTCTTTCCCATTCAGACATTCAGTTTGGAGTTCAGGAGATTGTCTTGACCAGGACCACACCCCTAAATGCATTGAAGCAACTGCCATGTGACTGGTTGGTTAGATAATTGCATTAATGAGAAATTGAACAGGTGTTCCTAATAATCCTTTAGGTGAGTGTATATATATATATATTTAGAAACAAGACAGATTTTGCCTGTCTTGTTTCTAAATTTCTAATCTGCAACGAAGAAATGTACTAACACGGTGGAAAAATGCCGCAACTATAGGCCAGACAAGAACCTCAACATTAAACCCCTGACATCTTTGACCACGATGAATCTGGAGTAATTACAATTATTTTTTAAAGTAGCTTAATTTCCATAGTCATGCTTCTGTTTTGCGTTTTTGTTTTTTTTTACAAAATCCCTTTAAAATAGTAAAATAAAGTTAAATCTGAACAGTAAGGTCAAAATAAAATTGATAAATAAATACAGTAAAAGACTGGGTGGAATTTGTTCCACACCATATGCATGACTGGGCATTTCTTCAAATATATATATATATAGTTGGTGAATATTTTAACGCATATTCTATTACAGTATGTAATTTATGTTACAAATGTTGTATGCTGGATGTAAACTGTGAAAATGAATAATGACAAACACAACTTGCTGACACAGTAGCGCCGCCTGAGGAAAGATTCTCAGGTTAAATCAGTCATTATTATCCAACGCAAGAAGTCTGTAAATGTGCCCAAAACCAAAGTGTACACCAGGATATCTTGCAACAGCTAGAGGTAGGTCAGAAGCAGAGCTGTATATAGTGTTAGATCCCTTAATGAGGAATACGGTTGCGATTGATTTTAGCCACAGGGTGCCACATGCGGCAACAACAACAAAGTAGCAAAACATGCCATTAAGTGAAGGAGGAAAAATCCCCGGAAAACAACAAGATGAGTATTATGGCAAATGTTTACTTATTCCTAGATGTACCGCGCATTTAATTTAAGATTTGATATTGCAACACTAGCAGCAGTTTCATTAATATTATATACACACAAACAAGCAGACACATTATCCAGCATTGACAATAGACATGTGACTCAATTTGTAATTGTGAAGATTCCAGTAAATAACTTTAGTTTCCTCACTATAATTTCTTTAGCATCTAAGATAATGCTCTTGATTATTAAAGTAGCATAAAAAAAAGCTAATTTTCTTCCAGTGCATTTTTATACCATAATTAATACACGATTTGACTACTGATACATGACTGGATGGTTAAATCATTTCATAGTATAAAATTTAAGATTGTAATCATTCCACGAGTTACCACATCTCTAAAGATATTTAGCAATTAAAAACGACACAATTTGCTTTCAAGGCAGTTTCTATGTAGGACACTGAAACTTCCTCCTGAGATAAACAAAAGCTCTCGAAAATATACTGATGAAATAAAGAATACTGAAGTGAACTGTCCGCTTTGTAATTTTAATACCACTAATTTTGGATTGTACTTTACTTCTACTCTGCATCTCTATCAATGAGTAGTAATCTCAAGCATAGTTCGTCTGAAATATGCTCATGTCACAGAGGAAAACATGTTTCAATACTTAGAGTATAACAATACAAATACATTTGAATAATTATTTTAATATTATTGAGTCTTTCATGGAAAAAGAAACCAGCAGTGCTTTAATTTAGACTCACAGATACACCTCCACCTCAGCAGTAATTTGGGAGAAGGTTCATTATGAAAAGGCAAGTTATAGCAGGCCGTATAAACCTGACAATTTAATTGTACGCCGACAAATTATACCATGCTGACTTTTACATATTGGGCAGAACAAAATGTCAATCCAAAGGCAGCTTTCAAAGTCACACATTACAATACCAGAATACACAGGAGAACGGCATGGGAGAATAATGTGAAACAATTGCCTGTGCTGTTCTTCCATTAAGAGTTTCAAATAATCCAATAAAAGCAAATCCGTAGAAAAGTCAGAGTTTTAATGACTTCAAATGAATTTAAAAGCATAAAGTACTGGAAGTTTCAGATTGTAACAAAAGGGAAACAAATTCATGAAATTTCCATTGGAATCTGAAAAGAAATCTCTAGAAAGTTACTTTGGTTCCTCACACTGCGGCAAAACTAAAATTTTACATTAAAATAATATT
The DNA here is from genome assembly GCF_036373705.1 of Amia ocellicauda. Classification (NCBI taxonomy): domain Eukaryota; kingdom Metazoa; phylum Chordata; class Actinopteri; order Amiiformes; family Amiidae; genus Amia; species Amia ocellicauda. The sequence goes on along the minus strand of NC_089857.1, from coordinate 41,339,184 downwards.
GCATTTACCAATTCCATAATTATACACAGGACTAAAACCTAATGTTAGCTGCAGGCGATCTCTTCAATGCATAAGCACAATGAAGCAAAACCCAAAGTGTAAGAACAAAAGCCAAGCTCTCGCCCCATGCTTCAACTTTTAGATTTAAATTTCACCTTTAAAATAAATTAAAGTGGATCTTTCAAGTATTTCTGGTTATGCCAAGGGAACGCGTGTGGATGGTCAGCAATACAGAAGTGTGCACGCTGGGAAGGGCTTCATTAGCGGTCCAAATGACCTGCGGTTTCCTTACATGTAGTTATTAATATAATTTTATGTTATCTAAATTTCAAAATGTGTCAAAAGACTTTCAAATGCCAGGAACCTGATCATACGCTTGCAATTAAATATTGGCCCTGCTTGAAAACAGCTATTCCTTCTTACTTCATATATACCTATTTTACATTATCTCAACACCATCAACCCATATCGATCCATATCGACCCTGCTGGATGAAGGCTCCCCAAGATGTTTGCACTTGCTTTTCTACATCACACCTGCAAAGTGTATGATTTAATCTACCCATCTTCTATGTGCTTGTCTTCTCTCGGGATCCATTCAATAGCTTCCTTTGTCCCTCTATGATCTGTTCTTCTTGCAATGTGTTCTTCATTGCCATTTTAATATTCTCACTCGATGTTGTCTTTCCGCATCTTTGCGTGCTCCTTTGAGTCGTCCGCAGTTTCTGTATACTTTTTTTGCATTTAGTGACCAGGTTTCATAGTCATAAGTGAGCACAGGTAGTATGCAGTGATCAAATACTTTTCTATTCAGGCAAGTGGGTAGATGTCCACACACACTAGATATAGTGTATACACTCACCTAAAGGATTATTAGGAACACCATACTAATACTGTGTTTGACCCCCTTTCGCCTTCAGAACTGCCTTAATTCTACGTGGCATTGATTCAACAAGGTGCTGAAAGCATTCTTTAGAAATGTTGGTCCATATTGATAGGATAGCATCTTGCAGTTGATGGAGATTTGTGGGATGCACATCCAGGGCACGAAGCTCCCGTTCCACCACATCCCAAAGATGCTCTATTGGGTTGAGATCTGGTGACTGTGGGGGCCAGTTTAGTACAGTGAACTCATTGTCATGTTCAAGAAACCAATTTGAAATTATTCGACCTTTGTGACATGGTGCATTATCCTGCTGGAAGTAGCCATCAGAGGATGGGTACATGGTGGTCATAAAGGGATGGACATGGTCAGAAACAATGCTCAGGTAGGCCGTGGCATTTAAACGATGCCCAATTGGCACTAAGGGGCCTAAAGTGTGCCAAGAAAACATCCCCCACACCATTACACCACCACCACCAGCCTGCACAGTGGTAACAAGGCATGATGGATCCATGTTCTCATTCTGTTTACGCCAAATTCTGACTCTACCATCTGAATGTCTCAACAGAAATGGAGACTCATCAGACCAGGCAACATTTTTCCTGTCTTCAACTGTCCAATTTTGGTGAGCTTGTGCAAATTGTAGCCTCTTTTTCCTATTTGTAGTGGAGATGAGTGGTACCGGGTGGGGTCTTCTGCTGTTGTAGCCCATCCGCCTCAAGGTTGTACGTGTTGTGGCTTCACAAATGCTTTGCTGCATACCTCGGTTGTAACGAGTGGTTATTTCAGTCAAAGTTGCTCTTCTAACAGCTTGAATCAGTCGGCCCATTCTCCTCTGACGTCTAGCATCAACAAGGCATTTTCGCCCACAGGACTGCCGCATACTGGATGCGTTTCCCTTTTCACACCATTCTTTGTAAACCCTAGAAATGGTTGTGCGTGAAAATCCCAGTAACTGAGCAGATTGTGAAATACTCAGACCGGCCCGTCTGGCACCAACAACCATGCCACGCTCAAAATTGCTTAAATCACCTGTCTTTCCCATTCAGACATTCAGTTTGGAGTTCAGGAGATTGTCTTGACCAGGACCACACCCCTAAATGCATTGAAGCAACTGCCATGTGATTGGTTGGTTAGATAATTGCATTAATGAGAAATTGAACAGGTTTTCCTAATAATCCTTTAGGTGAATGTATATCTCTGAGTGAAACTGGAGAAATAATGTTGTCTGCAAAATGTATTACCCTAGGCAATATATTTTGGGAGAGATCAGCTAGGCCAGTATTTTTTTTATATATATATATATATATATACATACACACACACACACACACACACACTATTTCCCCAGATAATTTTATATAGGTTTGTATTTGTCTGTCAAGAAGTCATAGAATCATCATAAAAGCGATACAAGGCAGAAGGACGGGAAAGTACCTACACTGCACACACACAAAAACCTACTTTTATACACACAACCTACAGGATATGATGGGTAAAAGCAAAATGAAGCCTTCTGATATCAACGTCAATGATGTGATTCCCATTTCCTCAAATCTTGTAGAAAATATATTAAATGAGGAGAGAGCAGGGTGAGAACGTGAGGAGATGGAGTAACATGAATCGATAAGGACTTGGGCACGTGTCCCAGGGCATGTTAAAACGCATAAACTGTGATGAAGCACACATGTACCCGGGGAGAGAAGAGAGAGAATATAGGGGAAGCGCCGCAGAAACAGCCGTGCCTGAACTGTGAGCAATTGCCACGGGTGTCGAATTGGTTTCATCTTGTTCACGTAATCTATCTTGCTGCTCACATTCATGCCTTTTCTTCATGTGAGAATTCATGCAGGAATTTGATGCTTTATAAGATCTGGCAGTCGTTTTAAATAAAGTATTAACATCTGAAGCAAACAAAAAAGAAAAGTATGACTGTTCGTTCACTGTTGCCAAGTAACAACTTATTTTTGGAAAGGTGTAGAAGGTATATAGAGCAGATATTTTCCTCCTTCACCTCAGAGTCATCAGTGCTCATGAGAGAAAGCCTCGGCTTAACAGTTTAAAAGATTAGGTCGAAGCCACAACCTTGCTTCCTCAGAGACAAGTTGCCATCAACGTCACCAGCAGGTGACATCTGACACCTACATGGGCAGTGCATGTGTGTGTGTGCGTGTGCAGGCGTGTGCGGAGCTGCTATGTTCCTTCATACGAACACTTGAAGGTTAAAACTAATTCTCATATGCAAGAAAACTATGAATCTGATTAACCAAAGGCAGTTTCAGAAATGCAGACTGCAAAATGGAGAATGTGTTTTATTAAAGCCGTGGCGGCTCAGTTAGCCGCAGCCTGATATAGTAACTGTCATGTGTGCCTTTTCCAAACACACGTGTTCCCAGGCATACGGCACTGAATCTTGAATGTTTGTATTAGGTGAAATAAATAACATCAAGGCGATGGTTATCAATCATTTCAAGACGTTCCATTCCTCGTGCCAGTGAGGTCAGAAGTTACCTCAGAGCACGGGTTGACCGCTTAACGAAGATGAATTTACAACCCGAACAGAAAGTTCATCCTTCCTCACTTTGGGAAGGTCTAACAAAAAACAAAAGTTTCGGTATTCTAGATGTTGTTTGGTTTCAAGCTAAAGAAACGGTCCAGTTACTCACGTACTAAGGAAGTGTTCAACCGCTCAACATCTCTGACATCAGCGTAAGTCCTGGAATCATGAGAAGACCACCAGGATAATGGGTTGTTAAAGCAGGTCCAACTAAGATAGCAGACGTTTAATCAATACGAGACCCGTAATTAGAGGGTTAGACTCCATCGGCTTTATTTCATCAGGGGTCACATTAGACTGCGAAAGGTTTAATTAGTGGCACCTGCACCTCCAACCTTCAGTGAAGCAGCTAATCACTTGACATAAAAACTATAATCTTACATTTGGTTTACTCCCAAGGACTATCTGTGACATCAAACCAGTGTTTTTGATCGTTTAGCTGGTGGGTGGCTTTTGTTACAAATTTATTGATTTATTTTTGTCAATTAGTGCTTGATGATAACATTAATTAGGAAAAAAAGGCTAATCAAGGTCCTGTTATACACAAAGTAGTAATTACATACCAACACAAGTTATATTTAAATGAGTAATAATTGACTTGGTGTCTCCTACTACTGTACAGATTTTATACTACATACAAAAGATTGCTTTTCACAAGCAAATTCCTCCCAAACCGCCAGTCTATTACTAAACATGTTAATTTAAATATTAGCCATCAAGGAACATTTAAATATTATTAGCCAGGTTAATGATGTATTAAACTATGCTTGTAATTGAATTCAATACATTTCCTTTTAATAGAAACAAAAGTTGGAAGAGGAAGTAAAATCAAATATTAAACAGAAGTTTGCCACAATCTCAGCATGATCTCTGACTTAATGAGTCACATTGGAACCAGGAAAGATATGGGTCTCAACTCAAATACCGCATCCGAATCGCTGCATCTCAGTAAACCCACCCAGCAATGAACATGTAAATGAGAAGCAACCCCTTAAAAAAAAATAATCTCGGTCAGCACTAACCTGGTTAACAAATCCCTAAGAAATACAAGATAAAAGGCCTCAGGTGTTCAGTGTACTGTATGGCAGGGGTATTACTGCCATTGCAAATCTCTTATTTTACGATCTAATAAACTTAACCCAGACAAGTAAAGAACTCGCTAAACGGCATGGAGGGGTCTTTTCAATAATGAAAAACAAAAAGTGCATGATCTGAATGTGTCACGTTCGAGATTTGAGGATATTAGGTTACACTGATTCCAATAGCACCTGGACCAGAACAGAAACATTTCATGAACAATTATTTAATCCAAAAAACACATTTCTGGGGTTTTCCGATATGCACTTCTAAACCTGACAATCATTTCCAGCAGCAGCAGCGGTGCTAGATCTCAACAACTCCCCCCCGTTCACTGAAGCGTTCACAGGCTTTAAATGAGCGAGGGTATACCCTTTAATCTTCTTCACTTCTGCTGATTGCTCCATCAGTCCAGGCTGGCTTGACAAACACAGACGCTGCCCTCTCGAGGAACTCAGAGGAGAGAAGTTTGTTCCTCTGTGATTATCTACTGGGAAGACTTTCTGAAACATGCAGATAGAAGATGATCACATCTGCTTCGATTCATTCCCAGCTGGTCTTCATTCGGGCCTCTGTGGGGACCGTACCTGGGACTACTTGGCCACAGGTTTTGAGCCCAATGCAACAACTTGAGCTCTAAAGAGCAACGTGCGGGAAAAATGCCGGCTGACAGCTGGCCCTACTTCAACCAAGTATGGATGGAACTGGCTTGCCAGCTAGGTTCCTTGCCCAGACCTACACCAGAGAAAAGCAGGGGGGTTGGGCATCTAATCAGTGAACCAAAGTGGAAGAGTATGGTGGCAACAGAAGGCAGCAGAAACAATGCCAAACTGGGGGCCGGTCTTCAGCTGTACTCGCCTGTAATACATGAACACATGCAGCAAACAGAGATTTATCTTCCTCCCTCCTGATTTGATTTAAATGAGCACAAACATACATCCCACATTCAATGGCACCATGACAAGAGTCGCCATTTCTCACCAGATTTTTTATATGCAGCAATATGTCGTTCCTTTAACCCCACCTTCATTGAGAGAATTGGTAGGGAAGCGATACCACAGAGCATTGTTACTCATTCTCCATTATGATACGAAACCTTGCAGGTTACAAACATCTACAGATGACATATTTGCGTTATCTCTGTACTGATACTGTAATCAAACACCAAAAGCATCAAACCTATTAGTGTCTGTTATCAAATTAACTAATCCTCAAATCCCTTGAATGAATCTGTTACTTAGAAGACTTGCTGGTAGAAAACTAACAAAGCTGAGGCAATCTATCTGCACCCTATCCTTACACACAGTTTATATGTTGACATTTAATTATGAAGTTTAATGCTTCCATTTTCTAAGATGCATTGGGTTTCTTTATCTAAAGCGACACACAAAGCCTGCCAATGAAAAATGCCTACAATCGCTGCTGCATTCTTCATTCCAGTTCACAACTGTTTATAACAAACTGCACCGTCTAACAGTTTTCAAATAATCATTAGTTCAGTAATGAAAGTTTCACTATGGGAACTCTTTTTGCATACTTCAATTTTTCAATAAAGATATCGCTAATTTGCACCATATATGAGCAAGACGTTGGTTTGAAATGACTGAGGGATTATTTTAATTCAGTAATGTCAATCTGCAAAACCACTGATAATTTTTTCCTTCTCTCTCTCCATTTTTATGAGGGTTACGGAGTAATTTACACTGGAACCTGATAACCTACAACAGGTGTGCTTACTTGATGGACATGTAGCCGAGGAGAGAGAATTTCATTAAATTCCTGACTATGCTATTTAAAACGTCGCTCTCACACTTTTCATTAAGGGTATCTAACCCGTGGATGCGTCTGAATCGCATGCCTTTCCTTTGGCTAGGACAAAGAAGCAATAGTCTTCTTCCACATGTCTTTAAATGCAATATTTTTGAGGAATGTGACCTGAATGTAGATCATTTAAGTAGATGTAGAATAATTATTTCAGTAGATTAGAATTGAGTTTTAAATAATTGAGTTTATTGGAATAAATCAGGCTCTAAAGGGAGTGAAAAATATTTTTTTTTGTAAATCAGCTAGATAATTCACATGTGGCCATAGTACATAAGAACATATGCCAATAAAGTTTATTGAATAAACAGTTACACAGTATATGCAACTCATGGACTGGGGCTATTTAAAAAAAATATCACCTAAACCTTTTCCCCCTAAATATGTGTATATATGCACAAGTATACACACACATACATAGGTAATATATTCCACATACAGTACTGTGCAAAAGTTTTAGGAAGGTGTGAAAAAATGTAGACAAATCTACATCAAATCCATATTTGGTGTGACCACCCTTTGCCTTCAAAACAACAATCAATTCTTCTAGGTACACTTGCACAAAGTCAGGGATTTTGTAGGCATATAGTCAGGTGTATGATTAAACAATTATACCAAATGATCATCAATTCTATATGTAGGTTGAAACAATCATTAACTGAAACAGAAACAGCTGTGTAGGAGGAATAAAACTGGGTGAGGAACAGCCAAACTCAGATAACAAGGTGAAGTTGCTGAAGACAGTTTACTGTCAAAAGTCATACACCATGGCAAGACTGAGCACAGCAACAAGACACAAGGTAGTTCTACTGCATCAGCAAGGTCTCTCCCAGGCAGACATTTCAAGTCATACAGGGGTTTCCAGATGTGCTGTCCAAGCTCTTTTGAAGAAGCACAAAGAAACAATGCTGAGGACCGTAGACGCAGTGGTCGGCCAAGGAAACTTACTGCAGCAGATGAAAGACACATCATGCTTTCTTCCCTTCACAATCGGAAGATGTCCAGCAGTGCCATCAGCTCAGAATTGGCAGAAAACAGTGGGACCCTGGTACACCCATCTACTGTCCGGAGACATCTGGTCAGAAGTGGCCTTCATGGAAGACTTGCGGCCAAAAAGCCATACCTCTGACATGGCAACAAAGCCAAGCGACTCAACTATGCACAAAACACAGGAACTGGGGTGCAGAAAAACGACAGCAGGTGCTCTGGACTGATGAGTCAGAATCTGAAATATTTGGCTGTAGCAGAAGGCAGTTTGTTCACCGAAGGGCTGGAGAGCGGTACACAAATGAGTGTCTGCAGGCAACAGTGAAGCATGGTGGAGGTTCCTTGCACGTTTGGGGCTGCATTTCTGCAAATGGAGTTGGGGATTTGGTCAGAATTAATGGTCTCCTCAATGCTGAGAAGTACAGGCAGATACTTATCCATCATGCAATACCATCAGGGAGGCATCTGATTGGCTCCAAATTTATTCAGCAGCATAACAACGACCCCAAACATACAGCGACAGTCATTAAGAACTATCTTCAGTGTAAAGAAGAACAAGGAGTCCAGGAAGAGATGGTATGGCCCCCACAGAGCCCTGATCTCAACATCATCGAGTCTGTCTGGGATTACACGAAGAGAGAGGAGCAGCTGAGGTGCCTAAATCCACAGAAGAACTGTGGTTAGTTCTCCAAGATGTTTGGGCCAACGTACCTGCCGAGTTCCTTCAAATACTGTGTGCAAGTGAACCTAGAAGAGTTGATGCTGTTTTGAAGGCAAAGGGTGGTCACACCAAATATGGATTTGATGTAGATTTTTCTTCTGTTCACTCACTTTGCATTTAGTTAATTGATAAATATAATCTATAATCTATAAATCTATTTTTGAAAGCATTCTTACTTTACAGCATTTACACCTGCCTAAAACTTTTGCATAGTACTGTATATAGTATGTGTATCGAATAATGGAATATACATAATCATTGAAATACACAGTAAAGTAAAAGGGACTTTTACATAGCTACAAGTAGATTCAACTTTAAAGGTTCTACTGTAAATCTAACATCCACTGATTACTACAATAAATCAGTTAAGCAATTCAGGGACCAACCAAACGCATAGCTGGTTTGTGTACACAGGCTGATATGATAAATAACTATGCTTGCTTTCCTAAGTAGACTGTAGGGTTTTTGTGTCAGTATAACACTTCAGACAAGAGCAGTGCAGAGACGAGCACAAGAGAAATAGGTTTTTCTGAGGTTACGGTTTAGGAGGATATTATACTCAATATTGACTGTGCATACTTGTGATGTGAGTAGTGACTGATGCAATATAAAGCGGTGCGATTTCTCCTACGGGTTACTTTTATTATCATGACAACACACCTGCCTTTAGAGACGGACGGTGGCTGCAATCAGACCGCTGCGTCCGCAACATACATACAGCTTGATCATTCTACAGATTTCCAGGTGAAATTACACAATCACGCTTTCCTGGGTAATGATATTTGCCATTACAAGTCGCATAACGTGCTTGTTTTATAATGCCTCAAACCACTTTGTGTAATTATCTATGCTCCGTCTTGGGAGGTAGGTAAGCACTTAAGAGCTCTGTGGCAGCGATGCCGAGGGAAAATCACAACGCAGACAAGCCTGATATTATTGAGATCCTTCGGCCGTGATTTACAGTTAATTTCCGACCTAGGTCAGCAAGTGAGCAGTGACACATTATATTACACCGCAGAGTGAGACCTTTAATCTGATTAAGTACTGAGACTGCAGGCTCTGTTCCTCCGTCTGTCTGGAGAAAGAGGAGGTGTGGGGGGTGTGGGCAGGCGACATCCAGGAAGCCTACTGAGCTAAAAACAGCTCCACCTTTTCCAGGTAACACAGATTATAAAGTTCATATGATGTTTTGTCAAGGGAATTTAACTGCCTGCTTCTGAGAACAGAGGTCAAGGGTGAATCATAATAGAGGGCACTGGACAGCATAACTGTGCTAAACGCAGTCAGGAGCGCTTACCGAGCAGGGCGGACATGTTCTGGAAGATCCTGAGGAGCTCAGGAGTGATGGAGGGGCTGTTCTCCAGGGTCACTAACCTGGAAATGGGAACAGAGCAGAGCGGCATGTTTCAACATTCATATGCAAAACAGTTAGGAACAAAATTAAAGCGTTTCAAAACAGAAAGAATACTCAGATATGACTTCAAAATCATGAAAGGCATCGACCACATCACACCAGAGGAGCTTTTCCAGATCAGCAGGGACACACGCACCCGGGGACACAAATGGAAATTGGGCTTCAAGGCATTCAAGACAGAAAACAGGAGACACTTCTTCACACAGAGAGGCGTCACAATCTGAACAAACTCCCCAGCGATGTGGCTGAAGAGACAATTTGGGAACATTCAAAAACAGACTGGATAGGATCCTCGGATCACTTAGTTATTAATGGACACCAAACGAGCACGATGGAGCGAATGGGCTCCTCTCGATTGGACACTTTCTTATGTTCCTAACTGGGATCGTACTTACTTATAAAGCTTGTGTACGTTTTCTGTAAAATATGCCAGATCTTTCATGTGAGGCATTGTAATGGCACTCGGAACACATGCTTTTGTGTGAAGACACTCAGTGTCACGGTTTATGGAAAGCTCTCAGAAGATCTTCATGTCATCATGTAACACAGCAGTAATAACTAAGTAATAATGTAGTGTAATGCAGCTATAATCAGGCTTGGTTAAGTAGCAGAAAATGACAATTAATCTTCACGTGTTTATCCACGGTAATCAGGATTATAGTCTAAGCAGTACTTTTACATACTTATGCTGTATTCTGATAAAAAAAAAAAAAGTTAAATAGACAAAAACTATTTAAATAATAAGGATAATTATAATTTATACCAAAACATTCAAATAGTTTGGAAAGGTTGAATTCTTCTACATCATATTTGAAAGGCATTTTTCTCATGAGAATTCACCTCAGATGATCTACTGCAATAAGTTTCACTTTCAGTAAAAAAATGGAAATGTATTTCACACATTCCTTCCCCTCAGCAAGAACCAATTTATGATCTTTGTCTTCTTTAATATCGGGTCTTCTACGAAGATACCAAAAGGCCTTTACTTCCTACACACCTGCTCATAAAATGACTCTAATGTATGCTTAAAAAAAGATAAGAAAATGCTTTTAGTATCCATGGCAACCTCCTAAAACCAATGACTTCCATCACAAAGAGCAATAAATAAATAAATACAAAGAAACAGAAAGAAGCTGGGAAGAACAAGGATATAAAGATATGAGGCCCCTATGAAGGTACTTTAAGTCTTTCATCATTTCAAACTGTCCTTTTCAAAGAAATTACAGATTATAGAAAGTATGTTCTGCGATGCTACGTCTTATCGAGCCACAATCAAACAATCACAGCAACACAAATGGACAACATTCACATCACCCTCAAAACAGCCGAAAATGTATAATAAGGGCAAAAGATTTGGAAATGTATTAAATCTGTTCACTTTACCTCTGGTGTTTCTTAAGAGCAAGAATTGGAAATGACTTAGAAGACAGAGGAAATGATTGTACTTCAAGTAGGGATCCAGAACTGGTGCAATAACTCAAAACCTCTAAATCAAGTTTTTTTTGTTGTTTTTTTTTTCCCAGAAGTTGTTTCCTGTCTGGAAAGTCAGTCTGAAAATTCTCAGGTCTAAAGTATGATGAATAATAAATTACACTATAAAGTCAGTAATTTACTTAAATAACTGGCTATTGGTACAAATGTTTAATATGCACAGGACGGTTCTTCGAATCAGAGGGCACACTTAATTTAGCTAAGTACCTGTTGTTTTTACCACAGGTGTGCCCCAAGGCTCTGTCCTGGGTCCCCTCCTGTTTCTCTATACACACACACACTATGGGCCCCTCACCGCATCCAATGGTTTGTCCTACTATTTCTATGCAGATGGTGCCCAGATCTTCCAATCTTTTCCTTCTTCTGACCTCTCATCCCCTCTTGCATGTCTTAATGTGTATCTGCAGTTGGACACACTCAAATCACCTCAAAGTCATCCATGCTAAACCTGATCTCCTCCTCTTTCCCTCACCTTCTGCTGATCTCTCCATCTCAATTCCACTGAAAACTACAACACTCTCCCCCTCTTCCTAGAACCTAGGAACCACCCTCGATCCTGCGCTCTCCTACACTCGGCACATCACCACGCTGACACGCACCTGCCAATTCTTCCTGAGCAACATACGCCGAATCCGACCCTTCCTCACCAACTACTCGACTCAGCTGCTTGTCCAGTCCCTGGTCCTCTCCCACCTGGACTACTGCAACTCCCTTCTGGCCGGCCTGCCTGCAACTACTACCTGCCCGCTCCAGCTAATCCAGAACTCTGCGGCTTGTCTGGTGTCTCTCTGCCCGATTCACACACGCTACTTTTTATTTTGAATTTCTACTTTGTGTATTAACATTTAATTGCTTGTGTAAACAAGTCGCCCCTTGGATAAGGGTGTCTGCCAAGAAATAGATAATATAAAATGTGTAAAAAGCATGCACAGTAGAGTTGCAACAATCAATTCTTGTTTCCAGGTATAATGAACATTGATTACAATATGCAGTGAGGAATGGTCATGTCACCACTTAAACACATGGTGGTTTATATTCAAAGGTTCATGACAAAGCAGGTTGTGAAAATAACCAGAGATAACATACCATAATTCTAACCCATCTTCTAGCAGGTAGACGTGTGGTGGCTGGGAGACGTCTGTGCTTAACTGAATCACTGGTAATAGGAATGGATACAGGTTCATGCTTTCAGCTCCTAATCCCTACGATTAAAACAGAAAACATTAATTAAGATAAACAAACAAAAAAAACAGCAGCATGGAAAAAACACAGTAAAAACAGATTGGTACACAACATCTGGTGAAATCATTCAACTCCTAGATGAGAGAAATAGATTTATATATACATAGATGTGGGGTTGTTCTTGATACCACCAATACTGAAGGGATAGTCTGTGGCAAGGCACTGGTGTGGGTGGAGAATAATGACGGTCCATACCAGAAGGTCGGTGCAAAAACAACAGGGCTTGTTTATTAACAAGATATCAAAAAGGAAGAAGAAGAATCCACAACTAAACTCCCAGGCTTACATAAATAAACAGTAAAGTATTTACACAAACCCCAGCTCCCTGGCACAGCCTCACAAGCTGTATGAGCCCCCTCTCCCTCCAGATCTAAACTAACCATTTAAATAGTTCCCCACAGCCCTACCCTAATCGGGGCATACCACTAAACCAGATGGATACAGGGGTAGCCAGCTAAGAAAATAAACAAATTAACCAAAAAGAATTTGACAGTCCAGTAGATTCTCATGTATAAAGAGTAAAGTAAGTTACATAGTAGAGACACCAGAGTTCCCTCCTGAGGTAATATTATTCAGGGTGCGAGTACTCCCACCCCTCCAATAATAACAGCTTCCAACACTAATACATGCAGTGGCACTCAGTAGTGCACACCCTGAAAAGCAGGAACGCGGCATGGCGCGCACGCCCCCACTCACACTCCAGGATTCACAACAGAGGGAAACAACGAGACACGCCAAAGCCCCCTCCTGCTCTGTAAGTTTAGACAAGTTTAAATACTCCAAGACTTCCTGCAGCACAGATATAGATTTAGCGACAGAGATAAAATATATATATATTCTACCGCAACAAACTGCATTCATGTTTCAATTAAAAACCTAAACATGCATTAGAGAACACCGCAATGCTAGTAAACATGGGCTACAATGATGGCTGTAGGGGGGCACGGGGTAGTGGAAAAGGTACAGAAGAGCCTTTTCACATATATATATATATATATATATATATATATACACATACATACATACATACATACATACATACATATATATATATATATATATATATATATATCACACACACACACAGTACATATGATTAAGTAAATGCATACAGTCATGACAAAGTGGCAACATCCCTTGATTCCCATTATCCACTATCTAAGATACTATTTATCACAATTTTTATTGGGAGATCTCAATGCCGCGAACTTCAGCAACAGTCAAACTTCAATGGAAACAATTAAAAATCTGAGCAAATACTTGAGCTTCTCATGCAGATTATTATTCAACGAGGTCTGAGGGCAACATTTATTATGACACACCCCGTGAGGTTCATGTCTTATCTTTAATAACATTCGCACTATGCTGGCTGTGAAAATGTCACTCTCCTGCTGATTTCCAATGCTTTGGGGGAGTTAACAGTGCCTCGCAATTCCATTCACATATTGCTTACTGACGTTCTTCCAAAACCACAAGAAACAATCTTGTTAAATAAACAGAGGGAGGAAATAATCAGCCAGACATCCATCGAGTGTAACACTAAAATTATGTTAGTTCCCACCCTCCCTGGGCACAAACTGCACAAACTTCCTCTAGTGTGCAGGGAGAACCTATTATTTTCCTAATGATGGGAGAGATTATATTACATTTGCAAATCTATGCATACTCTCTGATACTATATTGAAAGGAAGAAGGGTGTTAAAACAATACGATTAAAATATTGACCGACCCAAAAAAACGAATGTAAGAAAACCGTTGCTGGCGGAGACTCGTGTACTTTGCTTTGCTACAATGATCTGGTGGATCAATAGTGGAGGGATTTCTGAGGGAATCCTGATCCTCGTGTTGACTCCCTGTTGTACATAAATGAAAGCCAGCAGGCCAACTTGGTGCCTGGGACTCTAGAGTCGATGACACCGCTCTACTCTTAGGCATTGTAAGCGACACCACCCCCCTCCTGACCCCCATAACTGACAATGGCACAAAAGTGGGAAGTACGTTGATTAAATTCAACATATTCAGCCTTTAATTCCAACCAAAGGAGCTGCTTAATTAAACGAGAGAACGTATAGAATGGGTATCATTCTTTATTGTGAATCCTGAGATCGTTATAGAGATTTCCTTCTCGGCATCTTACACTGATTACAGGAACGAGCAAGAATCCGCTGACAACGCGCGTGAGTGACAAGCAATTTAGAGACCCTTGAAATCAGCCGAATTTGACTGAAATAGCCTCAGAAGAAATGTTAATCAAGACAGAATTCATGCTCCACAGAACCTGACTGACTCGGGACATGAAGAGGTTTGGATTTGTGTAAATGTAGAACAGCAAGCTGGCAAAGAGCTGTGCAGCCGCAGTTAACGGCTCTCGTTCAATAGAAGTTTAATCGTGTGTCATTTGTGGCGAGTTTGCTACTATGCAGTAGAAATATTTGTCTGTCTAACTTTCCAGAGAGTAAGAGTGAGGACTTCTTGTTATAATGTGCAAACATTTCTATGAACTTTTCTTTGAAAGTCAAAAAGCATCCACAAAAAAAATAAAAAAAGCAAAAGCCCATACAACAGATTTTAATTCTAACTTTGCATATGCCATGAATGAATCTATGCCAGCGTTCTGATGAACCCATTAAGGCGCATGGCGATATATCTGGCTTGGGGACTTCCAAACAAAAATGATGGCAGTATTTTTGGACTGCGAGCAAAGTTAGAAACAACACAGTACAAAATGAAAGGGCCTTAAACTACTTTTATTGAAAATAAGCAAACTATTCCCTTACAGCAGACAACAGCCTGTGGGTAAATACTGCCAGGCTGACACATTGCTTTTAATTTTCAGGTCCCTGTGTATGCAAATGAGCTCAGCCACCGCCAGGGTGAAGCATGATTTTGCTTTATAAAAAGTCACACACTGCTTCACAATCTCACCTCAGATGTTGCCGCAAGAGCAAAACGATCCTTAATGAGCATAAATTAGCAGTGTGGGCTTCAGAAAATGTCAACATTATGAAGGTGAAAACAGGGGAAGCCTGGAGGGGGGTGCAGCTATTAGGCAAGAGATGCTTGGAATGACACAGCAGTGGACAAGGCAAACACAGTGTCATCGAGGCGACTCCAACACATCAGGGGTTCAGAGGAATAAACTCACTGTTGTGAGAGGAATCAAGCTGAAATTCTCACATATACTATCCTTCCGTTATACTAAATACATACCTTTTATTCTTAAATCCTGCCATCTTCCTTGATCAACCCACCCATGTAGACGCAGCACAAATATGGATGCATTGAAGTGGACGCTGCCAATTCCCACTCCATATGTGTTCCCCGCTATTGCATCTATTTCAAGAGCCCACCCCCCCACAGTGCCACAATATATATATACCCACGCACAGTATGCTTGGTGACAAGGTGCTGAGCTCAGTTCGAGTGGCGTACCTGAACCAGATGCACCAGCGTGGTGAGGATGGCACAGCGCAGCATGTTGTGTTCCTCCGACTGCTTCCACAGCAGGGGCAGGTACTGCACCAGGCAGCCCACGTAGGGCCGGATCTACGAGACACAAGCAGGACATGTCCGGTCAGCAGCAGAGCTGGGTTATGTTTCTCAGAGTGAAGACTGACATTTGTTTCCCAACCAGACATTCCCTGTCTTGAAAAAGGAAGAAGAAAAAAAAGTTAAGCCTAAAAAAAACTCAACGCATTTAAATTGTACAGTTTCTGCACAAAGTGGTCTGCAGTAAGATGCTTGACTCATAGCAAAACTAATTAGAAATGACTAAGTCATATTTAACACTATAATATTGTATTATAAACTGGTTACAAATCAAGTCTAAAATAGATAAAAAAAGGAAAATCCTTGTTAATACAAATTAGATCATTTAGTTTTATTTGGACTATGTGAAGCAGTGACTGTGTAGCCCGAGTCCAAATGAGGTGAGGTCAGATTTGGATATGCACAACTGACACTGTCACGAGGAGACGCCCACTGTGCCGTATTGACAAATCCGCAGTAATTGCACACTCAGACTTCATATTGCAGACCATCAAAGGCACCACTGAAAGACCTACAGGGCATTTATCAAGTTATAACAAAATGTGTATAATTACTTTCTTCCCTTCAGGATGTCAACAATCCAGTGAGGCTGGATGAACTAAGAGCCGACAGTTTTACACACAATGCACACTGACCCCTGTGTCAAATGGGGAATTAAGCATCTCTGGCATTGGATCGACAGTACTGTCTAACAAAATTGAGTTTTTTACGGTATTTGTGAACCCCACACAGGACTGGGTATAAATCCGTATTAGGTTGCAACACTGGATTATAACGAACCTGATATTGAACATTCACTGCCACTCTTGTCAAGCACACAAATATGAAGTATTGCTGCTTCTTCCAATACGTATTGAAATCTCCGTCATGTCAGACCTTTAACAATACCTCCCTGGAACGTGAACATGTGCGTTCGTTTCTAATGATTACGGGTCTGCTTCAAACAAACTTCGATAGACAAGGCAGAGTTTTTGAACCTTGTTTTTGAACACCAAACGAGCACGATGGGTCGAATGGCCCCCTCTCGTTTGTAAACTTTCTTATGTTCTTATGGACAGAGAGAGCTCACTGTTGGGCCTGATACAATGAGCAAGAGTCCATTATTATTCACCCTTGGAAAACGCGTAAGCTGTATCTGAGTTATAATGGGATAATATATTTTTGCTTTGTTTGAGTTGATAGGCACTAATCTTTCCAAATCTGCATCGCACTGCAAGCTCCACCACAAACAACCGATTAACATATTCATTATTTGTGACCTAAATGAGTAATTCTTACACAACACATGCCTCTGCCACTTTTCACAAACACAGATACAATTACTTACATTGTTTTTATACACACATCTCAAGTTATTAAGACTTTTTTTATGCACTTGAGGGAAAATGTAAGTAAACAATAACGGAGTATCTGAATTGTTGGACGGTATAAAATCTCTTTTATAATGATAATTGCTTAAGATCTGGGATTTGAAGTTAAACATAACTCAGTAAGTGCACAGACTTTTCAGGAGTTAAACTATAGTGCAACAAATGGAAAACTTTCTGATACATAGGAAAGATACCTACAGTAATAGCTTTCCACAAAATACAACACATAGAGGTTTCTGAAATTCTTTTTAAACTTAATGTGAGCTACCTTGTTTTTGTACTAATAAAATATCCAGCTGTTAAAGTGTTACAAAGCTGTTGTTTTTTTAATTGCAAAAATTCAATTTCCTGTGCGATTTATAGTACGCTAAAGTGGTCAATTTTCAGAGTACTATAATTTTTGCTACTTTTTTAAGTTCATGTAAAGTAATGAATCAGACAAGTCCCCGCTGTTTTTCATGTACAACGCACCTGCATGCTGACTCTTTCGATGACACAGGATATCACGTGGAGGACTTGCATTTTCGTATCACATTCGGTCACTTGCTGAAGCAGCTGGAAGAGGAGGCTAAAAATGGACTCCAGATACTTAAAAATAACATATATGGAGAGATAAAACAAATAAAAATAAAATAAGCATACATAATTCAATAACATGTAAAATAGCGTTTTACAAAAGTGCTGAAAAAAAATCGGTCACAACACAAAGGGTAGAGAGACAGACAGAAAGACCCTCATATAAAATTAAATAAAGGAGCAGGAATAGCCCACATTCAACACAGAAAGCTTTGTATGTTGTTAGTCTGTTTGTTTGCTCTGTATTGTTTTCTGTCAGTTTGTTCAATTTGGTTTCTCCTGGGAATATCTGAGCTCATTAGATCTCTGGTCCTGAGGGCTACAGTGCTGGCAGTTTAAGATATAACTTTCAATTAGCGAACCAATTAACACCTGGAAGTAAAGGATGATTGGACTTAATACCCAAATAATTAGTTCAATTAAGTACTGAAGATCGGCGATGGAAGAAAACCGGAGGGTCGTGCAGCGATGGAGGACTGAAGAGAAAAGACTCACCGGTAAGAACTGGTCTGTCCTGAATTCAAAGTCATCAACAGGTGATCAGATGTTAAGGAAATCACAGTTCAGACAGAGGAGAAAGGGTGTAGTGATGAGAAAAGCAGTAGTTTTCACATTGTTTACCATGTTTGCTGGTTCTCAAGTTAATCAAGAAAAAACACAGCCAAGTGCTTTAGAGGTAAAAAGTTAAATAAAAAGTAAAGCAAGTGTGTCACTACATAAGTAATTCAGGATTACCTTAAAAAAATTGCAAATAAGCATCTCAAAACAATATAGTAATGCTGCAACACCGTTTAACATCGGATTTATACATTTATAAAGGTTGATTTTGTCATGTTTTTTTTTTTATATATTCTTTAATCAAGTACCCACAGTTGTATAAAATAGGTAGAAAGGATATTAAGCTTTAGTGTTGTGGCCGTCTCAATGCGGACCTGCGGGGGCGAGAAAAAACAACAAGGGAAGCAGAGAGATCGATGTCAGTTTCAAACAATTATTTTTCTTGCACTTTAAATTTTTTCTTTATTACTATTGACAATGGACAATTAGCCCCATACGGAAGGCAAAAGGTACAATATCAAACCATCTGTTTCGGATGCCAAGCAGGCAGATGGTTGACGCTCAGTAACTGGCGCCCACAGCTTATGTCACAGAGCACTGCTGTCTATAAAAGCCTGGGACCTTCACCAGGTGACAGCATCCTGTTTAAATTCCCTTTCCTGTGAAGCGAGCGTGACTGCACCACAGAGCAAAATCTGCTCAGTTTGGGTGTTTTAATCACTCTCATACTATTTCTGTGAATAAACCGCACACGCAGTTTGTTGGGAAGACCGGTATTTATAAACCGTATCAAAGGTTTTGATGACAACTTCCTGTCAGAGTGCTGCACAGGCCACGCCCCCGTTCACCTGGGGAGGTCGGTACAAAGACAGAAATACATTGATGCTCAAAGCCCTATCAAAATGACAGCAGTGCAACACACTGATGATAATTAGTTTTAATGAGCAGCAGAAGAATGATTTTACTAAGATCGTTATCATTTTTAACTCGAGGTAGGTCTGAGAAAAATACAATTTTTAAAATTATAATGACCCTAGTCTCTAATATGGTCGCTGGCAGCAAAGATGTGATTGCTTCATAGCATTTGCAAGGAAAACTAATTTACTGCTCTACCACCTATTATGTGCCTCTGTTTATGAATATGAAGTGGGATTTCGTAAAAGGGCTCAGTCATCTACATTCAGAAGAGCAGGCAGCGACAGAGGATGAGGAATGAGACATTTCGCCAGGTCATTTTTTAGTCTGGAGGGCCACGGCTTATGGCATCTTTCCTTCATATCAGGGCCATCCAATCACACTTCAGTAATATGAGCTTCTGTCGCTTTTTATGCAATGTATTCATTTGTGTTACATTTTGTACAAATTTTAAAAAGAAACTGAAGAATCGGGGTCCAACTAGACTTGATTTTAGAATAAATGCATGTTCATCTCCCCAAGGGGATCCCAAATGAAGCCGCATTGTACTCAATCACTTTTGACCCAAAAAAACACCTAGGGATTATTCCAATAATTTACTTGCTCATATTTAAGAAATAATTGTCTGAAATACATTTATCCTATAAACTGTCAACCTATTCATTATAATCAAGGCAGAACTTAACAGACCACTTTCTTCCTGCAATGATAAACTAATAATGCCTACACTTTCAAAAGGTAGAAAAGGGCACCCATTTGCAGCCGTGACTCAGTTTAAAAGAACATCCATCTATCTGAAGTTTCAATAAATGTGGCAAAAGCTACATCAAATAAAAGAGAGGAAATGAAGTCTCCAAGCAAGTATAAAGTCTAAATCTAATCCATTACCAATCCTTTTTATTTTGATGATGTTATTAATTGGCTCGTCTCCCATCCAGAACACTGCTATTATATTACAATTAGGCTAATTAAACCTTCTGTTGTACACAAATTGAGAATTGTTAAAAACTAAATAAAGCAAAAAAGCCCCAAAACATAACTTTACTAGGCCTGTCACAAAGACTCTAGTTTTTCACCTGACAACAAAATACCTGTCAAACAGAGAACACATTTGAGGTTAAAGTGTTTTGTTGTCGTTTTTTCCACCCCGTTTTCTGTGAAAAGCTGAAAAACCCACTCAACCTACTCAAGCCTGCAGAGTTGATTTAGAGTTCATGAGTAAATATATACATTCAAAATGTACAGAACATGTAACTGTGCATTTTTTGACATATAGCATGAACCTTAATAAGGAATAAATGAAGTCATTCTGCTTTGTAATATTCAGTAAAGCAACAGAGTAAACAAAGGTCACTGGCCTGAGGGCCAACACTGACCTGGGAGAAGAACCAATGAATCAATTAAATAATTTCTTTTTTGTATTCTTTTTCTATTTGTTTAAACTCGACTTCCCCCAAGGTTCTTGTCGTGCTTATTTAAAGTATCCATACACTATGCACTCATCAAAATGACATCCGACTGATCCGACCGAGTTCAAGACACTAAGCGTCAAAAGATCAACCAGAACGGCGCACGATGCCGCTGAGCAATTCGCTCTTAAGAGTTATTACACTGCCGACAGTTTACAATTCTAACAAACATCTCAGGAAAAGAGCAGATGATTTCTGTTCCTCAGAGATTCAAGCAAAGCAAATAACTGCTGCTATGAAACCAGAACTTAAAATTTCTTAAGAGCCATTCTCATCCACATAATTATATGATCTCAAACGGTGAGCGCACATGAACAAAAATAAATGCAATAATACAACATCATATGTGTTCTTACTTACATTTGCATTTTCACACTCTATACATGTTTAAAATAATAAAGCAATTGTACTTCAAAGGTGGCAACTTTTAAAAGCAGATGAAGTTCTTACGCAAACTAAATTCAGTATGTACATTTTATTTTAATTCTTCATTATTAAATGCATTTTTTAATAAATGCTTATGTACAATAAAAACAGAGTTTATGGGTAAACAACATTTTTTTTTTTTTAAGAATCGTTTCATTTCTTGAAGTAATATTTATTTTCATTACCTGGCAGTATATTAAACACTGCAGTAGCATAGCAATGTGAGCCTTTGGTTGAAAACAGCAGCTTCTTGGACGGTTTCCCATTTACATTTAATATACAACACAACCTCCAGTTAAATATAGATATATATAAATATATATCTCGAAAGCAATATATTAAAATGTTTTTCCTCCTTGTTATTTCTCAGTTTTAGAGACAAATTCAAAGAAGAGATTGACAGACATAATTGCATCAATTACAACTAAAAGTCCAGTATAATTCTAAGGTAGGTTGTTGTCGTCATCTTTATATAGGTTTAAAAAAGATTACCTTTATGTTACAGTGATAAAGGTACAAAAGCACAGTTTATACCAAAGCGAGTTCGTTTATAGTGCCAGCAATCAGACACTGACATTTCACTTTTCATCCTTTCATTGACATTCTGCTTTTCTGGAAGTTATAAAACTACACATTCTGTCTGAGTTTGCAGTCCACACTGTCGAGAAATCTCAATTCACATGCCTTTTACTATAATACCGATATCACAATATTAACTTCTGTGCCCTTTCTCGCACCGTGCGCGTTGCCCAGGAAACAGTTTGGCATCTCGGGGTGGAAGGTAGAAACCTCGGCTGGATAGATCTGACATAAGGGAGATTTGCCTGAAGCAGCCTGAAATAGGGGTTGTATCTGCGGCACTGAGGTTTGTACTTGTCCCTTGAAAACTACACTACAAAAAACACATCTATTTCAAAGACATAAAATGCGATTCTGCTATATTCAATGGCAGCACACAAAAATACAGAAGTCCTCTAGTTAAAATACATTAAAGAAAACAGTGATATACAGTGAGGGAAAAAACTATTTGATCCCCTATCAATCAGCAAGATTTCTGGCTCCCAGGTGTCTTTTATACAGGTAACGAGCTGAGACTCTCTTAAAGGAGTGCTCCTAATCTCAGCTCGTTACCTGTATAAAAGACACCTGTCCACAGAAGCAATCAATCAATCAGATTCCAAACTCTCCACCATGGCCAAGACCAAAGAGCTGTCCAAGGATGTCAGGGACAAGATTGTAGACCTACACAAGGCTGGAATGGGCTACAAGACCATCGCCAAGCAGCTTGGTGAGAAGGTGACAACAGTTGGTGCGACTATTCGCAAATGGAAGAAACACAAAATAACTGTCAGTCTCCCTTGGTCCGGGGCTCCATGCAAGATCTCACCTCGTGGAGTTTCAATGATCATGAGAACGGTGAGGAATCAGCCCAGAACTACACGGGAGGATCTTGTTAATGATCTCAAGGCAGCTGGGACCATAGTCACCAAGAAAACAATTGGTAACACACTATGCCGTGAAGGACTGAAATCCTGCAGCGCCCACAAGGTCCCCCTGCTCAAGAAAGCACATGTACAGGCCCGTCTGAAGTTTGCCAACATCTGAATGATTCAGAGGAGAACTGGGTGAAAGTGTTGTGGTCAGATGAGACCAAAATCGAGCTCATTGGTATCAACTCAACCTGCCGTGTTTGGAGGAGGAGGAATGACCCCAAGAACACCATCCCCACCATCAAACATGGAGGTGGAAACATTATGCTTTGGGGGTGTTTTTCTGCTAAGGGGACAGGACAACTGCACCGCATCAAAGGGACGATGGACGGGGCCATGTACCGTCAAATCTTGGGTGAGAACCTCCTTCCCTCAGCCAGGGCATTGAAAATGGGTTGTGGATGGGTATTCCAGCATGACAATGACCCAAAACACACAGCCAATTCAACAAAGGAGTGGCTCAAGAAGAAGCACATTAAGGTCCTGGAGTGGCCTAGCCAGTCTCCAGACCTTAATCCCATAGAAAATCTGTGGAGGGAGCTGAAGGTTCGAGTTGCCAAACGTCAGCCTCAAACCTTAATGACTTGGAGAGGATCTGCAAAGAGGAGTGGGACAAAATCCCTCCTGAGATGTGTGCAAACCTGGTGGCCAACTACAAGAAACGTCTGACCTCTGTGATCGCCAACAAGGGTTTTGCAACCAAGTACTAAGTCGAAGGGGTCAAATACTTATTTCCCTCATTAACATGCAAATCAATGTATAACTTTTTTGAAATGTGTTTTTTCTGGATTTTGTTGTTATTCTGTCTCTCACTGTTAAAATACACCTACCATTAAAATTATAGACTGATCATTTCTTTGTCAGTGGGCAAACTTTCAAAATCAGCAGGGGATCAAATACTTTTTTCCCCTCACTGTAGCTTTTCATCTTTAATTACTACAGAAGTCAGCTTTTAGTACATGACTTCTTGTGACCCATCTTCATGTAACTACACAGTTAATTACGGGTATAAGAAGTGAACACACTCAGATGTATACATGCCTATCGTGTCTGAACTTATGGATGCAAATTGCTCATAAATCGTGACCTGCGTTCAGGAAAGTATTTTAAGCCGTACATGAAAAGTTTGGCTTTTTAACAACTTCGAGGAGAACGTGTCATCTTCAGCATATATTTACAGATTGAAGAGACATCTTTTAGAGTTCTCACTACAAATATTTGAAATTGATAATCTAGTCGTGAAGCACATATTAATCACACGATCAGAGAGGTGATGTTACGGTGAAAGTGTTATCTTAGGTCTAAAGGTTTGTTGATACTTACGTACACACCATTAATGAAAAGGAAGCCATTATTTCACACTGGCTCGTTGGTGTATTGCTCTACCCATTATGGAAGCTACAATGACCTCATGCGGTGGCTGCATTAAAAGTGCAAGGTTGGATTTCCTGATTTGACAATACCTTAAGAGGAGCAACGTGTTTGTGAGATAAGCCCTGAGGTAAGGCCTGCTGAATCACACCAGACTTTCTCAGGTCCTGAACAGTTTTTTTGTTGTTTTGTTTCTTCCCCCTGAACGGGCAGGTGTTTGTCGGGTTGGCAGTATCAGTGATAATTCCCAATTAATTTCCTGCCCTGGAAAGGCAGCTGAATCACTGTCTCATATTCCCAGTCTGGCTGGTCGATGTGAAATTGTGTGGCCGCCCCGCGCCGCAGCCTGCTGCCTGGCTGAACCCCTGCACCTGCACAAAACTGGCAGCACAGTCACTGGGGCTGCCTGCTAACCGCTCCACAGACAGCGGAGATGTGGCAAACTGTGAGACGGGCTTCCTTTGCTTATGGGTGATAGGATTTTGGATGCTTTTTTCTTCTTCCTCAATTGTACCCAGTCTGTGAAGATCAGTTATTTCCTTAACTGCATGTTCTATAGTAGATAGCTGGGGCCACTTGCATACAAATATATTAGACTAGTCTTAACCATTAGACTAGTCTTAATTTGACAGTTTGACACTAGTCTAATTCAAGTTAGGCAGTTGCATACAGATCCATCTTTCTGATAGACTTTCCACTGAAACTTCTGGTCCGAGACTACAGCAATAGTGACTGAGGCTGACAGAAGGATCCTCCCATTGGCTAACATACTAAGCTGTTCCACCCACCAGCAATTCCCCAAAACATCGAGACCCCTCCCCACAGACTTCAATAACCAATCCTGTGCTCCATTTGTGTGTTTTGAGGGCGGTTTCCTCTGAAACATTTGTTTTAGAATATTCTCCCATCATTTCTGAACATCTTTTACAGACCGCAATCACAGCAGGTTGACGCTGTTAACGGTTTTGTTATTTTATCCAAAATAGTTTTTTTTTTTTTTTTTTTTTTTATAAATTAACCGAACAAACACACAACCAGAATAAGGAAAACTTGAGAGTTAGATTCATGTTGAATTGGGTATTGCAATAATGCATTATTTCTGTTTGTCTGCCATTTACTAATTCCCAACAACAATGGCAAGAGGGCAAAGTCAAAAGCCTGTACCCAAGATAATCTTCATCAAAGAACAAAGTCAATTGTTTTACTGGACAGGATTACAGTTTCCTTATTCTAAATTGTAATCCTTAAAACTCTTTACGTTACTTTTATGTCTCTGTCCGACTACGATCGACACGCAAGAATAATACATGATTTACTGATGCTGAATTATGGTCGAACCCGGAGAGAATGGAGAGAATCATCTTCTCATATCCATGGGTGCTTAATGTTGGAGACCAAAAGAAGCAATACATATAAAAAACTAAGAGCCTTTAATCACCACATATGCCAAACAAAATCTTTTCACACTAAGCAATCAATGTGCTTATATAAAATTGTTTTAAGAGGAAATCCAGACCTGCACCCTGTGGATCGGGTACTTTATGTACCTCTCTAGGCTCCTAATTAAAGCTCAAATTATATTATGGCCTGCCAGTTAAAAGCATCACTCCTGTGGATTTTTTGAGCCGTTCGTCAGAGCACTAAAATAAGTGGTTTACGCCATTTCTGAAAAAAGCTTTGACAGACTGCGTCAAGCGTGGTATTGCTGGTCCTTCTTACGGCCTGTTCGAATGCTTTCATATTGTGCCGAATTTAAAGTTAAACAAACTTTACTGTCAATTTTGATTATTTCATTATACAGTATTTTCTATTTTTTTTCCCCAAAAAGTTTAGCTTGTGTTTGTTTTGATTTTAACTTACAACATTTGCAAAGAAACACCCCAATAATTGCCCTCAACAAGCTTTAAAGAAAAGCTTTGCCAAATCTCGATGGGTGTCTGCCATTACGAGACCTTTATAGTGTTATTGCTTCTATACATGTTCACACTGATGACGAAACTCACCACAAGATCGGGATCCTGCATCAAATTCAGGATGGCTTCGTATAGCAGGGGTCTTAACTCGGACTTGAATTTCACAGAAATCCACTGTCCAACCAGCCAAATCACCCTCCTCCGAATCAACTTGTACCTGTTGATAAAGAAAATGAGGTATGAACGCATATATTTAATTGGGATTCATTATCCAACTGGCCAAATTCTTCTCTTTACCTTGGTGTGACTCCTTCAAAAATCTGCGTTTTCTTTTTAAATCATTTGTATATTGTAAAATCAGACCTGTAGATTTTCAAAAAAACATTTGCCAAGATGCCACTCACAGGTCACAAACCATACAGCTCCCTCACCTGCCAACCTCACACTCTCTCAGTGGTCTGAACACACAAGATCGATACGAGCTGCTCAATACATGTTTCACCAAAGAAGATATCTGTGACAGGAAACTGCGTGGAACGCCAAGCTGAAGAATAGACTGAAAAAGAGGAGCAAATCAAAACTGACCATCTCCAGAACTCTGCAATGTACGAAGGTGTCTTAAAGGCATTGTATAAAAGCTCTCTGAACTGGGGAACATGGCAAGAAATCCTTCAAAATGTAAATATAAAATAACACCCCCCTCCCCTAAACCACATGACTTCAGATAACAAACTGGACCGAAAAATAAAGAAATGGTCGACTGCTCTAGTGATCTTGCTCGTAATACTCCAACTGATTTATTACACAGGTGTGAAGAAATAAATCCCAAGGTAAGCATAAAAAATTACTTTTATATAATATTCTTGAAATTGAAAGTGCTGTGGATAGCCTACCAAATCACTAGGAAGAGAAAAAATGTATGAGTGCAAAAGTAAGTAAGCACAAATTATGTTTTTTTTGTTGTTTTTGTGTGTGAATGGAATAAAATAGTGCATAGAGAACTGAGACATTAGCAACTGGTTGAATCTACAAATAAAAATAAAATATTTAGAAGTGAAAAGGAGAACAAAAATAAAAAGGACAGCGATTATTTAAAATGATCAAGCATTTTCTGCATAAAAGTATCACGCTGTTCTCACTAAGCCTCACAGCCCAGACAAACACTTTACCAGCACATTCATTCACAGCTTTCATTAACAAATGCTAATGAAGGCAGGCTTACACTAATTAAAACCGAGAGCCGTGTACACAGCGAGGAGCGTGCCGGCTTTGCTGCGTCGTCGCCAACATATGATCCAGTGAAACGTGCGCGACACTGTCTCGTGAAGGCGAGCTAAGCAAACGCCCCAGGCAGACCGTGCGCAAGAGCAATCATCTGGACTGCTGCTCTGTCAACTCCCTGTTTAACGGTGGAGACATGTCTGCGAGCCAAACAGAGTGGAGACAAGTCTAGTAAAGTTATATTAAACCATTTTATTGGAGTGCATGAATATTAGTGTCTGATTAAATTCTTCTCCTTATGCATAACAGCCCCAGCACGTTAGAACTAATCTGTATGTAACAAACATATCAGGTCAAATATTCAAGAGCAGGGATGAAAAATGCAGAGGACACAGCTTGGTGTAGATGCTGCTGTTTAGGAGACTCCTTACAGGGTTAATGATATAAAGTTGCTGCTGCTAACATTACTTTTACATGCTAAAAAAGGGAGCACTAGGACTAATGCTACTTTAAAGTGCTGTTTAGACTGTTACAGTGCATCCATCCGCCCTGCTGGTGTGTGTGAATGGCATGTGTTGGATGGCAGGGGAGTTGGAGGAGATTGGCCTTGTCTGTTGTTGGCAATGCTGTGCTCAGCTGTTAACTGATATTTTCAAGTCTGACTTCTGAGTGTTCTGGGATTCCACTGGACAAAAACCCCAACTGAAACATTAGAGGAATGCCAATAGATTGAACACACAAAAACTGCTCATAATTAAAAACTAACAGCTAACCTTGAGACTTAAAAGATTAAAATTCAACTCAATATATAGACGCACACAAATGCTTACATAGCCTACACTTATATACAGTGTCTATCGAAAATAAACCAAATTTCAAAATGTTAACTTTTTGTTGCCTTATAGTCTGTAAAGTTTTTGTATTTTTTTCATGCATCTACATATCCTAACCCACAACTTGCAGGGTGAAAAAAATATTCAAGAAACGTGATGAAAATTAAAAACTGAAATAGCATTGTTGGATAAGTGTCCACCCACTTTGTTATAGCACTCCTAAATTAGCTCAGGTGTAAACAGTTGCCTTCAAAATCACACGCCAAGTTAAGTGGCCGCCGCCTGTGTCAAATTGAAGTGATTCACATAATTTCAGGATAATCTCAGCACTTCCCTCTACTGGGTCGTGCATTTCCAAGCAAAGACTCGACCATGAACACTAAGGAGCTTTCAAAAGAACTTCGGGACAAAATTGCTGAAAGAAACAGATCAGGGATTGGGTATATTAAAAAAATAAAAATAAAATCAATCAAAGGCCATGAATATCCGTTGGAGCAGAGTCAAGATGATTATTAAGAAGTAGAGGGTTTATGACATCACCAAGACCCTACCTAAATCAGGCCGTCCCTACAAACTGGCTGACCGAGCAAGGAGACAGATCAGAGAGGCTACAGGAGGCTAATTGCAACTTTGCAAGAGCTACAGGCGTTTACGGCCAAGACTCGTCAAGTGTGCACGTGACAACAATATCCCAAGTCCTTCACAATTCTGGTCTGAACGGTACTAAAGAAAGCCCACCTTGAATCCACTTTGAAGAATGCCAAAAAAAACTGGAGATTCTGTAGCCATGTGGCAAAAAATATCCAGTTTAGTACATTTCAAATTCTGTCTAATTTTTTTTCCCCTCTTATCATTAATTTAAAGAGAACAATTTGTTTTATTTCTTAAAAAAATCACAGTTGAAATACTGGTTCTCTCGTGTAGGCTTATCTTATCCTCAATTTCCCCGGCCAGCTTTCCTTCTCAGTACAATTCCCTGACACCACCAGAGAGATAAATATTGCTGCCACAAACAAACCGCAATATTAGATAAAAGTTAATGTTTTTCTCAGTGTTACATAAAGAGTGGCCTGAGAGCAGGTCCTTTTAAGGCATAAAATAAACGTATCTGAACTTAAAACAATGAGAGAATCTCAAACTACCAGACGAGATAAGCTTGTATTTGAATACGGCCAACTTTTCTTTATATCCAAATACTTCACAAGAATAGATCTTTCTTGAAGTACAGCAACACTTACAAGTGCTTGGTGTGTCATTTAAATGAAATACTCCAAATGTTGCATAATAAACTGCAGTTTGACATTGGGTCAGACCCTTTCTAGGCCTTTGAAAACTATTACCTGTGTAACTTATTCCAAAACGATTCTCATTATTGATTGCAGGTGTCTGGAGTATATCACCTGCATGTATTTCACAGGAGAAAATATTACCATAGAAAAGATATCAGAAGCTTACACTATTACTTTAAAACTGTTTGTATGGACAGCAAATGGTCTCAATTCAAGGGTTTTGACTCTGACACACGAGATACCCGTTACCAGACACTCCCTGGTAGAATCGCCCAGCTGGGCCATTTCAAAGAGCTGGCTGCATTAATGAGACACCAGCTCGAAGACACAACCGGGGCATTAAAAGCTCCGGGAGACGGTGGCGATTTTAATTTTGGCAGAAGGCTCTGGGGCACCGCTTGCTTCTTAAGTGTCCTATTTCCTTTGATATATTACATTACATTACAATTTGCACACTGAGGGCCCAAATTAATTACACATCATGTTTCTGAGCCCTGCCAAATAAGTGCGGGAGCAATTAGACCCGAGGCCGATAGCAGCGAGTGATACGGATTCTGAGCTTTGTGCATCGCAAGTCTTGCTTTTGTTATAAACAGTGTTTTCGTTCATTTATTTAATTGTAACTTCAAGCTAGAACATACTAATCCAATTTACAGCTCAACTCCCAGGTCACTGAAGCTTCTTGAAAGTCAATTCCTCACAATATCGGCTTTAGGCAAAAAGGAGGTGGGGGTCTGGCATGCACACACGCAATAAAGCATGGTTATTACCTCATAGCACAGGCTGTGCAATCACACTCCAGCACAGAGACTACATGCTGACACTAATGTGTTCTGGTATTACCACAGTGTGCCATACTGTCCTCTCAGGCAATCAAACCCACACAGGGCATTAATGAGATGGTGCTCCTCAGATCACATGCATTGACTGCAGAAATCAAATGCAGATTCTCTATCTAAAGTCAACGTGTATATTTTATTTTCAATCAGAGCATTTATTCCACATTCACATGTAACACACAGATATTATAACAAACCCTGAGGCTGTCTGTAATAGTTCAGCGTGGTATTATTCCAAGGAGCCGTTTTAAATTGTTTATCGGTAACACTATTGCTCCCCCCACCTCCGGGGAGACCTTGCAAATAAGAAATCAGCCCATGAGAAAATGGGTCTCAGAACGGAAGTCACACAGACTAATTATAGATCCGATATGTGCCTCTTTGATTGCAAAAAAGGGGAGAGTTGTTTGTGAATTTGCAATGCCATGGCAGCAAAGAATGTCTCTTGTTTTATTTCATTTTTAGAGGGTTAATAAATATTCATGTCAACTCATATTTGAATGCTCGTTAGTTTTTCCAGTAACATTATCCCTTTAAATGAGGGCCAATAATTTACTACGCCAACGTTCACAAACAGACACGGCTATATTTCACAATTTATTTGAAGAAAAATACTAAATGTAATCAGCCACAATTTAATATATGTATACCACACACACTAACAATTCTCTTCAAGCATTGTATGAACAAATATAATAAGGAAAGAGTTATAAAAAGTGCATTTCTTTTAACCAATTAAGTCACCCACCGAGTGCTTACTATTCTCAACCGTTTAACCTTTAAGATACAGCTTTACTTATCTTTTAGTAGAAATTCAACTTGAAAAAGAAAAATGATTAACTAAAGGACTGGCAGATTAAAAAGAAAATCCCCTACCGACTCTCTCTACATTTCAGAGATCGAGATATCGGCTTCCTCAGAGATTTATTTGGAAGCAGATGTGAGCACATGTAGTCTCAAAGTCACCTTCAAAACTCAGTTTAATACCATGTTCTACTGAATTGGCCCAGACAGCTGCATTGGCTACTCCTAAAAGCTTTTTATACATAAGCCATAGGATACAAAATACAAAATAAACGGCAACTTAAACAGGGGTACTTATGGGATCCTGTTATCTAACTATAAACTTTCAAATGGATTCAATACGGAGGAAATAAGATGAAAATGCAACAGTATAAGATACACAACAGATGTTAAACAGGGGAGGCTATTTGACAAAGCAAGGGCACTTCAGAAATGTGTCAAGAATGCCAAATATGCATTTGCCACCCATTTATCATTCTTCTCTCTGTCTTTCACTCTCCCCTCTTTCTGTCATAGCAGACTAGAAAGAAAAACTAGAAATAGGGTAGACAGTTAAGGGGAAACACACTGAACTGTAATAGGGAAGTTTTTCTTGCTTAAACATGTAGAAATGCCAATGCTTTGTAAGGGAAACCTTGCAGCTGTAAAGCAAAGTAAGATGTAAAAAACACAAATTAACAACTAAATTAAAATAAAATTAACTGCAGCACACTTTGATAAGGGGAAGAAGGTCAGATGTGTTAAAGCCACATACTTTTAAATCAATAGTAGAATAAAATCTAAGTTGCATATAACAGCTGATGGCTGTTGGAACAAGTCTCCTTTTGTAGATGCTTAGATTGTTTTGTCAGTTTGAATTATATCCAAATGCCACCTAATATCGCCGCAATGGGTACTAGGACCTGAATGGTCTGGACAAAACTGGTCGGGACAGAGATCTGATTTGAAAAACAGGGGAAAAAAACCTCTGGCACCAAAAACACGAGATTCCAGCAACCAGTGACAGCCTTGGGTATCAATGATGAACCGGCTCAATAACATCATTGCTGAATGAATGCAGTTTGCTTACAGTCACCAATTATGACAGCTGCTGTCAGGACATTAAGGCAAGTCAATACAGATGCCCTCAAAAGTGACAATCCTTTTAATCACTGAAGCTTATCTGTCTTAGCGCAGAAGACGCCAACAAAAAATAATTCCTGCCAATGCCAATCATATCTAAACTTTACTTCAACCCTCTCTTTAAATATGCCCCGTTAATATGTACTCCTGACATGCAAACAGACTACTGTATTAATCATTTTATAGACTCACTAAATCACTAATAAAAGTAAGTGTTTTGTAGAGGCACTTTATTAAGTGTATTGTACAGGCATGCTGTGTTCGTAGAATCCAGACGTACATTTTCGGTTCTTTCTTTTTTTACAGTGAATAGTAAACAGTCAATGTGGGCCAAAAGATACAAATACCAATACTAAGGGTTCACTTGGTATTTTCACCTTGAGGATAAAATCAAAGCAAACTACTACCAAAAAATACATAAAAAATCTATCAAAACTCTTGAAGCTGAGAAGGCCTTGGTCTGCAGTCTAAATGACAGACTTACTCCATCTACACTTATGATGGGGTATTTATGTTATTTTAACTGAATCGATCAGTCTTGGAAATTGTCTTATATAAATTGTATTTGTATACTTTTGTGTAGTTATTAATGGGGAACAAATCATGTGCTGGGCTCTTCGATTGCTAAGGTGTACCCCTTTTCTTTCTGCAAAATACCTTAGATTTAGTGGTGTTTAATTTAAATTCCTTTTACTCACATATTCAGTAAAAAAGATTTACAGCGAATTGTGAGCGCTTCAGATTACAAACTAGATTTATTACTTCTGAGAGATTGTTTTTGTTATTTATGGATATAAACATGTCATCCGAAGTATATTCATTATTCACCTGACAAGCTACAAGAAAATTACTTCACTGAAATCTCTGCTTTTGAATTGCAATCACAAAAACAAACAGACTGAAGCTACAACAAGGGGAGTCATTTGATCAGAGTTTGATTGTAAGTAGTTTTTTTTAATAAATCAGCCTGATGTAGATTATTTTGTTTCTGTCCACAGGGTGATTTCAGAGCGGGTTCAGATTGCCGACACTCAATCTACCACAGTGACTAAAGGCATGTTTTCAGCTGCGATGACACAGGAGGTGAAATCAGGCCGCAAGTCCCAGCTCTAGCAAAACCACGTGGCACACGATACAAGGACACCAGTCCAAAGACACAGATCCATCAGCCGGGGAGAGGGAATGGAGTCAGCAACCTCACATCGAAGGAGCGGGTTAGACTTTCTCGGACCTGAATACAAGATCAATGCATTGGCCCTCCACGTTTACTCACACCTCAGTGGAAGATGTTAGCGAGATAATTTCTGTGATTTCTGCGAATCTGTGAATCACCAAATCAGTTCAGAGAGTGAATTAGCAAAGTGGCAAGTTTTCTCTGCCAAACAATCATCCCAAATGGAGCAGCGTGTAGACCGAGCCATTTAGCTGTGTATGCGTCTCACTCCAGGGCGTGTCCACCTGACAGGCTGGGCTGAAATGTGTGCAGAGTTTGATATTTGTGTCGAATGCAAAGGCCACTATATCACTGTGTCTAGATAAATTAGACCACAGAGCTTCTGACACATGCCAGCAGGTTTGTGAATATATTGCAGAGAATCATTACCATGTTAACCGCTCGTCTTAAAAATGCTTTATCAGCAATCCTAGCTCATTGCGACTGTGATGCATCAACTGGGAGGACGAGAGTGACAGCCCAGCTCATGCAGGGGCCTTAACCGTCACGTTCGGACAGCCGCCTCGGCTCCTGCCAATCATCCTGAATACTTCTGCATTTATATGTAAATTACATTAAAGCCAGGAAACTATATTATATATATTTGACTTAGTGATGTATAGGTCTCTCTCTCTCTCTCTCTCTCTCTCTCTCTCCCTCCCTCCCTCCAGGTAGTTTATTGTAGTTAATAATAGATTAAAATCTCCAGTGTGCCACAAACATTCGGGTGCATAAAATAGAAAATCCATTTGTCCCATCTATGTATTTGAACAGTCTGCTTACAGGATCATAAATGTAACTGAAGTGTACCTCTTCAAAAGAAAGTGAGCAACCTTCTCTGCGCAGGTTAGGTCGGGTCCCAAAGAGGACAACATGTGTCGTGCCACCTCAGTCTTCTCTGAGCTCAAGATTCCCAAAGGCCTGTACTTTGCACGAGTGCCGACCACAGACGTATATGAACTGGACTTAGGCCCCCAAGACGACCTCTGCTGTCATGAGCTATTGAAAGCATGACTGATTGATTGCAGTATTCCGAGTTGAGATTAATTAGAAATTAAAAATGTTCACAGTTTTTAAATCGTGCTCCTCTAATAATTCTTCTCTTTAACTCTTAACACTCACCTCCATTTTCCCCTGGTTGGACTTCTTAGATGCACAAGTGTTTAATATGGACATTTTGAGGAGTACAGGTATGTGACACCTATCAAATGACAACCTGTACTATAATACTGTTTACTAAATGCGTTTATAGAAATGTTGACCTTTTTCCTCTATGGGAAACCTTTTTTTGATTTGTTTTGTTGAAATAACACTCATATTGAAATTTTGAGAAGTTTTAGGTTGAAAATACAATAAGAAATTAAATAATAATGTGCATTTGAAAAAAACTAGCTTATGGCCATTTCTCCATTATAAGGGCCACTAGCATGTGGGACCACTCAAATGAAAGCATACAAACTACAAAATCAGTTTCTGCATTGTTGATCATGATTAGACACACTATATTGCACCACTACCACCTTTTTTCCTCAAGATAAATAACAGCATAATTATGAATTATGAATAATGACATTTTAGGATTTTTAAACGTATTTTTCTTACAATTTTCCTCACAGTACTAGTCAAAATACAATTTTAAAACACACTGGGTGGAAACTGATTAAAAACTGAAGGAGTTATGATAATGTATTTTTTACGTATTAAAAATAGCAATTCTAGAACCCGAGTATATATTATCCCTACTTTGAAAGTCAATATCTCCACACAGAAACATCCGATCTTAACAATCTTGCTATCATCTGAATGCTTCTGATGTTTCTGGTTATACTAATGCCATTAATGGATATATCTAGATATATCTCAACCTGCCGGTGGCTTGAAAACAATGGGGCTGAGAGTAAAGAGTTAACAATCTAAGCTGACACTGAATAAAGAGACTAATAAAAGGAAACGTAAAGGTCCTTTTTAACTAACAAGCAGGAAAATATTAGAACTAGAGAGGTCTGGGCCTGGGGAAATACATTTATTAATTTCTCTTTTTTTTTACTATATTAATAATCTGCTTCATCATCAAGTGCTGAAGGCCTACTTTATGCGTGACAGTGTGTGTGGGAGGTAACGCAGCACGCAGGCGAACAGGGAAAGCAGTTGCTCCAGAGGACAGGTCGGCACAGCTGAGAGACAACTGAACTGCTGTGGAGGTGCAACATAGATACAGGGGTTTCCTTTGAGGAGGCTGAAATATACGGGACAGTATGTGAGTGGGGATTGACGGTCTCTCACACAGCAGAGACATGGGGGTCTGTAGGTCTGATATCAGGGGCTACATTTACAGCTTCTGCAGGAGCCACACATTCATGGTGCTTTTCCTGCCACAAAGGAATCACAGAGCTAAGCATTATCTGAGAGGGACAGTGAAGCAATATGAGAGCACAACACCAAGCCAGTCTCTGAATTAATGTCATAACTGGTATAAATTCACATTCATCAAGGTGGCTTGAGGTTTTGTACACAGCACAGACCTGTGGTCTGGCACACACGACCCAACACCGTATAAAGTGCCGTTTCAGCGTTTTCGCCCTACATTTCTACTCCTTTTAAGACTCGAGTCGATACCCGTTTAATTTATAAGTGTATCCAAGTTCAACTGAGGAGCAAATTAATAACAGCAAGACCGGCTAAAAATATGAGGCTGTGCTATGAAGCAATTAAATGGGCTCTTAATATTTCTTTCTATATTTAAATATTCATCAAGATGTGGCCTGAAGTCACTCCCCCAACCTAAAAAAAAACATTTAATACTTCATTAGTGATATTTTGCAACCTCATTTGAATTAATTTCCATTAATTAACATGATATCTTAATGACACCAGTTGTACTTTTAATTTACCAGATTAGTATGCTATATTGCATACATCTGGTGATGCAAGCATTAGATCTACAAAAAACATGTACAATACTCTCTAGTTATTAGGTACGCAAACTGCATGTGAAAATTGTAGAACTGACACTCCATAATGGTGAGCAAGGAAGTATTTATTTTTTGCCCATCAATTGCTTATCTTTTTGGTATACTGTCCTCCTATAAACTCCTAGGTCTTCAACTATATTTATTTATTAAACTCCCATCTTTGAAAAGTAAAGTTGAAAACTAAAATGAGTCTGCCTTTAATTCAGGTCAATAAAGGCCATTAAACGGATACTTAACTCCCAGCCCCAGAAAGCCCCACCGAGTGATCGATTCGATTTCTAGTTACAGTACAGCACACAAAATATCCCTTCAGTTTTCCCAGATCCTGTTTTCATACTTGGCTGCAGGGTTCTGCCGAGCGTTTATGCTCATAGGGAAACAGATGGTCAGTTTCACAAAGTGAGGAAATAACTCTCTCTAGCACTGGGTGTGAGATTACCGACAGATAACGAGCTAGACTTATTAAACTGGAGCAGGAGGAAAAAGTAATCAATCATATACTTGTTTTTATTTTGTATATATTTAAAAAGATATACTTTAAGCAGGGTATTTCTCTCTCCCTTTTTGTTTGTCTTTAGGCTTTGACACTAAAAGGTCTAAAAGGACCTGAAGGCAATCAGTTTGTAAATTAAAAAAAAAGATGCACTTTTGAGAGAAGATGGATTGGCCGTGTCCTAAATTCAAATCAAGTTGTCTCTGATTGAGTGAGGGATACGCCACCAACAGGAAGTAACAATCCCCATAATTATTTACAGAGCTACTGCAACCAGGATTTTCAACACGAAACAAAATATTTTTTTTGTCAGTTGCAGGCTATAAAAAAAAACATTAAAAGAAACAAAGCATTGTGCCGTAACACCAACACATATTTAGTATACACGGTTTTCGGTATTTTTGGTTTGCATGCGTTTGTGTCAGTCAGCCAAATGCTGTATCATTACAAGCACAACGTTGACATTGTAACACATCTTTAGAACAGAGCATCAGGAGATCTTAAGCACAGTGTACCAACCCAAATGTGTGCGACTGAATCATAAAACTACAGTTGTATAAGACTGCACTGCATCCTCCGTGCCCAAGAAACGTGTACTCGTAGATAAGGCTCTGATTTCTCTAAGCAACACTGCTCCCAACGGAAGAACAAGGAAGGACAAAACTAATCCTATTACACTAATTGTTTTTGCTAAGCATTTCATTAATATTGAAAAGATCCTGCACAGAAACATAACACAGGGCTGTTACACTCTACTTAGCATGCAGAACTTCAGGCAGGATGTCAGAAGGCAGCATACAAGGGATGCAGAAATGTTTCCAACTGTACTTCTGTGTGTGTGTGTGTCCAGGTTTTGTACCGAGAGAACAATAAAACATTTAGAAAGAGTATCACTGACATTTCAGATGAAGTACATTTAAAATTCCCTTTGAAAAAGTAGACCACCTACGTAAGAAATCAGACTTTGATCTGAAGAATCGCGCAGGCCCTTTCATCTGCAAGAGGGAGACATTAGTTCTCTGTTCTTCTGCAGAGAGGAAAGTTGTTTTGCCTCCCAATGGCAGGAACGCAACTCAGAGAGCAATTCAAACACCAAGTTCCTTGACTTCACAAGCTACGGGGTGATCTCTGGGACCTCAAACAGGTGTGCCAACAGAAGAGCATTCATGCCTATGTGCGTGATGAAGTGTAGCTAAAAATGGCTGTAGCAGAGAAAATGCAGGCGTTCATTCAGTGGTCGAAATGTATCATTGACTTAAAAAATAATAATAATGACATGTTTCTAACTACACACACACAAAACACCATTAATTTACCTATTCTACTTAATCTCCTTTAGTGTTAAATCATCATACAGTCCTATAAAGGATAAGAGTATGCACAATATTATTTTTTCTACCCATAAGAAAATAGTTTAATTGAATAAAAGTACATCATTTTACCTGCAGATGTATACACCTCTACCCCGATATAACACGATCAGATATAATGTGAATTCGGATATAACGCGGTAAAGAAAACTCAAAACACAATGGACACGAGCATCGACAGCATTTTTAAACTTTAACTCCGTTCTTCGCTCCGAGATTCATACATTTTAACCATTGTGGAACAGATTTATTTCCTGCACACACCCTGTTAGCTCTAACACACATGATTTGCACACTATTAAAACTGGAAATGTTCGAGGCCAAAGCCAGCTGACAAGTTTGAATTGCAAGTACGGTTATTTGATTAAGCGCTCCAGTCCTCCCGAGATTCACAGCTTTCCTGGTAAACAAAGAACATCGACAGCACAGACCACGAGGCGACTCTCTGTATATAATCTGCGTGTATTTCAAATGCCCCACCTGTGAACGGGACTGAGCTCGTGTGCTTTACGGCCGTGGCGTTACTGTACCTGTGATGCCTGACTTGAAGCTCAGCCAGCAGCTGGTTCTTGAACCACTGGTCAAACTCCACACTGTCGAACAGTTCATATGCCGCGAGTCCCACTGCGTTGTATACTAGGTGGGGGGGTAGAAGAAGGAAAGGCACTATGAAAGTCACAGTATTGACCTCACCTACAGGTTTGATATCAGTGGCCCTGCAGGGCCACAATGCCAGGTCTAACCAAAAGCGTTGCGCAGTGAATCAAATGTCTTGAGTGATGGTTTCAGAATTACAGATGGAACAAGTGCGATATTCGATGCAGTCTGGTCTTTCTGAACTGTGTGCAGATGTGCTCCAGGACCTGCTGTTCGGGAGTTTTCTGTTTTAGTTTTCTTGGAGAACTGAATTCTGTGGGGCTTCGGTGAGTAAATTCCACCATGTGTTGGTCTCTGATGTGACGGGCGCTGCTGTCAGCAGACGATTCTAATTGATTTTCCTCTAAAGGCGAGCCAACAAAGAGAAGATTACCTGCGTCCTTGATGAGCAGACGGACCGAGTCCTCCATGTCCGTAGGCCCTGGAAATGAATGACACAGGCAATGAGAGACCTCTTCACAACACTTCATTTTAAGATAACATACGCAGCAGTTTCTCAGGTTTGTCTCAGTATAGTATACAGATCTGAACCTGAAAAGAAAGAAAGGTAATAAAGGTAATTTGTGACGACTTTGGTCTCTCTTTTATATCCAGTGTGGACAGGATCTGTCCTCTCAGTATACTATTTAAAACCTATGATATCTTTCCACATTTATATCAAAATGTTATTCAATTTCAATGTACTACCAAGATGGTTTATCCAAATCTTTCTAATGCTCTATATTCCACAAGTAATAGAATATATAAAGTGAGAAGTTAAAAGTCTTGTTTATTGTTTTCAGTTGGCTAAGACTTACATAAAATGTTAATTATAGAACACAAAATAAATAAATAAAAGTATATATCGTGTTCCTAGCCACCTGAACAATTCTATCAGACTTAATGACTCTTGGGTTTAGGATTTAATTGCCAGGGTATTTCTGAGAATGATGCTCTTATTAAAATTGATTCTCATGCTCTTTCCTGAAATGTAAAGTGGGGTATTATCCATCTTCTGTGAAATTGCCAAGTGTCCTTTTTTAATTATTATAATATTTCCTTTAGAGCAATTACTCCGGAATTGTAGCGGAACGTTCCCTTGATCACCTAAAATAATCCAATCTAATGTGTTTAATCCTGACAAAAGAACAGATTTTATCTAGACAAGCAACAATACAGCTCTCGAGATGAAAGGTGCAGACTCCTCTCATTCTGCCAGACAACTAACAACTCAGGGAAAATTATATATATATATATATATATATACACACACACGCATACACATATACACACACACACACACGTTACATAAAGAAAATAACCCAATTATTTTGTTAAGGGCTTGCAATCTGATCAAGTATTTTCAAGGTGAAAACTAAAAATATAAATTTCAGAAAAACATCGGTATATTTTACATATATATTACATGGCTTCAGTAAAAACACAATAGCGAACTGTATTCTAATGTGCAACATTACTCAAATGACAGTCATGGTACGAAGATTGTTAACCACAAGCACGACCCCCCTGTTTTAACTGTTGATCACGTGTGACATTTATCATATAGTAGGCCAGTGTGCTTCGCAAGGACCTCCTTATATCGAAGGCACTATACAAGTCGTCCGTAAGCACTGCTACAGAAACGCATCCTTATTACCCAATGTCAATCATGGATTATATTACCCTATCCATACTTTATAAATCAAAGTCAGTAATGAACTGAGCTAAATCAACTTTAGTGGATTAAATGAGAGCACATGGGACAAAATGAACAAACACAAAAATGTATCTGACATTGTTACATTTTCTTTATAGATATCCGCTTGCTAAAAACTATTTCTTCCAGGCTACAAAAATATCAACAAAGCAAAGAGGAAATTATTTTAGTTGCGCTTT
Source organism: Amia ocellicauda (assembly GCF_036373705.1). NCBI lineage: Eukaryota > Metazoa > Chordata > Actinopteri > Amiiformes > Amiidae > Amia > Amia ocellicauda. The sequence continues at coordinate 41,298,667 of NC_089857.1, read as the reverse complement.
GGCATTTTACATTCTTTATGAAGCAGATAAAATCCATTTCCACACACACAAATACACACGCATGCACACACGCACGTTTCCAGAAGTGTTCGACGGTACATTTCTCCCAGCAGTGAGAAAGTTTCAATCTAGCACAAATTTTATACAACTATAAACAATCCTATGGAGTCACTAACTGTAAATACAGTAGTCTATAATATTAAATGTAATGAAAGAAACCAGTATTCAACTAATTCTCTTATTTTAAATATACATACACTCTGCAGGCTACATGCAAAAATCTTCTCACATCTTTCATCACATGAGAAACTATTTTCATAGGAGAATCCACATTAACTGTAGTATTAATGCGATTTTCGCTTTTATGGGCAAAACCAAACAGCCCTTTGTCCTCCCCTCTGACAATCGAGCAGATTGGCGTTACATGGCAAATGAGCTTCGTTACAAAAGGCAGTCATGAATCACAAAGCTTTTTATGCGAGCATTTTATCTACCTAATTTCCAAGAAACATCACACCCAAGGCACTCCAATGCACACCCAATTAGAGACACAATTCACACAAACTACCACTTCCACCAAAACAAGAAAGACAGCCGTGTTTGTGCCCTTGCCTACAGAGGGAATAATTCTCTAGCTTCCCCTCCAGTTACAAAAAATACAATAATGAACTAATTTTCCACATAGCTTCATTATTCTCAATTTGGGAATTACATTTTCACATGCACCGTTTAAAATGAATAAATCTCCATTGTTTCCACACAGAGTGTCCATTTGCACTTTTTAAAATTCATGTTCACAGCCAAGGGCTAAAGTGCTCACCCCAGCCCCTCCAGGCAAACAGGCTGCGCTGAAGGATCATGATTTTCCCTGATTAACGCCAGAGGTGAACGATGGCCAGTCAGGACTCGGTGCTGAACAAGTGCCTGGTTCATACACTCTAGTCTTGCAATCCTCGAGTTTGCAGGTGCCAATTATAACAAAGTAACAATTTGCAAATCATATCTTCTAATTATTTAAATCACTTATTTAAATGCTCATACATTTCCCCTGACTATATTAAAAAGTGGAAGGTAGTTCTCCTTATTGAACATTTAACCTTCAGTAACTGCCAATGAAGGAGCTACTGCTGACCGAAAGAATCTATTTAAATGTTCTTTAGATCTTTTGTACTTTCGCACATCTTTACTTTTTCAAGGCACTCCTCGTGATTTTTTCAACTTGCATTGCATAGAAACGTTTCATTGGTTTCACACAGAATAACTCACAGGAAGTAATCAAGAAAGAAAAAAAACGTTGTTAATTATGTAGATTACAGATCAAATGCATCCATGGATTATTATCTCTCCTAAAAAATTGTTTTCCCCTTCCGAGTCATCAAGGCAGAGCATCTGATACAAAGACTTACCTTGCAAATTCTGAACCATCTCAAGTAATACCGGCGTCAGCGTTTGACTGTAATTATGGAATATATCCAAAAACAAAACTTCTGTACATGGCTGAAAGAAAAAAGTTAAAACATTATTGTTTTAAGCAGTTTTAAAACATACAACAAAGCAATATGCAAATGTATCAGGCTTCCTTCCAAAAGATATTCACTGAGAGCTCCTGAAACAGAGACAGCAGCTGATGGTAGTACCCATAGGAGTATCCTGCAGCAAACGGCCAAAGAAATACCGTTAACATGATAAAGCATACTTAATATCTACTACAGTGAATTAGCTTTATACAGGAATAAAAGGGCAAAATGCAGCACTCCTGCATCATGAAAACAAAACACTAAATCAAACACACACATACTAAGAGCTGCTGATTTTTCTCCTACTCATAAACTGTCTTTCCTCAAAACTTATGAAGGTGTATATAGTCAACTCATATTAAGATTCCTAACTATAGCTTTTATTCAATCTACTTGATTTCACTTATTATCTTCCTGGGGTTAGTTTCGCTTCATATTTAGCACAATAATAATTGAATAAATTGATAAAATTATGAAAAATTAGTTTGGAGACTCCTCATCGACCAATGCATTCAAGAGCTTATCATTTTGATTAGTAATTTTCATGTGTAAATTAAACCCTTTCTAAACTAACAGAAAATCCATGCATGATGAATATCCTCCTCACAAGCTACTTGAAAATTATGGAAAGATGTGCAATTATTTCCTGCTGCGATTACCAAGTGGGACAAACTGCCAGGTAGATGACATCAGGAAATGTAACCGATATACAGACACGCATGCATACAGATGTGAGCGTGTGTTTGGTTAACTTGTCTCCACTGCAAAGAAAACCAATCAGAACATTTGAAAACGTATGTAGATGGTTAGTTCAATATTTACTTACTGAAACTGTATCTGTTCACTGTACCAAATTTTGTAACTGCCTAAAATATAGCTTATTTATTTAGCTTTATTTTGGAACTGGCTATTAATCAGCTTTCACAGAACACCCTGAATGATAAAGAAAGTAAGCCTGGTAACCAGACTTAATAAATTCCACTGATCAACACTAAGAGTTTGTAATTAGATTTTATTATCCTGATTTCTCTATATTATAAATGTCATTTAAATTAATCGCACATTACTATGAGTAACTCTAATTGACCAAAACCTCATTATTGTTAAACACTTCAGCATTCATCTTGCTAACTAAAACACTTAGTATTTGGGGGTTTTCGACAGTGATGATGATGACAATGATGATGATGATGAACTATCAGGTCTGACCGGGCACAAGCTGGGAATAATTTTCAAATGGCACAAGGCTTGAACATACATCAACAAAATGTTTATTTGAAAGACTGATTAAAAAATGGTGCCTAGGTCATGTTGCCATTGAGAGCCACATAAGTCCTGTCAGCAGAACCCTTTATATCATACAGGTGACACTGGCTAGAGGTTTGTTTTATATAGCATTTCATTTATAAAACTATACCACCACATATACTCATCACATGAAAACAAATTTAGCAGATTTATTTTTCTAGGAAATAACAGTTCTGTCTCTGTAGATGATACAGGCTATGCAGCGTTACCAATAGAGACTCCATACTTTTGGCTCAGATCCTTTACTCACAAAAACCGAACAGCTTTTGCTGCTTTAAGTTCTATCTCATTACAAGATGCATATGGTGACTTGTTTTGAAACGGGTTGAAAATGTAGATAAAATGCTTAAAAGCACAGCAATACTGTGTTCACTCACAGAAGCCGTGTAAACTAACGGACAATGTCTCAACAAATCAATGTTGAGCAAAGCTACTATTTAATATATTATAAGTCACCTATGAGACAATAAGATCATTTATATTGAGAAACCCTTAACATGACCTATTAACTTATTTTCAATCATGTGTGTAAGGATAACATCTCTTGTATATAATAAGAGACACCTTCCACACAACCTAGTGATTTTCCATCAAGACTCACCCGAAGGCTGTATTTCCATGAGTCTCCACCAGTTTCCTCCACCGCTGTGAAAGCAGAGACAATGTAAGTATTAACATCAGAACCGGACAGAATGACGTATAGAGATAGAAAAGACCACAGAAATCTGCACAATCAATATAATAGAAGGTCTACTTTTGTAAGTAGACATAAGAAGCTCCAAAGAACACTTTTGAGCAGTTCTCCATGTTGGAAGTTTATCCCAAGACCCGCTGTTTTCAGACCAGGATCAGAGGCATGCAGGGTTTATACTTGAAAAGCAACTGGCAGCATTAGCAAGTATGAATTCATACAATAAAACCCAGGTTGTCTCCATAATCATCAATCAAAGACCTTCTCACAAGGACAGCTCGCCCTCCAAGACGCACGCAACTCCACGGACGCCAAGGACTCGACTACCTACGGCTTTGTAACTGAGCGAGCATTCAGCTCCACTAATGCAGGACTAATTATAATTCTGTTCTTTAAGTTATCACCTCCCCCCATGGGAACTGCTATCAAGTCTTTTTTTATGGGATTAGCAGGGGAAAAAAATGCATTTCAAATACCTTGAGATAAAGACCACTGCAGCAGGTAATTGATGTAATTTGCAATTTAGTTCATGGTTGTAAGTGAACAAACTTAAAGCAGGGAAAAGTTTTACAGAGGCCAGCGTGTCGGGACGCAGCTGGGATAAAACTCAAGTACCCGTGGCTGAAGATTAAACACCCAGTCTATTGTGCACCCTGGTGATAGACAAAAACAAGCCTGCAGCGGTGTCCTCAGATGCTCAGTATTTAACTCCAAAGACATGGCTATTCATCTGTTTGTTTACAGCTCACAGGAGGAAAGGGTGCTTTTATTTTTTCTCTCTCCTCAAATTTGATTGGCATCTACACAGGCCAGAACTCTTAGCTGGTGCTACAGAACTTGGAGTACAATTAATTAACGTCAGATTACCCATGTGGCATTGGCCATATACACTGAACAAAAATACATAAACTCAACAATTTCAAACAGTTACAGCTCATATAAGACAATCAGTCAACTGAAATAAATGCATTAGGCCCTAATCTATGGATTTCCAGTCTCAGGTTTTGAGGGAGCGTGTGATTGGCTGCTGACTGCAGGAATGTCCACCAGAGCTGCAGTCGTGTCCAGACCCTGGCGAGGACGACGAGCCGCAGATGAGTGTCCCCGAGACACTTTCTGACAGTTTGTGCAGGAATTCTGCGGTGTGCAAAGCCACAGTTTCATCAGCTGTCTGGGTGGCTGGTCTCAGACGATCCCGCAGATGGAGAAGCCGGATCAGTGCATTTGCAAATGAAATGAGGTTTATTTACATAGCTCAGAATTGTATTCAGGGGGAAATCAGTCTTCAAGGGGAAATTTAAAATACAAGATATATTAAAAAAAAAAAAAAAAAAAAATCTGACTGTAGGATAACTAAATGAAAATGTGTTTTGTTTTTATATGCTGCCACAGACTGGGATAAACATATATTAGTATGCAACACTATTTAACATAGCGAATAAGTACAGATAGATGCTTTTAGGCTTATTTAGTTCCCTGGCTCAGCGTTTGACCAAAGGCAAGTCTTCCAGGTCTATGAAACTCTTGAGTCAGCGAACGGCAGTCTGACTTTGGAGATACATGCATTAAAAGAGCGGGGAGGGGGCAGGCCAGGAAGATGCAATCGACAGTGTGTAAAGTCACGTCTGCTCAGGGGCCCGACTGTTGACGCACACCCCACCTGTAAGTGACAGACAGCAGTTATTTGTCTCTCCCAGCTGTTCAGGAACTGTGTGAAAAGAGCTGTAAAAGTTGACACCAGGTCCCAGTAGAACGAGCCAAACATCTTTAAAGCATTCCCCGAGCCGGAGCAGCTGAGCGCTGTGGCGAGAGCAGGCTGATGAATCTTAATCTATCAGGCCTTGAGCTTCTTTGGTTTTCTTGCCCCTACACTCTGCAATCTGCAACAGAGGGACCCGTGATGCAGAAATCAGACTCTAAACATTTCACTAGCTGGGGCTGGCAGGTCCCCCCTCTCCCAGGTGGAAAGTTTTGATGTTTGCAGCTTGAAGCAGAAGAAAAAGGATCATGACCGACCCAGAATGCACTGCTAGTCAGTTGTACCAGGTTGAAAGTCTCAGGGAAACACCAGCAGGGACAATACGCTGAGTGCGCACTGCAAGGATCAATGCAATAAATATTCAACAATGTCCGTCACTCCGCAGTAATAACCTGTTCTCTTTTAAACAGGATAATCTATAATCATCTGAAAGGATTTATGAAATGGCAAATAGATATATGATGTGAAGTAGCCTTAGGCATTTAAGCCTTAAACATAATTATAACGCATAACACATACCTGGAAATACTCCACGGACAACAAACACATTCGACCTTGCTATTGAATATTGAGGAGTAATAGCAAATATTTCTCCACATATTCATATTTAGAGAGATGTTCTCCTTGATGTGACTCATTTCTACGATCAATGGAAATGTACAAAGTAAGAAATAGTTTGCTGTGATTGCAAGGGCCTGGACCCATAGTGAAAAGCTTGAACATAATACGACTGGAGTGGGAACCTCACGGTGATGGTTTGCTGGGGATTGTTGGAGAGGGAGAGAGAGAAAGAGAGAGATAGAAAAAAATATTTACCAAAACTTTCAGGGTCTTCCTCCCACATGGCGAGTTCCTCTTCTGTTAACAAGAAGAAGTGCGAGACGAGTCTCCGGCCAATCTCCGTCAAGGTCGGGTAGGTGAAGAACGCTGTTTTTATCTTGTGAGCTTCGAGGGTCTCTGGCTTGCTGTCTGAAAGGACAAGATCACAGAGTTCCTGTAGGTGATTCACCAGCCACGAACAGAGGGTTAAACTCCACAGATCAAACAAACAAAACAAACAAAACGTATTGTTCCTTTTCCTTTTGAAAACCTTCGCCAAGCCCCGTCTATCCCTTGCTCTGCTCTGGAGAGAAGATTGCGAGTTAAAGAGGATTAGCAGTTAGATATGCATTTCATGGCTAACTGACTGGATGTGACGTTCAGAGACCAAGCAGAGTAAATCTCAAGTAAATTAATGATATGAATATTTAAATCAAATCATAATGAAGACATCATTAATGCTCTCCAGCTCCTCCTAAAAAACCCTTAAAGTAACAGCTGTTTTTGGCCTTCGAATCCACACACTGCACTCTCCCCCCATTTGCCCGCAGGCTTGCAGTATCACAGTCCCTTATTAACTCACACTGCAGTTCTCATCGCTCTCTGTACTCTCTCTGGGATGGTCTCTCTCATGCGCGTTAAGAGGATTTACTGTTCTGTACAAATCCATAAACTCGGGGACCTCCAGGCAAGAGGCAGAGTTCGTGTTTGGATGCATCTTGTAACAGTATGGCCAATTAAATTAGTAGTTTTTAAACAAACGCCTACTGCTGCCCCCCCGCCAAAACAAAATTAAACAAAATACCACAGATGCTGAGGCTATGGTGCTTATTAAATATGCACTGTATATTAAAACATGCAATCCAATGTAATCAAACTGATGTTTATTCCAAATATTATATACCAGGGAGAAACCTGGATAGAGAAACGCAATGCCGGTCTAGTGTGGTGTATTGTATTCATTATCTTCAGTTCTCTGCCTCTATGGTTGCCAACACCAATATGGCATCTTTTATGACACCAGTTTTATGGTTCAGTATGTATCCCACGCACTCTAGTCATTTTAGCAAAGGGAACAATTCAGTTTGTATAGATTTTTAAATATATAGCGATTCAATGTTCAAATATAAGCACAGAAAAGTCACCACCTTACTTGTGATGCACAATATTCTCCCTGTGCCAAACAGGAAACTCAATCTGTGTTGTGCCTTTGTAAATTAATGCATTTTCAAAATGATCTTTGTTTGGATTAAAAACATTTCCAATATGATAAATTTACTTTTTCTCTCCTCTGTAAAGTAATCAATATGCTGAGTGCACAAACTGCAAATATGTTTGGGGTTATGAATACAAATATAAACATGCTTACCCATGTTAAGATTAGATTATTGTAGCTGTATAAAGTGCTATTCCTACATTTTCTAAAAGGCTCTCCTATTCTAGTTCCAAATTCACCCCAAAATGATACAGATGTGACAAATGCAGAAACAAAAGAGGCATGACCAGAGATTTGTTTCTGCCCTTCACAGTTTTTCAGATTGTTAAATTGCCTCCAGGGCTACTAACTCAATGGAGATGTTACCTCGAAGTAGAGAGTGGAACCTGACCCCCCCGTCCCCCAAAAAAGAGCATTATAGGTAAAGCTAGACCATTGAAAGTAGGTGTTGCATCACAGGAGGGGCTGCTGTACCTTCTATGTTCTTGGCAGGCCTGTACGCATCGTTTTTGACAATCATCTTAATGAGGTTCATGCACTGGACAATGAACCTTTCAAATGTTATTCCCTCGCCGGCCTCGGTGAAGACGTAGCTGACGGCGAACTCCAGAGAGCGCTGGATCAAGGGGATGAATGGGACGGGGTGACACTCCAGAAAGTCCAAGAGCTGTAAAACAGAAGACAGGCAGACGATGTATGCAGGCAAGCGCTCCACAGCACTGCTGCCGTTTGCAAGGTTGCTAATCCAATTTGTGATATAAATACACTGTAATATGCAGTTAAATGTCAAAGGAAGTTTAACAAACTATATGAGAATCGTGTGGGCAATGCATTGACTCTGGGGCTTCTCAAACAAATACATATCAGAGTGATGAGTAGAGAATTGAGTGTGGGGCTTTTTCCTGTGTTTTGCAAGTGTACAAATAGTCATATTTTATTGCTTTTCTCCTTCAGAACGTTAAAAGACTGTTTTTGTAGATGGATTTTTTCAGTTAGTGATTAACACCAAAAACATTTCCATCGAAAGACATTGAAATTACATCAAATAAAAGGAGAGCTTTCAACAGGCTTGCACATTTGCCAAGCAAGCAAGTTCCACCAAATATCTAAGGACAAAATGCAACCATGTTAATGTTAATGAAGAAACAGTTTATTGAAATATGCTTGAAAAAATTGTCAGGTGTTGAAGCTCAGGTGTTTATTTCACCTAGGGCTCCCTGTATGATGATTAACAGCATTTGAAACAAACAAGCCCGATCTGATCAGGACCTTTACTGTCACAGATCGGCTGCACACAGATATTGCCTTCCCTGCTTAAATTACATTTTCTCCGTGTTCCAGGACTTACTTCAGCTCCCTGACATTTTCTATCTGGCCAAATGAATAATTCAACAGTTTAGGGCAAAACACTGCTTTATTAAATAATCCACAAAAGGCATTTGTTGCAGAAATGTCCAAAACAAATCATACTCCCCAAGTAGTTACAGTAATCTGGGAAGTTGACTGGAAAGCTGCGTGTTTTTGTAGGGCATTGACAAATTGTGCTTAAAATCGTGGCACACCTGCTGATCATTCAAGGCTTAAAAAAAACAATTTGCTCTTCAAAACACTTACACAATTACATGCATCAAAGTTTTAATAAAAACTACACTGTCAGGGACATTTCTAGTCTGTCAGCTAGTCATTGACAGCATCTCCTAAAAACATGATGATCTGCCCATGACTAGCAGATGTTTAAAGCACAGCAGATGGTGCAGCTGTTCAGGCATTGTTCACAAATAAACTGTGATGCAGTGAGTGGAAAAAGGACTTGATACAAGCGCGTTAGGAAGTGCAACGCTACAGGTAAAAAACATTTTCAAACTTGTACTGCCGACACCTTTTCACCCCAATGTGGTCAGGAGTATACCACGCACCAAACTATAATACTTGAGCTCACAGTGCAGAACAGCATTGCCGTGCAATTGTCGAGGATGTGATGGAGAAACAGAGATTATCATTATATTGAATGTGCGTCTGGAACCTGACCAGAGCTCTTTCGGCCTCTATTTCAGAACAAAGCTGAGGGAAATGGAGTTAATCATCATTTGAGGGTCCTACAGGCCAGGGCTGTGGTCAGACTCTCTAATCCCTGTAATATCCATACAGAAACTCCTGACAGGGGCAATGATACCACACTGGTTTCCATCTCTCACTGCTGGAGGGGCAGTTCTTCAAATTCCCCCACGCTTGGCATTTACTGTGACTTTGTGCTGTGGGCAGCAGACTGCTGGAGACTTGCGATTGCAGTTACACATAATAGGAGCTTCTAAAATGATGAAAAATAAATAAATAACCCGGTCTATACCTTCTGACTATACCAACATAAATAAAAAGATGAGACAGAAATGCAGATGGATACATAGATGACTTTCGTGGTCTGCAAGAAATAACACTGTCGGCCCATGTCCTAGTTTAATAGAGACTTTAAAATCTCAAAATACAGAATGCATGGAAATGCATCTCAGCTCAGTACAATAGCACGTAATCCCCAAATTTTTTAAAGACGAAAGCAAACATTTTTCTGGTATTGGAAAAGCTGACAAAGTAAAAAACTAAATGTTCCTGCGCCCAGAGTGAAAAGATCTCAAACTGTGTAATCCTTCCTGGGTATTAATGCAATTACTGGCGATTTAATCGAATTACAGGCGGTACACTATCCATCTTGATTGCCGGCTTCATGTTATAAAATGCAAACAATAAATAACTTTAGGTTGCAAATTGGGTTTACTTACAACTTTTGTATATAGTATAATGGTCTTTTCCAGCTTCTCTCTGCACATGCTGTCAGGGCCAACCTGTCTGACTGGAAGCAAAAAAGAAAAGATACAATTAAACCCATTCTTATTTTACACCATATCCGATAACCAAGCTAAGCTTCTCTTCAAAATAAAAAGCAGGTTTCTGCAAACCTCTATGGCGCCACAGGAGCTGCTCTGCTCTCACCAGTTTTTGACCCATTCCCCTAATTTATACACAAGTCAACAAAAACATGAACAGAAATAACTTTAAACCAAAAAAAGCATATCCCTGCCGCCTTTACCCTTCATTCAAAAATGCTGCAGCAGAATATAAAACCAACAGTAATGAGACTGTAAAAACAACACTCTCCGGACTTCCTGATAACCGAGAGTAATTAGAATATTTATGTGAAGTGCATCATAAAAACACAATGATCTTCAGAAATGGACCAGCATTACAGAAAGTGATGAATACTTACAGCATTCCAAGAACTGCTTCAGTCGCTCAAAAACTGCATTCAGGAAACCCTAAGAGAGAGAAAATAAACAGATTCAAATCAAAAAAAATGTTTTAAATGCAATCTGGACATTCATCCATCGTTTTATAAATGCCTTATTTATTGGCCAATGTTTTAAAAAAACAAGGTTTGTATTTCCACTTTATCTGTTGATTCCCTCTAATGTTAGAAGTGTGCCAAGAATGTATAATAACTTTCACACAATCTCTTCAACAGTTTATTAATGTTAAAGGAGCCTTGAGCTCATTCGATAGTTCTAGGGTGATATACTGTCTACATGGGCTTTATTGAACAGTGTGAAGGAGAGCTATAACCACAAAACGAATTTTCCGATTGCATTTATTTTTTTCCACTCTTCTTTTTTAGCTGATATTGTGTTTTCAGTTTCCAAAAGCAGGTTACAGCAGCAAGATTCAGTTAGAGCTCAGTGTGGTTCCCAAGGGTAATATTACACATTTTGTTACACCTCTACAGCACAGTCGACACATCGCAGAGAAAACAGCAGCAGTGACGGGAAACAGGCGTTTCCCTTCCACCTCTTCCATGATTTGAAACTATGAAAATGTTTTGAAAATAAATACAAAAACAAGTCTGAAATGTTTTTCATATGCTATAAAAATTTTAACACTCCTTTACAAACACGGTTTCTAAGTTGGCTCTAACAAAGTGAAAACCTTTTTAAAACTCTTGAAATAACCAGCTCACCATAAATGTTACAGATCGCCAGGTAGACAGGTGTTTGATAAACTATTGTTAAGGTCTCTTTTGGGATGTATTTAAATATTTAAGATTTACAATTAAAACATACTCGTATTTAGCTGGAGCTTTGTCAGAATGAGAAGTAGGTTTTGAAATGTTCGACAGCTACTGATGCACCACTGTATGCGACGCCTGCTGTGAATAATTCCCCTCTTGGGGACATATTGTACTTTTCACCTACAAATGAGAACTGCGAATTATCATATTGGATTTTAAGGAAAAACATGTCCCTCAATCTGCCCCCAGCTGTGATTGATTAAAGTAGAGAGCGAATTAAAGCTTCAGATGAATTACTCCCTCAACCATCGGAGAAATTTTAAATCCTTTAATATCTTATTATTTGTTGCCGTGTGTGTTTTTTTTCTTCTTCATATACATAGGTATAATTTTATAATTATAATGTAAACAAAACATAATACAGCAATAACCACTAAAGTATCACCTCTCTGAAAGAGCTGGCATTGTTCATGTAGTCAACATTTGATCAATACATCTACACTCAACTAAAGGATTATTAGGAACACCTGTTCAATTTCTCATGAATGCAATTATCTAACCAACCAATCACATGGCAGTTGCTTCAATGCATTTAGGGGTGTGGTCCTGGTCAAGACAATCTCCTGAACTCCAAACTGAATGTCTGAATGGGAAAGAAAGGTGATTTAAGCAATTTTGAGCGTGGCATGGTTGTTGGTGCCAGACGGGCCGCTCTGAGTATTTCACAATCTGCTCAGTTACTGGGATTTTCACGCACAACCATTTCTAGGGTTTACAAAGAATGGTGTGAAAAGGGAAAAACATCCAGTATGCGGCAGTCCTGTGGGCGAAAATGCCTTGTTGATGCTAGAGGTCAGAGGAGAATGGGCCGACTGATTCAAGCTGATAGAAGAGCAACTTTGACTGAAATAACCACTCGTTACAACCGAGGTATGCAGCAAAGCATTTGTGAAGCCACAACACGTACAACCTTGAGGCAGATGGGCTACAACAGCAGAAGACCCCACGGGTACCACTCATCTCCACTACAAATAGGAAAAAGAGGCTACAATTTGCACAAGCTCACCAAAATTGGA